>NC_136955.1:17535622-17548122 GCF_032717465.1 Coenobita brevimanus | reverse complement strand
GCTTCGCTGCCAATTTCCCACTAGGGCAGACTATGAAACATATATATATATATATATATATATATATATATATATATATATATATATATATATACTGGATGTTCCATAAAACGTGTCATACTTTAGGTTATTATTTGGCTGCCTTTGGGCAATCTTTTTTTTTTTTTTTTTTAGGAAGAGGGGAAAATGAGGAAGAGAGTTTGGAAGGAAACAGTGGGAAAAAACACAAGGAAGGTATGAGAGTAACAGTTGGTGGGCTGAGCACTTGCTGTCTTTTGATTGTTTATAAGAGCATTTCTGTATCTAATTTTGTTTGATTTAGAATTTTTTTTTATTTACATAGTTTTTTTCTTAATATTGTTGTAAACTTAAAAATCCACTTGCATGCAGATATCTGCTGACTTTTTTGCTTCTCTATTTTTTTCTTTGTTTTTGTTATTACCTGTGTGTGTGTGTGTGTGTGTGTGTGAGTGTTGTGTTGTAAGCCAGCTAGTTAACTGAATAAAGGTTGTGGTTCAAAGTTCATGAGACCTAAACTGCTGGGAAAGTATCTATACCGGTTTATGGTATTAGCAAGTTGTAAGTTAAAAGTTTTGGTCTCTCGGTTCTTTATCTTTTGCCATATTTTCTCTACCTCGTTTGTTATGTCGTATGTTAACTGGGTCTATTTTGGTTATTTCGTGTAGCTCTTGAGTATTGTGTGTTGGGGGGTATCTTGTGTTTGTGGCAAATCTCTCTCTTGCATTCTCTGTAACTGTAGCAATTGTGTTAGACTGAGTGTATGTGTAGGAACTGGAGGGTAGTCTGGAACCAGAAGAACAAGAGCTTTTATGAAGTGTGTTGTTATTCCTGTTGGTAGTCCTAAATCTGTAGAGTTTTGTTAGGGCATGGTTAGCCTTACCTTTTCTGTCATTAACAGTTGCAGTGTATCCATTCTTGGTTAATTTCAGTCCCAAGATTTACCCTAATTTTTATATTCTATCGACTTATTGTTGATAGTGAGTAAGTCACTATGTCTTTAACTAAATGCTACCACAGTAAGCTTATTTGTGTTAGATCTGATCTTCCATTTTTCTTCAAAGTCATTGATTATTTGTATTTCTCTTTTTGTTTATCAGTTGATCATATTCTTTGATTTGCCCATGTAGGGGATGATTTGTGTGCTATCATCCGCATAGCATATACTGAGTCTTTTGTTTGGAGGGGGTATGTCTTTTGCATAGACTGTAAATAGTGTTGGTGACAAGGCACTACCCTGAAGGACTCAACAGCTAAGAATGAATCTGTCACCCAGGAAAGAGTTTACCATTGCACTTCTGTCGACTAGGATGTTGCAGAGCAGCTTCTCTAACACGACAGGGAGTACCAAGTGCAAGATCTTGTATTTCATCCCTGGGAGCCAGACTTTGTTAAATGCTTTGGTCATGTCCCTCAGGACTATAAGGGATTGTCCTGAATTTGCTTTGTTGATGGCAATGTCCCTCATGACTATAAGGCATTGTCCTCCGTTTGCTTCGTTGATGGCAATTTGCTCCGTCATTATTGCCAGAGCTTGTGTGGTGCTCCTTGCAATCCGGAATTCGTATTGGTAAGGACTGAATATGTTTTTGGACTCAATGAATATTCTTAGTTTGCTATTAACCACTCTAGTATTTTACCAGGTACTTCAAGCGGAGTTATTGGTCTGTGGATTTGTGGGTGGCACGGGTCTTTGTCAGCTTTTGGTATGAACTTTAGTGTTCAGTATTTGAATTTGGTCTGGAAATACCCCCGCCGATAATACTACACTTAGTAAACGTTAGTATGTGAATGGTTGAATCTGAAAGCTTCTTTAGAATTTTTTTATTCAGCCCACTTTCCCCCGGGCATGTCTTTTTATCATTTTGTTGATAACATTGGTGACTTTTATGTTTGTGATTGGCCGTGTGAGAAGTGATGTTGGGTTTAGGCGTGTTAATTCTGCTATATTGTGTGGTGTGGTCCTGTGTGTGTGTTCTATGAGGTATTGCGTTACTGTCTGTTCTGTTTGGGAAGGTTGGCCTCTCGCAGTCTGGTCGTCTGTGGAATTTGCTCCCAGATGTCCCTTGACAAGCCTTCATTGCCTGCATCTGCGTAGATTTTCTAGTTTTGAGTGTTTAACATATAAAGAGGTTCGATACTGTTTTGACCATATAGAGACCTTCGTTTCCTCCAGAATGTTTCTGGGTCAGTGTATTGGTGAGAGAGGTCCCGCTTTATGATTGCCCATGTCTCTGGGCATTCTATTTGTAGAGTTCTGTGTAGTTGGTGTTGCAGTGATTGTATGTAATGAGGTGTTCTCGAGTCTAGCCATGTGTCTGTGCATGTTGTCTGAGTGCAGTGTACTGTGCTATGATATTTTGTGTTTCTTGAATTGGCGTATATCCTACAAGCGTTTTTTTTGGTGCTATTCGGATGTGAAGTGTTATGGTTGATGGTGGTATACCATGCGTCTATTGTGTTAGTTTGTGTAGGTGTCACGGGGTTTTTAAATAAATGCAATTATTAAATGATAATATTCAATAATACTGAAGAGCAGGGACAATGAATTGTCTTGCTAAATCAAGCAATGATTACTTTATGCCGGCCCGCTTCGCCGACTCTCTCAGAACGAGAATTTATAAACTTTCTCAACAGTACACAGCAGAGACTAATTACTCACAATTGCTGTTTATTAGTACTGTTAGCCTCTGGAGAAAGTTACTTCACCTCTGACAATAAATAACTAATACTATTAATAATATCAGGTTCTTGCGGATGCGTTAACTCCTAGAAGGCACAACGGATTTTAAGCTTAATACAACAAGACTGGCCTAAGTACCAGTTATGAATAGCAAAGCGTTTATGCGAGCTAGGAGCTATAAGGGAAATAAGCTTAATTATGGAGAAGTGAAACACGAGTTTACATTATATTAAGCTCAAAGAAATAGAACTGTTAAATTTATTAATTACAAAGGAACAAATTCAACGTTACATCTTAAAGTGAATTAAAAAATATGAGATCGCACTCACTTGCACACTCAGAAGCTAACCTCGTAAACCTAGAAAAATACGAAAAGGAAATACTGGTCAATGTAGCGTATCACCAAGGAAGGGTGGGAACCTGGAGAACTGTAGTCTAGTGGAGTTTGGGTGCTAGATGACCTCTCTCACTCTCACTACTGGAGCACAGAACCTCACTCCGTCGCGATAGACAAAAGACTGACTCAAATACGATGCGTGTGGTAAGATATTGTACAGGCCACCGGAAGAAGGCGTGGCCAACGGTTGAGGCAAGCAGGGGCGAACAATAAAGAAACAATAATATCGCTCAGTAGAGCACTTAATGACGTGCATTAGATCGGTCACTTTTGAAACAGTGACGAATGATTTGAAAAGTATACCATCGAAATGGAGAGAGAAACGGTTAACTGAACGATACACAGTGAGTTTTCCAGTAATAGTTCGTGGTTTCTCACAAAAGGAAAATGTCACGAATTTGATTCGTGACATTACGCCCCTACAAAATTAAATTTTTTCCTTATGGGAAAATTTTTTTGGATATATATATATATATATATATATATATAAACATCCTAACTCAGTCACACATGATTCACACTGTGGTGTGTGTGCTATCCTGCTACAGGAGAAAATCACTATCTCCAATGAGCGTAAAAAACTCGTATTTATGTTAATAGAGGCAAGCTTGAGGGAAAAAACTCCGTGACGACGGTGAAAATCCTGTACTCAGGTCAAACTGAGCGAAAGTTCGCTACATTTACACTGACAACTAATTGTTGTGTAGCGTGGTGTATGTGATACACGGTGTAGGTGTGACAGTTGTAGTGTAACTGTACCTACGTGTAAAATGACACAGTAAATATTAATAATATGGTGATGACGAAGGCAGAGGAGAAGAGGCGGCAGCGTGTGGCAGACGATCAGCTGGCCAGCACAGCAAAACTGCTACACCCATTGCTGTACCTGCAAAATCAATTAAGGTGGAGCATCAAAAGTGTCAATGAGACAAAAATTCTTATCACATTACAATTACTCTCTCTGCCTATCAATCAGTACATACTACGAAAGGTACGCTCTAGCTGAAAAATACAAGTGACAGCCTAAGCTGTCACATTCGAGGTCGCCATTAATTTATTAGGTAGATTATTAACCAGGAAACGTAGTCCGTGGACGCCGTTGGTCTCGAGGACTTGTGTAGTTTACTGGTTAAACTTAACTCTACACTTACGATTAGTGTCGGCAAGTTGAGAATCCTTATGCAAACTCGGGCTCGTGTGTCCACAGACACAGCCTCGAACTGCACACGGGTCCTCAACCTCTGCCTTAATCTAGTGCCTATATTAATATTGGGGAGCTGAGAATCCTCGTGCAAACTCGGGCTCGTGTGTCCGCGGACACAGCCTCGGGTCGCCTCTGCGGGGTTCTCTCTCTCTTTCCCCTTAACCTGCAGTACTTATTAATATCGGGGAGCTGAGAATCCTTGTGAAAACTCAGGCTCGTGTGTCCGCAGACACAGCCTCGGGTCGCCTCTGCAGGGTTCTCTCTCTCTTTCCCCTTAACCTACAGTACACATGTATATACAATATCAGGGCAGCTGAGAACCCTTATGCAAACTCGGGCTCGTGTGTCCGCAGACAGCCTCGGGTCGCCTCTGCGGGTTCTCGAACTTTCCCCCCTTAAACTACAGTACATATGTATGTACAGGCCCTGGACATGATGTGTCCTGTGGGGCCAATGGGCGAGACGTCAGGTCTGCACCCACTTCACCACTACCCTGTCTCTCAACTGCTTCAGAGATTATGGGTGTGAGTTCAAACGGCGCAGGAAGGAGATGTCCCTGAATGGTGTTACGTGGACACACATTGCAGGAACGCACAAAACTATCTATGTCTCGTCCCATCCCTGGCCAGAAAAAGTCAGCTCGGATACGGCCCTGGGTCTTCCTTTTGCCCATGTGACCTCCTGAGGCTGAACAATGACCCCATTCTAACACTGCTTGGCGGTACTTGGGAGGAACGACAAACTGCAGTCGAACCTCGCCCTCGGGTGTCCATGACTCATGGTAGAGCCGTCCTTGTTTCTGAAGGAACTTGGCTCGACCTCCCCGTGAATACTTAATCACTCGACCCTTTTGTTTCTTCCACACGACAGCAAGTGTTGGGCCAGAATGTTGTTCTTGAACAACAATTTGGCTACACATCAGATCTTGCGGCGATTCAATGGCACTGGGGTGACACAGTCTGGAGCCTCAGCCATGGCCCGTGTTACTGTAGCCGAAGTCTGAGTAGCATCATCTTCGGTGCAACTATCCTTGACACCGGGAATGTTGCCTACGATTAGGTCAAATAAAGGTTCTGGCATGACAACTGCAGCTGTCAGGCCAGTGAAAAATGTAGATGCCACCTGGATACATGCCTCAGGGAACAATCTCACTGATCCATCAATAAGGTTTGCATGGATCTGTCGACCTGTGTACTGCTCAGGCCGAACTAGACTCTGCTTGACAGAGCAACCTGAGGAACCATTATCTCTCAGGACCTTCACAGGAATGTCTCCCACTAACCCTGGCTGAACAAGGAAGGCACTGTCACCTGTGGGAGGGCCTGTGGAGGAAGCAGCTAGCCACTCATGAGGCTGCTGAATTGATGCGGAAAACATGGTGCCCTGAGAATTAGATACTTGAGGGGTTGTACTCACTGCCTGTGGAGATGGAACATTGGCCATCTGTGGAGGGGTGTTCACTGTCACTGTGGGACTAGTGAACTGTGGGGGAGTACTCGTACTGGTAGGGACGTGACCACCGTGCTGCTGCTGAGGAATGAAGGCTGCGTTTGCTTCCTGCCTCCTATTCACTTGAGCTGGTGGTGAAAAGGACGGTCCCGACGGTCGGTTGCATGGCTGATACTGCTGCTGGTTAGGGTACTTGTTGTACTGCTTCCACTCAGGTTTCTGAGTGTTTTGCCCCTGGTCCTTCCTCTGCGGTTTTGGACCTTGGCCATTATTCTGAGAATGGCCTTGTTGCTGGGGTTCAGTCTGAGACGGTTCCCCAGATTTATCAGGTTTTCTGTTCCAGGTATGCTGCTTGCGAGTTTGATACCCGTATGCAGTGAAATATGCGTCAGCCTTTTCCACCATTTGGCTGGCATCTTTCACCTGGCAGATCTTAAGCTGTGCTATGATCTCAGTAGGCCACGACTTTTCTAGCTGTGTGTGCAGCATGAGGTCAATTATCCCCTCGCGCATGGAAGGAGTTTCATCTTTCTCCATCCACTCATTTAAGTAAGCAGTGAGACGGTCGAGGAACTGAACAGCTGTCTCCTTGTCTTGGAGACGAGCTCGCATGAACTGAACTTTGGTGTCGTCAACTGTGAGACCATACGCCTTGATGAGTGCAGCTTTCATCATCTCATACGTGAGATTGTCTCCACGAATTCTGTGGAGAATATCGAGGGCAAGGCCCTCATATAAACTAAGAAATTGGAGCCGCTTAGCTGCCTCATCCAGTTGATACATGTCTGCCATGTCCTCAAAACAAGCTATGTACAGCTCGATTCGCTCGCCTTCCTTGTAAGAAGGAAGCTTGATGCGTGGGGTCGCCATAACATGTGCAGGGAGAACGCTCGTGGAGCTTGGACCAACTGCACCAGATGTGTCTGAAGCCAAGGAATCTCGCTTGAGCTTCAACATTTCAAATTCGTGTTTTTCGCGTGCTTCTTGCTCGGCACGTTCGTGTTCTCGTTCTCTCTCTCGTTCTTCACTCTGTTCTCGCTCGTGTTCTAAGTCGAGTTCGCACTGTTTCCGCTCGTGTTCGCGCTGTTCTCGCTCGTATTCGCGCTCCTTTTCACGTTCCTCACGCTGAATTCGACGCTCTTCACGAGCATCACTCTCGTGCTGATGTTCGTAGTTAAACCGAGAGAGGACGAACTCCTTGATTTCAGTTGGGTCCGTAAGACTCATATCTTTGGCTTCCTGTACATAGTTGTTGGTCGACATGATGCTAACTCAATCTAAGTACCAGCGACTCAGTACTGATGCAAAGAGAGATGCGAATAATAAAAAATAAAGAATATAGGCACAGGTTAGTGGTGACCAGTTTTATCTAATTAAACTGGTAAAGAAAAAAAAATTAAACAAACAACTGACTGTCTATTATGTAAATTAATAAAAATGAATCAATAATCACCAGTAAGGTAGTGCCTATAGACTTTAATAATACATACCTAAGTATGAACGAGTGAGTATTATCTCGTGAATAGCTTTAGAGCTAGGAGTTAATATCCTGGAATGAGGTAGCCGATTGTCACGGGGTTTTTAAATAAATGCAATTATTAAATGATAATGTTCAATAATACTGAAGAGCAGGGCCAAAGAATTGTCTTGCTAAATCAAGCAATGATTACTTTATGCCGGCCCGCTTCGCCGACTCTCTCAGAACGAGAATTTATAAACTTTCTCAACAGTACACAGCAGAGACTAATTACTCACAATTGCTTTTTATTAGTACTGTTAGCCTCTGGAGAAAGTTACTTCACCCCTGACAATAAATAACTAATACTATTAATATTATCAGGTTCATGCGGATGCATTAACTCCTAGAAGGCACAACGGATTTTAAGCTTGATACAACAAGACTGGCCTAAGTACCAGTTATGAATAGCAAAGCATTTATGCGAGCTAGGAGCTATAAGGGAAATAAGCTTAATTATGGAGAAGTGAAACACGAGTTTACATTATATTAAGCTCAAAGAAATAGAACTGTTAAATTTATTAATTACAAAGGAACAAATTCAACGTTACATCGTAAAATGAATTAAAAAATATGAGATCGCACTCACTCGCACACTCAGAAGCTAACCTCGTAAACCTAGAAAAATACGAAAAGGAAATGCTGGTCAATGTAGCGTATCACCAAGGAAGGGTGGGAGCCTGGAGAACTGTAGTCTAGTGGAGTCTGGGTGCTAGATGACCTCTCTCACTCTCACTACTGGAGCACAGAACCTCACTCCGTCGTGATAGACAAAAGACTGACTCAAATACAATGCATGTGGTAGGATATTGTACAGGCCAGCGGAAGAAGGTGTGGCCAACGGTTGAGGTAAGCAAGGGCGAACAATAAAGAAACAATAATATCGCTCAGTAGAGCACTTAATGACGTGCATTAGATCGGTCACTTTTGAAACAGTGACGAATGTTTTGAAAAGTATACCATCGAAATGGAGAGAGAAACGGTTAACTGAACGATACACAGTGAGTTTTGCACTAATAGTTCGTGGTTTCTCACAAAAGGAAAATGTTGCGAATTTGATTCGTGACAGTAGGCGTGGCTTGTTGTAGGTCTGTCAGGTCTGGGAGGTGTGTATTAATGTGTGTTTGGAAGTTCTTCCAGTCTGCAGCCTTGAAGATTGGTGTAGGTCTGCAGGGCGTATAGAATGGGATGGTTGATATTTCTGCTATGATGATAATGTGATCGCTTGTTGTAAGAGGTCCTTGTGTTATCTGTATGTTGTGGTAGCTGTTGTAGTTAAACAGGATTATATCTAGTGTTGTGGCAGAGCTGGTTGAGTGGTATTTGGGGAAGCGTGGACCTGTGTGTTGTATTGTTCTATCAAGAATTAGGTGGTGTAACTGTGATCCAACTGTATTTGTATCTTTGTAGCCTAGTGTTCTGTGGTGTGCGTTTAGGTCTCCAAAACGGTAGACTGATGTGTTTCTTCTGAAAAATGTGATATAATCTACCGTGGGTATGAAGGGTCTGCTGTGTGGGATGTAGCCTGTGGCCAGGATGATGTTTCCTGTTTGAGCCTGTTTTTCTATCGCCAAAGTGTTAGTGAGAAAGTCGTCCAGTATTGTGTGTTGTATATTGTGCCTAAAAACAATGGCTGTCCCGTCCATGATTTTTTCATGTATATTTGATTTTAGTACTTTATACCCTGGGATTATTAACTGTTCATCAGACTTGAAGCCATGCTGTGTTAAGTAGGCTTATTTGAGGATTTATGTTTGTGTAAATGTTGTTTAGTGTGTTTACGTCCCCTACAGTTAGGGACATTGTGTTGAATTATTTTTAGTGTTTGTACCGTTTTGTTCGGGACTGTGAGATGTGACTGTTTTTAACGGTTGGGTTTCTTGCTGTGGGAGTTTGAAGCACCTCTCTGGCTTTTGCCTTAGTGGCATTGGCCAGCTGTCTGGAAGCTAATTACTTCCACTAAGGTTTGAGCAGCATGTGCTGGAGTTAGATCAAGATGTTTTAGACCTCTTTATAGATGCTAGTTTTCCTTCTATTTAGTTCAGCAGTGTTTTCCTTGGTCTGGATCTGCTAAGCGGGTTTCTGCCAAACTGTTGGCTATATGGGAGAGACGTGTTTGCTGCAGAGGGGTTGGAGAGGAAATGAATGCGATGATGCGATGATCATGGGTTCAGCTTTCAATCGTTATAGATCTGCAATCACTGATGACCTCACTGGGGAAATATTAGAGAAACCATTTTCAACCATAAGACCTTCAGTAACTAGCTGTCACGACTAAGAACTAAACATATATCGACATATCCTCTTTTACTCAAAATCAGCCAAAGAAGTACGGCACATGGTGAATGGGACACTCTGCTTAAGCGCCTTCACATCCTACACTCGTTAATAGGCATTTCAATATATAAGTGTTATAGGCATATTATGTTATCTTCATATATATTAAATACCATGTGCATTACAGGATCAACAGATTTATAAATCATCGTGTTATTAGCCAGCTAAATACGAATCATGTTCACTAGCCCTAATAACAACGCTACCTTCTGCTTGCATGAGCCACATTTCCATAAAAGTAATATTTCCCACACAGTCACTCCATTTATACGAATAGACACAAACCGTGAGAGCATACCGTTGACTAAAGAAAATAACTAAGCCACTTGATTTCGACGGCGTCTTTTTGTTTTATTTTTGCTGCTTCCAAACGAGTTCAATTAGATAAAAGAAACGCCTCTTGTAATCAGGGGAATAATGAAGGTTATAGCTAATCCCCTGGAGTCGAAAATAAGGCTTTAATCTGAAGAAAATCGCCCTGAGGATGGTAGAAAGCAGCCAATAGATGTTGTATGACTCGAGGCAATTAAAATAGTTACTTAACCCTCTGATAACAAAGATGGACACAAATACAAAAGGTTAATAAAACACCTTTACTAAGTATATAGTTACAAAACACGACATAAATACAAATGGACCTATAGATAAAACACACACACACACACACACACACACACACACACACACACACACACACACACACACACACAGACGCACACACGAACACAGACGCGCGCGCGCACGCGTTCACACACACACACACACACACACACACACACACACACACACACACACATCAAAAGTACATTAAACTCTCTCAATTAACCCAGCTACTACAAAACCTGATAACAAGTACGATTTTCCACATCACATGGCTTTAAAAACCAACCAAAACTGTTTGCAACTTTTTTGAGGACAAGCTTTTATTGAGAGACAGCTTTTCGCTCTACCAAACTTTATCAAGTTACTCTTTACTTAATAAAGTTTGTTAGAGCGAAAAGCCGTGTCTCAATGAAGGCTTGTCTCCAGTGCAAGTTTTTCCGGTTTTATTTGTTACATTCCTCCATCTATTTGAGTATTTATTTATATACTTATTTATTTGTACAGTAGACACACTATTTCCATTCTTTGTCACACCCTATACTTCATCATTAGAGGTTCCATAATTCTTTACTGCATCCCACATACACACACACACACACACACACACACACACACACACACACCGCTCGCTGGCTCAGTGGTAATGTTCTCGCGTGCCATCTGGTAGACGGCAGTTCGCGCCTCGCTCAGGTCGCGAAAAGTTTCACCGACGAAGTGGGTGGTTACTGTCCCCCTTGAGCAAGTGGACGGGTGTGTGCGTGTGTGAAGGTCACAGCCTTGCCCTTAGATCGGACTATATGAACTCTCAGCTCCCTTCCGGGAGGGTAAAAGCCGACGATCGAGACCATCATGTGATTCTGACCGACCCGGTTAATTACACACACACACACACACACACACACACACACACACACACACACAATAAAAACTCCTTCTCCTTCCACGGAACAAACTACTGTCACATGTCTCACAGTGGAAATTCTCAGCTCAGCCTCTTAATTTCCATAACGTGTTTGGACGGTCATACTAACTACCTTCAGACCATTTTCCTCAGCACAAGGGAGGTTTTTTGAGCTGGAAGGATTAGATATAGTGTTCATTAATTCCTTCGTATTTTCTATCCTGTTCTTTTTTTTTCTGTATCTGAACATTTTTACTTGGCATATAGGAGACTTCGACTAAAAGGCCTAGATAATGATTTACAGTAATCCCTTTATTTATATGAGCGTCTTGTAAACTGATCAGGTGCTGAAGAAGTAGAAATAAATGAATACGTAAAGAAATAAGATAAAGTAAAAGTAGAGAAATTAGTAAGCAAATAAAATGAAAGTAACGTTCTTGAGCTGACGGATTTACACCAACATACAATGTCTCTGGGCTTCCTGCAGCTATAAAAACCCTCCACCCACACAGCAATATGAAAGTGAAAAAGAACAAGAGCATGAAGAAGAAGAGAAGAAAAAGAAGAAGGAGGAGGAGAAGGGGGAGGAAAAAGAAGAGAAAAACGAAGAAAAGAAGGAAAAAAAAGAGGCAAAAAGGCAAAAAGAAGGAGGGGAAATATAAGGTGAAGGGGAAAAATGACAAAAAGGAAAAAGAGAAAGAAAGAAAAACGAGACAAAGAAGGAGAATTAGAAAAAGAAGAAGGAGAAGAAGATGGAGATGGAAAAGAAGGAGATGGAGAAGGAGGTGGTGATGGAGAGGAGGAGGACAGGGACGGAGCTGAGGAACGTTTGTATAACCAGGCAGGGAAGTCAATCAGTTGCATCCAAAGGCGTCCCTCTTCAGCACTTCTCGATCGCAGGCCTAATATGCTTCTAATTACACCATCCCCACCAGCTCTACAAAAACCCCTCCTCAATGACTCAGCCAGCCTCTTAACAACCCTCCCCTTTCCTCATTTCCCATCTACCCTTAATGGCTCTACTCCCCTTCACTGCCTTGTTACGACGTTTGTGGCCACTCTATCACCATTAACAATATTACTCCCAGTTCAGATTACCCGCTAGCAGCTATACAGACTATTAACGTCGACTTGCTATGTATTGTTATAGGCGCTGAGTCTGGCGTGAGCGAATTAGCCTCTCGATTAATAAGCACTTTAGAACGATGTATTTCTCATTTTCATTATCACCAGGCGTTTTTATTCAGAACAAGGGAGATGGCTTGTGCTGAATGGATCAGGGCTCGTATGCTTGTAGGTTAAGAAAGCTCCCTAACATCTTTTCCTAAGCGATTTATTTTGCTTATTACACTGTCCTCCTCTGTGGTACATAAACCCTTCCAATACCGTCAT
>NC_136955.1:17478122-17533122 GCF_032717465.1 Coenobita brevimanus | reverse complement strand
TCCATAACTTTCCTGACAACACTATCTCTACAGACATCATCATAATTTTTAAAATTAAGTGTTAGCATCATATTATCATCTATTCATACTAAATTAACTCAAACACACGATCCAAGTCATACGCTGCAGACTTACAAGTCATTCCAACCTATCACCAAACCCTCCTCTACCCTCAATCCCCCTCCTTCTCCTCCTTCACACTCACAGTTACCAGACATATGAGGTCTGGCTGCTGCATCACATTCACCCATCTCACACCAGTGCTTCGAGAGGTGGGTAATGCGGAACTTTCCCTGACTGTACAGTACCTGAGAACTGAATAAATAAAAGAAAGGTAAGGCTGCTGATCTGGACGTGTGTGCTTACTGAGACTTTATTAATACTGACAGGGAAAAGCTATGGACATACCTTTAAATTTTTGGCGGTAATTTCCGACACAGTTGAACATGTCTGGCGTTTCTCTCTCCTTGCTGACTACCCCCAGCAGAGTGGAATGGACACTGATCACGTCTAGGGCTTGTACGGGTAAGGAGGACCCCCTAACACCACTTCCTTAACGATTTATTTTCAAAACTACTCATTAGTATCCTCTTTATTGCTAATCTTTTACTATCGACATAGATTGAACGAATAACACACATGAAAAACGAGGGTTCGAGCCCCGCCAGTGTAATAAACTTTGGGAGCGTTCTTCTGGCCACATACTGCATTGGCGGACACAAGGGGTGCTGTGGTTGAACCAGTGTTGCGTACTATGAAGTAAGCTTGCACCCAGTCGGTTTGCGCGGGCCTATTACACTTGGTTCACAGACTACACACACATCCAAAGCCACTCCAACACTACAATTACACTTACAAGCATATTCACCCTACAAACAATCTCTACCAGACAGACTAAGCCACTTGGTAGAGATACATTGGCTGTATCGTCCCCACTTCGGTCAGCATAGGCCGGTCCTGCAGTGGACACTCAAACGACAGGTGAGATTATTATATATATATATATATATATATATATATATATATATATATATATATATATATATATATATATATATATAAATGTTAAAACTCAAGAATCAGGTAAGTTTGAAGGCTGAAAGTTTGATGGCATATCCCTGGGACATGGGCAGAACAGTAGTGAATGTTTTTTTTTTTTTTTATGCAAGGAAGTAGGAACCAAAGGCTACGAGCCCGCAAAACAGTTCCTTCTAAGAAAAAAATAATAATACAAAAGAGAGCCAAATTCAATATCTGTTCATTTCGAGATGACTGGACACACTGCGTTTGAAAGACTGGAGATCATAGGAAGTAGGAAATATAGACAGAGGGAGACAGTTCCTGAGTTGACCTGTTGCATAAATAAAGGATTGGGAATAACGGTTAACTCTTGCATTAGAGAGATGGACAGAAAAAAGATGAGTTTATTGCTAGACGGGTGCTATGCACCCGTCGTAAAGATGGAGGGATGCAAGCAGACAGTTCAGAGGAGCAATGACCATTGAAGTAGCGGTAGAAAAGAGATAAAGAGGCAACAGTGCGGCGATGAGACAGAGGTTGAAGAGAGCCAGCAAGAAG
The DNA here is from genome assembly GCF_032717465.1 of Coenobita brevimanus. Classification (NCBI taxonomy): domain Eukaryota; kingdom Metazoa; phylum Arthropoda; class Malacostraca; order Decapoda; family Coenobitidae; genus Coenobita; species Coenobita brevimanus. The sequence goes on along the minus strand of NC_136955.1, from coordinate 17,531,544 downwards.
AGCAGAGTTGATGAGACGAAATGCCTTTGACTCCACCCTATTAAGAAGAGCTGTATGTGGGGAGCCTCCCCACACATGAGAGTTGTACTCCATACAGGGGCGAATAAATCCCGTGTATGAAGTCAACAACTGTGCAGGGGTAAAGAAGGAACGAAGACTGCTTAGCACACCTAATCTCTTGGAAGCAGATTTTTCCATGAGATGTAATATGATATTTCCCAGATAAATCCCGAGTGAATGAAACCCTAAGCATGTTCAAGGATGATGCTGGATTGAGTTGGATATTATTAAATCTTAATGGGTACTCCTGTGAAAGATTCTGTCGGGTTGATGGGTGTAAAAACTGAGTCTTAGATGCATTAAAAACAACAAGATTATTTTTACCCCAGTCAGAGATACGAGCCAGGTCAGACATTAGGAGTGCCATAGCTTCATCCCTTGATTGTTGAAGTAACTGCTGAGATGAACGTTGTGGGAACCGAATGGAAAGGTGTAGGGTGGAATCATCAGCATACGAGTAGATAGGGTTAGATGTACAGCTTAGAAGATCATTGATGAATAAAAGGAAGAGAGTTAGTGATAGGACAGAGGCATGAGGAACACCACTGTTAATAGATCTAGAAGAACGATGGCTGTCTACAACAGCAGCTATAGAACGACCAGAACGGAAACTGTAGATGAAGGCACAAATGGAAGGATAGAAACCGTAAGACGGCAGTTTGGAAACTAAAGATTTGTGCCAGAGTCGATCGAAAGCCTTAGAGATGTCAAGTGTAATGGCAAAGCTTTCGCCAAAGTCCCGAAAGGAGGATGACCAAGAGTCTGAAAGGTAGGTGAGAAAATCGCCAGTTGAGCGTCCCTGACGGAACCCATACTGACGATCAGAAAAAAGGTTGTGATTGGAAAGATGCTTTATAATTTTTCTGTTAAGAATAGACTCAAAAACTTTTGAGACACAGGATATTAAAGCAATTGGACGATAGTTAGAACGTTGGGAATGGTCACCCTTCTTTGGGACAGGCTGAATGAGAGCAAACTTCAAACAAGAAGGAAAGGTACAAGTTGAAAGACAAAGGCAAAAGAGTTTGCCTAGGCAGGGTGTAAGCACAGAAGCACAGTTCTTGAAGACAATAGGAGGGACTCCATCAGGCCCATATGCCTTGTTAGTACTGAGGCCAGTGATGGCAGAAAATACATCAGCCGAAGACATTTTAATGTCAGCCATGAGGACGTCAGAGGGGGAAAATGATGGAGGAACAGCACCGAAATCGTCTAAGGTGGAATTGTAGGAGAAAGTCTGAGCGAAGAGATCTGCTTTATCAGTAGAAGAAATAGCTACAGAGCCATCAGAGTAGAAAAGAGGAGGGAAGGATGATGAGGTAAAGTCGTTAGAAAGGTTTTTGGCAAGGTGCCAGAAGGAGCGGGAAGAATTTGAGTTGAAGAGCTGAGAGCATTTAGTGTGGATGAAATTATTTTTAGCAGTGCGAAGAACAGCCTTAGCATGATTCCGGGCAGAAACTTTTAAAAAATGTGATTCAGGTGTGGGTTGGCTCCTGTACCTTTTATAGGCCCTCTCCTGGTTGCGGACAGCTTTAGAACAAGCGTGATTAAACCATGGCTTTCTTGCATTAGTCAAAGGATATGAGAAAGGAATGTATGCTTCCATGCCCGAGAGAATAACCTCTGTAATGCGCAAGGCACACCCAGATGGCTCCCGACCATGGAAGCAATAATCATTCCAGGGAACATCAAAGAAATACTGCCTGAGGGCCTCCCAATTTGCAGCTCCAAAGTGACAGTCGCTGTTTCTTTGGAGGATCCACAGGCTGTACCAGAGCAATAGGACAGGTTAAGGTAATAAGGTTGTGATCAGAGGAGCCCAACGGAGAGGAAATATTAACAGTGTAAGCAGAAGGATTAGTTGTAAGGAAGAGATCAAGGATATTGGAGCTCTCTCCAAAGTAGTCAGGGATACAAGCTGCTCTAGGTCATTAAGGATAGAAAAGATGCAGGCTTGTTCACCAGGTGGATCAGTGAAAGGAGAGGAGATCCAAAGGTGGTGGTGAACATTGAAATCCCCTAGAATGGAGATTTCAGAGAGAGGAGAAATGGATAGAATGTGTTCGATCGTAGAAGTAAGAGAGTCAAATAATTTTTGATAGTCAGTAGAATTAGAGGATAAGTAAACAGCACAGATATATTTAGTCAGAGAATTACAGGAATGCCGAAGCCAGAGAGTAGAAAATTCAGAAGAATCAAGTTCAAGAATATGAGAGCAAGATAGGTCGTTGCGTACATATACACAACAGCCACCTTTGGCTTTGAAACGAGTATAGAGAAAGTAGGAGGATATAGAAAAAGGTTTGCTGTCAGTTGCCTCAGACAGCTAAGTCTCGGTTAGAAAGAGAAGGTGAGGTTTAGAAGAGGAGTGGTGATGTTCAACAGAAAGTTAGAGGAAAGGTGGCGAATGTTGCAGAAATGTAGAAGTGAGTCAGACAGTGGTTCCAGGCAACTCATAGAGTCGTCACCGGGAGAGGGGCGGATGGTGGGGGCAATTGTGGTCCCCCCCCCCGGGGACTCCGAGGCAAAGTCTATGTGCGCCATTTCTCTCTTAATTTAGAAAAGGAAGTGTAGTGTGTACTGTTCATGTAGTTTGGTGTAGACAGTTAGAGAAACATGTATTAGAGAGCATGTTGGCCTACTCTCCGTGTTACTGAAACACTGAAAAAGTTCAGCAAAGGGGGATGGTCGGGAACTAGTCCAGAGGGCTGATGAAACGGGAGCTCCAGCTCTCCCTGTCATCAGCTTTCCACCCACCTTGGGAGTACTGCCCTGCTCGACTGATGTTACAGTCTACTCCTCAGTCCACATGTAGTCCACATCGGATCATTGTTCACTGACATCGCCTTTGGTCCAAAATTTTGGAGTACTTCAAAAGACAAAGACGTCACGTAATTTTACATAAAAGAATAAAGCTAGAGCCGCCAAACTTGATGGTCTTATAGATCTTAATGGGCCAAAGTGGCATGTAGAAAATCAGTGACCGTGACCTCAAGGTCCCTTCATAGCTCGGTTTATATTTGGCAATGGCTGTGGGAAGTTTTTCTTTACCAAAATTGTCCTTCGACAATTTTACTGCATTTTGGTTATTATTATTATTATTATTATTATTATTATTATTATAACTCCCCACGGAGAGTTGTAATTATTTTGTTAATATATATATTTTTTATTTTTATCCTTTCCTCGAATGATTTGAACTGTTGCCATTCGCATTCTTTTTTACCTTGAGCCTTCAAACTTTGGCATATTATAGGACTGGTTGGCGGCTTCATCTGACAGTCTCATTCAGCTCGGACCAAACATATCCAGATAACATTCAGAACAACAACAACAACAAAAATCTTATTTCAAAACTCAAGAAATGCTTGATATGGACAACTGAAATTTTTATGGCATATCCCTGGAACATGGCCCGCGTGCAGTGCTTGAAGTGGACCCACTCGGCAGGTTTTTCTCCGGGATCGCCAATGGTTCAAAATTTCTGACTATTTCGGAAGAACTGGGTGTGACCTAATTTTCCATGAAGGAATTAAGCTTAGCCACCAGACTTTAAGAACTTATGGATCTTGACCACCCAAGGTCGCAGGCACAAGATGGATGACCTTGACCCTCACGAAACCGCAAACTTTCAAAATTGGCTCCTTTTTAACTTGGCTTCTGTTGGGACTGCAGAATATATATATATATATATATATATATATATATATATATATATATATATATATATATATATATATTCAAAATCCTGAAAGTCTCCTACATAAGAACCTCTCACTGATTTTACTTAAATTTTATTTCTATTCAACTGAATTTTACCTTTTTATAGATGGGTAATTTTGCACATATAAAACTACCAGTGTTGCAAGAAGACATTGATGCTGAAGGTTGAAATTTTGCACATTTACATCCATTTATAAGTCTTATAAATCTGCAAAAAATCAGCTACCATGGTCTTAAGCAAAGGTCGTTTCCAAGGTCAAAGTTAAACGATTTTCAAATAGCTATATTTCAGAGACTATTCACCCTAGATATAGAATAAAAAGTGTTTCACAGTCCTGAAATCAAGGCCTATTTATGATTTGTTCAATGCTAAAACCAAACACCAATATTTCTTCAACCAATATGAGACCCTTCATTACTTTAGTGCCTACATAGAGATAAGTGTATTTTGACTGATTCATAGATCTGGCATTTCTGCTTCAGTTTACACTGTCTGCATGTCCTTATCGATGCTTCTGAGGTTGTAGAATAATGAGGAGTTGCCAAATTGTCCGTTGGAGAATTTTACAGTTTTCTAGTTATGTACCCCCTCCACAATATATCTACCCCCGATTTATATATATCCCCCCCCAATGCATACATGCCCCCACTAAACTTGCTAGGTCAGCACGCTTTCCCAGGACCTGCAGCCTGGGAAGACGGCGTTATTGCATCAGTTGATACCAGGCAGCCTAGACGGGCATACTATTTTACTGTGAGCTTGTAATAAACTCTTTATCTAGCTGTCTGTACACGGAGTTTCTATCACCAAAGTATTGCAAGTTACATTTGGTAGCAGCAGTGTTTCGAACCATCAGATTCTGACGGCCCCCACCGATTTAGTGACATCACAAGATACACGACGTCTCGCATCTGCCAGCCTCGCCCCTCCTCAGTGCCTCTAGTGGTGTAATACCTGGCTGTGCTTTCCAAGTGTACAATTTTTCTCACCAGTGCTCACCTCTTAAACAACCGCACCCATATGCCTTGTTCCTGACCGCACGTCTCACCGTCGCTGACCTATGCACCTGATGCACCTGTTCCCAGCATCTGTTCCGAACTCATCATACCTCCTGCCCCCACGGTGCCACTTATCACTGTCTGCCCACTGCCTGCCCACCACCATTCTCTGCATTTGCAACTCAACAGCTCTACACCTGCCTTGAACCAACATCTGCCCTCACCACCCACCATCAGCCTCTGCCACCGCCACATCTGGTCTGCATTATGGAGCCTCCAAAGACCGCCACTCCCTGCCGGTGATTCATCGCGGCGTCTCTTCTCCTCTCCGCCCAGCTGTCTCTCCACCGCTGCCCCGCCTCGCCCCGCCCCGCCCAGCCCGGCCCCGCCCCTCCCCGCCCCGCCTCGCCCAGCCCCACCCCAGCTACGCCCAGCCACCCCTGCACGTCATACATCTCAACATTCCCATCTCTACTGTGTAACTATTGTATATCTTTCCTTTCTATAGAGATTATCCTCGATTTTCTCTACAGATTGGTTATTGTAAATATTCCATCTCATTTCCATTACCCCGTTTTCATCTTCACCTACGTTATTTATACTCCATCTCATCCTTCGCATTTTATTTAAGCCATCCATCCCCGCACCTTCATTCATTTTCATGCCTACTCGTGTATTCCATTCTCTCATTGTTATATTATACATTTCCACCTACGTATCCATCTTCATCCTTTCATCTTCCATTGCCGCATTAAATGTCATACTTTCCACGTCAACCGCTTCACCCCAGCCCTCTCGACCCGGAAATATCACCTGATCATACCCCGTCTGCCGACTCTAACACAATCACTCATTTACGAAGTGGCAAAGAGTACCACCGCCCTGTACCTGAGACTCCCGTTTCACTTCCCGCAGAATCACTTACTACCCGTCCTACACTCGTAAATCCAGATACCTCCTCCTCTACTCCTGCCTCTACTCTCCCTTCTTCTTCCTCTACTCCTTCCCCTGTCGTTCCCTCTCCAACTGCCACTACCTTCTCTCTCTCTCCCACACCTCTCCTGCCGCCACTTCTACACTTCCAGCCATGGTCAACCCTCCACAGTCTATCTATCTCGACGATGCCAATCATCCCAAATTTACCGGCAAGGACCCAACTTGGTCTGTCTATGATTTCCTCAGAGAAGTCGAAACAGAAATACACAATAGGCAGATAACCGATGAATCGCTCAAAGTAGCCTACCTCCTCGGTCGCTTGCACCACGGTAAATCGGACATCGGATCCGCGATCCGTGCAGGACATTTCGATAGCATTCATACCTTTGCTGATTTTCGTACGGAACTCATCAGCCTTTGTTGCCAGCATCCAAATACCGCGTCTCTCATGGGATTCATTAATCTCCTAAACCAACTAGATGAGGACTTGCGCATCCCAGCGCAATATGCCAAGCTCCGCGAAGCTGCCGCCGCCATGAAAGCAACTAGTAGCGAGATGCTCCAATTACTGGTAGGCATGAAATGGTTAGAGGACAAGAATGGCGTTCCAATGCTTTCACTCACCAACTTTGCTGACTTAATTGGTTACCTCAGATTCCTTCACTGGCTTACTCCTAAACAGCGAGAGCTAGCCTTGGAAATCGGTTTCAATCCAGGGGATAAAATTATTCAGGTCACTAAAGCCATTCATGAAAGAACAGGTTCGAACTACACGCGTCAGGGCACCACCCAACCTTTGGCCTCCTCAGTCTGTCACACCTCCACTACCCCAGACCAATCTCGCTCCCGTCCCACCACACGCGGCAGACCTGCCACACATCGCTCTCCTACCGCAGGTCGTGATCAATCTAGCGCCCGACGGAACAGACAATCTTCGATTCTTTGCTGGTACTGTGGTCATCCTGGACATCGAGCATCCAGTTGCGACCGTACATACAGACGTCCTCACTCCCAAACCAGACAGTGTACGCCTTCCCACTCACGTCGTCCACACTGCAAATACCACAAATCAAGCACGACTCACACCACCGAGGAATGTCGTTACCTCAAGCGCCAAAAGTCGGGGGAAGCGCCGCGCCTGTATCGGACCAATATCACGTAGAATCAGAAACCCAACTCCCCATCCGCCATGTAGGTCCCATAACATCCTCGGGCTTAGTCATTCTCGGAAGCAGTGATGACATACCAACGTCATTCTTCTTGGACACAGGATCTATAGTAAATCTCATCTCCGAAAATTCCTTACAAATTATTCATCGCCATCACAACCACGTCAGTTTCCTAGAACCACCAGACATTCACCTGTGTGGTGTCAACGGCTCAGAGTTTAAGGTTAAAGGAAGAGTCACCCTTGAAGTCAAACTCCACAGAGATTTGCCCCCTATCCCAATTGAATTTCATGTCACTAATGACTTGCAGTATCCCGCAGATGCCCTTATTGGTTTCTCCACCATGGCACAACACTCCATTGCATTATTACCTGCTTGTGGTAGTATAGACATTTCTGGATTCCCGGCTTACACTATGGAATGTCCCCATCCTGTTCTTACGATCAAATCAGTCCTTCAATTACCTCTGTCCCTATCACTACCAAAAAGTCCAACCCAGCCCAAACCACCACTATCATCATCTGAGAATACAGAGGTCATTCCTTTACTGACTGCGAGCAAGGATATAAATTCCTCAATGTCTCCTGATACATCATCTCAGCCCTCGAACATGGCTCTTACATCCTCTCCCGACAACACTATCGCTGACTCAGACATGTCTCAGTTACCTACCTCACACAGTCTGAATGATCTTCTCCAACACGCAGAGACGAAACGTGCAGTAACGAATACATGCACAATTTTGTTACCGCATGAGTTCACCAAAGTCTCTGTTTGTGTTGCCGGTGCAAAAGAAGGAGTGGATGCACTAACCCTACCTGAGACGTGTTGTGTGAATGGCTTGACTTATGAGTCAGCGTGGTGTACAGTCTTAGAGGACAGTTTATGCTACCTGTACTTGCTCAATGTCACAAATGCTCCACTAAAACTTAAAAGTGGTGTAAAGATTGGAGACTTCCTAGTATACCCAGTGGCCGTAAAGGTGTGCCAGGATTCCTCAATTCCTACTATTCAGATTGATGATATGCCAATCAGTGTATGTACTATTAACTCTACGGGATCTGCGCCGACATATTCACCCGATATGCTCTCACATCTCACTTGCACAGATTTCCCAGAAAATACGCCTCAACTCCTCGACCTTCTGACCTCGTACAGAAACGTGGTTGCCTTACCCGGTGAACCGATGGGTAGAACAGACCTTGTCAAACATACGATTGAACTACTACCAGGAACTCAGCCGATTTACATACCAGCATATCGATTTCCTCACAGCCAGAGAAAGCAGACAGATCAAATGGTACAGAACATGTTAGACCAAGACATTATTGAACCCTCCGTCAGTCCATGGAATAGCCCACTTTTCTTAGTACCAAAGAAGGACGGCAACTTTAGACCAGTAGTCAACTAACATAAGGTCAATTCTGTCACCGTTCCAGGCCGTTTCCCGTTACCCGTCCTCACTGATTTGCTAGAATCCCTTGGTGAAAATAACGTAGTCTTTTCATCTTTAGACCTCCTCAGCGAGTACTGGTAGGTCGAAATGGAAGAATCCTCTCGCCCAGTTACAGCCTTTAGCACCCTTTCCGGACATTTTCAGTTTAAGAGACTCCCTTTTGGTCTGAGAAATGCTCCTTCCATGTTCATGCGACTTATCCATTCAGTCTTCAGCGGTATGATGGGACACTCTCTTTTTGCTTACCTAGATGATATCATTGTTGTGAGTAAATCCATCCCTGATCATTTTACCAAACTCCAACAAGTCTTTGAACGCCTCCAGCTTGCGGGCCTGAAAATCAATCTCAGTAAATGTGACTTCCTGCGAAAGAAAATCAAATTACTAGGCCATGTCGTAGATGCACAAGGCATTCATCCTAATGAGGATAAAACTAAGGCGATTATTAACTTCCCAGAACCTACCACTACCGAAGCTGTACGAAGTTTCCTGGGCCTCGGTGGCTATTTTCGTCGCTTCATGCGGGATTATGCACAGATCGCCGCTCCTCTGACCCACTTACTCAAGCAGAATGTGCCCTTTGTTTGGACTAACGACCAGTCACAGGCTTTCCAAAAGCTAAAGACAGCTCTTGTAAATGCCCCTGTTCTAGCGTTCCCTGATTATACCACACCCTTCCTTCTCTGCACAGACGCCTCAGGCACTGGACTTGGTGCCGTTTTGATGCAACTCAATGAAGCATCAAGGAAGCGCGTAATAGCGTATGCTAGTCGCACCCTTACAACTGCTGAACGTAACTACAGTGTCACAGATCTCAAAGCGCTAGCGGTAATCTGGTCCTTGAAACATTTCAGAGATATAGTCTATGGTTATCCAGTGCATATCCAAACTGACCACCTTCTGCTATGTGATTTGTTCAAGAATCGCAACCTAACAGGTAGGTTAGCTAGATGGTCTGTCATCATCCAGGACTTTAATCCCACTTTTCAATATGTACCAGGCAAGTTGAATGTAGTCGCAGACGCACTCTCCCGTCACGTAGCAGCAGCTATAACATCACTGCAGCCTGAAATTAATGAAAACACTACACTAACGTCCGAAGTTGTTCGAAACTTTCAGCGCCAAGACCCCATGTGGTCCAAAGTTATTTATTTCCTAGAATCTGACGATGCCTCGACCTTACCTACTCTGCCAGTATCACTAGATGAGTTCATGCTAGATGATGATCTCTTGTACAGGAAAACACTGCTAACAGGCAAGGATATGCCCTATCGCGAAGTACGCCAACTTGTTGTCCCCACTGCCCTGATACCAAAGGTTCTTCATATTGTTCATAATACTCCTCAAGCTTCCCATCCAGGTAAAGACCGATGCTTGCGCCAAGCACGTCTCAAATACCATTGGCCAACTATGCGCCGCGATATCAATGCCCACTGTGACTCTTGCCTCTCCTGCCACCGCCAGAAAGGATCAACCGGCCTACCAGCACCTCTCTTACAATACCCAATCCCGTCACGACCATGGGAAACTGTCTCAATCGATCTCTTAAAACTACCTCTCACAGAATCTGGCGCTGAGTACTTGTTCGTAGCGGTCGACCACTTCTCCCGCTACTGTGTCCTCGTTCCCCTCTCCGACAAGACCGCAAAGAGCGTTGCACGTGCACTTGTAGATCACGTAATTTGCCCGTTCAGTACCCCTCATACCATTCTTACTGACAACGGTACAGAGTTCAACAATAGCCTTCTCGATGAGATCTGTCGCCACTTTCATATCAGTAAGTGTAATGTCGTGCCTAACCATCCGGCTTCCAATGGCCTTGTAGAACGCCACAACCGTAAAATCTTAGAGTGCCTCAGACATCTAGGCTTCAATAGTTCATCCTGGGATGACTGGATTCCCCAAGTGGCATCCTCTATCAATAGTACCATCAATGCATCCATTGCTGAATCTCCCTTCTTCGTCCTCTTTGGTTTTGACAAGGACCTCCCATACTCTCTCTTATCCTCAAAGCCAGAACCCATCTACAACATGGATGATTATGTTAAACTAAAATTGGCCAACTTCCAGACAATCCACCAGTATGTCCAATCCACTTTGGCTTCCTCTCAGGAGGACATGCTGCAGCGCCAACATAAGTCCGCCTCTCCTATCACTATCATTGTAGGCGATCTTGTCTTTGCTCATTCCCATACTCGTCCCTCTAAGTTGGATGACAAATTTACACTGCCCCACCGCGTCCTCACTCAACAAGGCAACAAATTTCACCTCCAGGACCTGTCCACTAGGGACACCAGATGGGTTCACGTTGATGACTTAAAACGAGCACCCTGTGGCTTCGTGTTGGAAGAGTCACTTACACAACCTCCTGCCCCCTCTTCCCCTCCTCCCATCCCTCAGTCTACCTTGTCTCCACCTATCCCTCAGTCTCCTTCCTCTCCACCTCCACCTGCTCCTTCATCAATCAATCAATATCAGTCCAAACTGCGCTCTGCCCATCAACCTCTTCATGACCTCCCCCATTAACTCTACCCTGATTTTCTAGGTACGACGTTAGCAATCTCCCTGCTGGCAGTGCTGACCCTCCTGGGGTCTGGGTCAGGTCAGGACAATGGTGGAGTACGTCCCGGGGCCTTGGTCGGTTCGGGAGGCGAGGTAATGCTTATCGAAGACGTAGCCTCTTTGCGCTACGATCTTGCGCCCCTGGCCGACGTAGCGATTGCCCTACCTGCCTACGCGCACCAGCTCCGCGGAATCAGGAACCATCTCACAGCCCTCATGGGGACACACAATCCGAATGAGTATCTCTATAACCTTTTCCTCCCACTCTCCTGGCAATTGCAATACATAAGTAACAGATTCACTGAGCTCAATGACACATTTTCCATTCAGACACCCGTGGGTCGTTCTCGTGTGAAATGAGGTCTCTTCGACTTCGGCGGTGAGATTCTGAGTGGCTTGTTTGGCGTTGCTACAGCCCGTGACATTTCTGGCTTCAAATTTGATCTCACTCATTTAGCTTCAGCCCTAGAATCACAATGCCGAGTCATTAAAATCCAACACACTATGTTAGAGAAGCTCACAACCCAACTCAATGAAGTCACGGCCACTCTAAACAATTTCACCGATATCTTACAACGCCACCTTTCAGATCTCAACGTTATCTCTCAGTTCTTCTACCTCAAACTCAACATGGATAATCTCCAACTAGCCATTGACTCTCTCTTGTCTCAAGTCTCTGCCTTGGTTCGTATCCAGGTCGATGCTATCAATGGACGTGTCACTGCCGACTTAGTACCTGTCTCAGCTCTCCGTTCTGTCCTGGAATGGGCTCACTCCACCTTCGGTCTCTCCCCAGTCCTCCCTTACTCCTCCCTTGAATATTATTATCCTGTTCTCGAAGCCACTCTTCTCACCACATATGTCGTCGTCCATATTCCTCTCCGTTCTGCCATAACCCTTAACCTTTTCCACATCATTCCCTTCCCTTTCCGCCTCAACAACTCCTTGGTACAGGTATCTGTTCCTTCAGAATATTTCCTCCTCTCCCATGATCATCTTTCCATTGCCTTCCTTTCTTCCACAGACCTCCAGCAATGTTCCTCCCTTACTCCGACCTCTCGTCTCTGTGCTGCCCACCTTTTCGCTATCTTCCCTAGCAGTGCTACACCCTGTGAGTCTGCTTTAGTTTGCAACCATTCCATCTACTCGGCCTGTTCTTTTGTCACAGCTCCTGATCTCCCGGTCCACTATGCTCACCTCAACCATGTCCAGTACTTCTTCTTTGCTGTTCCCATCTCTGTCACAATCATGTGTCCTGGTTCTTCGGTTCGATCCGTCCTCGCTAGTGGTCTCTACAAAGCACCTGACTATTGTACCGTCAAATCAGAGTCTGTCATCACTTACGCCACTCGCTATCACCAAGCTGTCCGTAATCACTCCTATGACATCTTTCAACCACTCGACATGCCTTCTACCCTACCATCTGCCAACATTACCATCACCTCCCCTATCTTGCGCATGCTAACCTTCCTCAATGACAGTGATTTCATTATGGATCAATTTTCTCTGGCCTTCAGCCGTTCATGGGTTCATCCAACAGTTGTGTTTCCCCCTGTGGTTATCGCTTTCATAGGTTTTCTACTCATCATCTGTGCAGTGCATTGTTGTGTCAGAAAAATGGAACGTCGACTCCAGGAAATTAGAGTCGCTACAGGCATAGTACACCCTACACACGACGTAGGAACTCCCCGTACTTAGTGTCCTCACATTCAGTGACTACCAATGCCATCTGACAATTAACCAACCTGTGAACAGAACTCTGCCTACTAGAAAATGATGGTATTTCTTTAATGCATTACTGAGTGCCAGTGTATCCTACAGAAAATAAAAAAATAAAAAAAAATGAAGGAAGAACAACAATAGAACTCTCATATCTACTCCTTGTTTATCATGTATCAAACTATTATTGTGTAATTCCCATTATGTCTTAATCCTTGTATATCTTATATGTATATATCCTTCTAATTCCCTCCCCTCAACATGGCCATGTCTCCCCTACTGCCCCTGTATTATACTTCTCCCTTGTACAAACCTCCCCGGTCCTGCCTTACTACTATACTCAAACACCATTTAACTCCTGGTGTCAGGAGACACCGTCTCAGCTACCCGGGGGAGTAGTGTACCCCCTCCACAATATATCTACCCCCGATGTATATATGTCCCCCCCCCAATGCATACATCACCCCACTAAACTTGCTAGGTCAGCACGCTTTCCCAGGACCTGCAGCCTGGGAAGACGGCGTTATTGCATCAGTTGATACCAGGCAGCCTAGACGGGCAGACTATTTTACTGTGAACTTGTAATAAACTCCTTATCTAGCTGTTTGTACACGGAGTTTCTATCACCAAAGTATTGCAAGTTACAGTTATCATCAGCCATCATCATCATCAGTAATCATCAATCATCATCATCATCAATCATCATCATCAGTCATCAGTCAAACATTTATCAATCATTGGTCAATCAATTATCAGTCAATCATCAACCAATCATCAATCATCAACCAATAAATCATCAATTATTCATCAATCAATCAATCATCAGTCATCAATCAATCAATCGTCAATCAATCATTAGTCAGTCAATCAATTAATCACCAACCAATCAATCATCAATCATTCAACCGATCATCAACCAAGCATTCATCAGTTAATCAGTCATCAGTCATTATTACTATTATTATTGTTATCATTATTATTATTATTATTATTATTATTATTATTTTTATTATTGTTGTTGTTGTATATACTAGTACTTTCCTATTTCACTAATCACACAGGCAGATCCAAACATATTTATAGTTTCCTAAATGACTGCTATTATTGGCATCTTGTAGGATGAGTATTATCAGTATTGTCAAGATGCATATTTCCCCTAACTAAGAGCAAAGATAACGGAGGCGGTGGCTCAATCGGTAGAGAGGTGGCCTGCAGTCCTAACGGACCCAGGTTCGAATCCCGGCTGGGGCAGGGAACAGTTTAAGGATTTGAATTTCATTAAATCAGGCTTTAATGATCTACCAGAAGACCCGCCGACATGTCGTAAAAATACCCCCGCTAATACCAATACACCAGTCCTGTATGAGACAGCCCTAGCATGTATTCAATATGGACGGGGGGTGTTAGCGCCGAAGTGGTGACATGTAGAGGTGTATGGTATGTGGGAGGACTGCTGGGCCTTGATAGCAGGCTGTGAAGACTATGCCCAGAGTCGGACACACAAAAAAAAAAAAGGCCACAATATTAAGCCCTGTCAATATAATGTCTTTCATTATCTGCTTTTGTTATTGCCAGTCGATTTATTTAGCTATAGAGAGTCAGTCAAAGGAGCAAAGAGAAATGAACCTATCTCCTTTTTAGGCAATTATATTTAGTGAGATACTCGCTACGCAGGAGACTGAGACAGAGATAGAGAGATAAAGCGGGAGTACAGAGAAACGCTAGGCAGGAGAGGAAAATGGTGACCGAGAAGGAGAGAAAGAGCAAGAGTATAGAGAAACGCTAAGCAGGAGATGGAGACCGAGATGGAGAGATAAAGAGCGAGAGTATGCAAAAGAGGATGGAGTATTGTGTGAAGACGAAATATTGTTGAGAAAGGATAGAAATGACTGGGGGAACGCTATCAGAGGTTATGAGTGACACGATACGACAACGAAGGGCACTAGGCAGAGAGAGAGAGAGAGAGAGAGTAGAAGCATAAACAGATTCATAATTTGAAAGCTAAACGTGTGTGTGTGTGTGTGTGTGTGTGTGTGTGTGTGTGTGTGTGTGTGTGTGTTTTATGCAAGGAAGAAGGAACCAAAGGCCCGGAGCCCGCTAATTGCTCCTTTCAAGAAACAACGAAAACAAGATAACAGAGAGCCAAATTCAAGATCCGTTCATTTCGAGATGCTTGGACACACTGCGTTAGAAAGACTAGAGATTATAGAATGTGGGAAATACAGACAGAGGGAGACAGTTCCAGAGCTGGCCTTTTGCATACATGAAGGACTGGGAGTAACGGTTAACTCTTGCATTTGAGAGTTGGACCGGAAAGAGATGAGAATTTGTTGCTAGACAGGTGCTAAGCGCTCGCCATAATGGTGGAGGGATGAAAGCAGACAGTTCACAGGAGCAGTGACCGTTGAAGTAGCGCTAGAAAAAGAGATAAATATGCAACAGTGCGGCGAAGAGACAGAGGTTGAAGGGAGCCAGTACGAGGAGGGAAGTTAATGAGACGAAAAGCTTTTGACGCAACCTTGTTGAGAAAAGCTGTATGTGGAGAGCCTCCCCACACATGATAGTTGTACTCTACAAGTGGGCGAGTAAAACCCGTGTATAAAGGTGTATAAAGTCAACAACTGTGCGGGGGTAAAGAGTGCACTGAGTAGGCTTAGCACATTTAATCTTTTGGAAGCAATTTTACAAGAGATGTAATATGATCTTTCCGAGATAAATCTCTAGAAAATGAAATCCCAAGTATGTTTAAAGGTGATGCAGGATTGAGCTGGATATTGTTGAAAATTAGAGGATACTCTGGCAGAAGATTTTGATGGATTGATAGATGTAAGAACTGAGTTTTGGATGCATTAAAAACAACAAGGTTATTTTTTTCCCAATCAGAGATATGAACCAAGTCAGACATTAGGTGTGCCATAGCCTCATCCCTTGTTTGTTGAAGTAACTGCTGAGAAAGATGCTGTAGGAAGCGAATGGAAAGGTGAAGGGCGGAGTCATCAGCGAAAGGAGGATGACCAGGAGTCTGAAAGGTACAGTAAGTGAGTAGATCGCAGTGGAGCGTCCCTGGCAGATTCCATACTGACGATCAGGAAAATGGTTGTGATAGCAATCATGCTTTATTTATTTATTCTTTTTAAGAATATACTGAAAAACTTTTGAAACGTAGGATGTTAAAGTAACTGGGCTATAGTTTGAGCGTTGGGAATTGGTCACTATTCTTTGGGACTGGCTGAATGAGAGCAAACTTTCAGCAAGAAGAAAAGGTATATGTTGATGGACAAAAGCAAGAGTTAACCCAGACAGGGTGTAAGGACAGAGCACAGTTCTTGAGGACAACAGGAGGGGCCCCATCAGGTCCATGTGCCTTGTTAGTAATGAGGCCAGTGATGGTAGAAAATATACCAATCGAATGAATTTTATTGTCAGCCAGGAGGAAGTCAGAGGGGAGAAGTGATGAAGGAACAGTACCGGAATCACTAAAGGTGGAATTGGAGGAGAAAGTCTGAGCAAAGAGTTCTGTCTTATCATTAGAAGAAACAGCTACAGAGCAATCAGAGTGGAAAAGAGGGTAGGATAATGAGGTATAGTTGTTGGAAAAATTTTTGGCAAGGTGCCAGAAGGAGCGGGAATAATTTGAATAGCAGAGTTGAGAGCATTTAGGACGAATGAAATTATTTATAGCAGAGCGAAGAACAGACTTAGCACGATATCGGGCAGAAACATAAAATAGATGATATTCAGGGGTGGGGTGGCTTCAGTACATCTTGTAGGCACTCAGCTTGAGGACAGAATTAGAAGCGCGATTCAACCAAGGTTTTTATTGCATTAGTCGCAGGATACAAGAAAGGAATGTATGCTTCCATGCCCGAGAGCACAACCACCGTAATGCTTTGACACATATTATCCCTAATCCCACATTAACTCTTCATTAATCTTTTTGACATAATCGATCATTTCAATTTAATAAAAGAAAAAACTATAATAATCTAATATACTATAGCACAAGCCGTGTGTGTATGTGTGTGTGTGTGTGTGTGTGTGTGTTTTGGGCAGCCGAAACTACACATTCAAATCGCACCAAAATTGGCACAAAAATCGCAAAAAAATCGCTGATGTGAAAAAACTTGGTTCCATCACGGTTGAAAATCTTTTACTATACTAAATGAGCGATCACATTTTGACCAAAAAACGTCGCTTCCGGCACCCAGCATAGGGTCTCCATTGAATTTTTTGCCCATAGGTACAACTAAAATATATTATTGCAGTAGCCATGTGTCTGTGTGTGTATCTCGGACTTGCGTTCGGACAACTTGGGTTCCATTCCCGAAGCTGCAAATAACACGATCAATTCGTTAGCTGCAAAAAATCCAAGTGACAACATTAGACTAGAACAGCCCTCAATGTCGCCTCGACAGCCAATAGTGACAACGTTAGACCAGAACAGCACATAAACGTGACTTGGATTGCCTGAAATGATCGCAACGTGAGCATGAAGCACAAGGAAACTAGTGTGAAGTACTAGAAAGCGAGCGCGCAGCGCGAGAGCCCTCCGCAGGAGCAAGTGCGAGGGGCCCGAGGGGCCCACAAGCACTTGTGTCATACTAGGGAATGGGTTAAGGTTAAGCAACAGTGCTCCTAGATCCCTAACACATTTTCTTAAGCGATTTAGTATGTTTATTACACCTTACTGATCTCTTCTTATATAAATCCATATATGTCTCGTCTATCGTCCTCCAGCACAGTCAACTGAGACAGATGAAAAACTCTACGATCAAACTGCGGATATTAGTTGTCAAGAGGATAGCGTAATTTTTGGAGACTTTAATCTACTGGTAACAAAGTGGGGTGAACCATTGATGGCACACTCAGGACAAGAGCTTTATATGAATCTTCAAGAAAGCGCCCTTTTCCAACACGTTGAATACCCAACGAGAGGAAACAATATCCTAGACATCATCTTGACGACAAATGATAACCTAGTCAACAACGTTGAAATAGGACCCAAGTTTACTTCCAGTGATCATCGAATTATACAATTTAATATTCTATATATCTATCTATTGCCAGACGCCTCAATCCGGTTTGGGGTGGCCACAAACAAATCGCCTCCACGTCGCCCTGTCCCCTGCCATTTCACTGCCTTGCTTCCGACTCACACCCCCCTCTCTCATATACCTCTCCACCCCATCCCTCCATCTCATCCTCGCCTCCCCCTCCCTCTTCCCCCTTCCACCTCACTCACATACAATCTCTTCGTCAGTCTTTCATCCTCCATCCTCTCCACATGGCCAAACCACCTCAGTGTGTTCCTCATAACGCTTCCTATCACATTCATATCCACATCACAACGCTCCTTTATATCCTCATTCGTCAGCCTGTCTCTCCATGTGACTCCACAGGCTCCTCTTAAATAACTCATTTCCACTGCTCTCACTCTTGACTTGTGTCCTTCCAACAACGTCCAAGCTTCACTTCCATACGTTAGAGTTGGCATCACAATACTGTCATGTAGTAACTTTTTCACTTCCATGCTCACTTCCCTGTTTCTTATCACTGCTTTCAAAGAAGCAGCAACCTTTCTTCCCTGCTGTACCCTTTCAAGCACTTCACCCTCCAAAGCTCCATCCTTACTCATCACACTACCCAGGTACTTAAACTTACTCACATTTTCCAATTCCTCACCATCCAACCTCGCTGTACATTCACTGACTTCATCTCTCTCAAAGACCATCACTTTACTCTTCCCAACATTTACCTTTAGATTCCGTTTCTTACACACTCTCCCAAACTCATCCACCAAGCCTTGCAGCTCCCGTTCGTCTTCACTCAACAACACAGTATCATCTGCAAACAACAGTACAAGGAGTTTCCAAACACTCTCCTCTCTCACCAAGGTCCACTCCAACATCAACTACCCTACCTTGTACCTCTTTTATTACCCCATCCATGTACAGATTGAACAACCATGGAGACATGACACATCCCTGTTTCAACCCAACCTTCAAAGAGAAAAATTCACTTAGTTCACCATCCACACGCACTGTAGTCTTAGCACCATCATACATACTCTTCACAGCATTCAACAACTTCCCATTTACTCCATATATTTTTAATACTTTGCACAATCCTTGTCTATCCACCCTGTCATATGCTTTCTCCAAATCCATGAAAGCCGCATACAACTTCTTTCCCTTCTCTAGAAACTTTTCCACTAAAGATCTAAGAATGAATATCTGATCTACACAACCTCTTCCCTTCCTAAAGCCTCCCTGTTCTTCTCCAAGTAATTCCTCTGTTCTTTCTCTAACTCTGTCAATAAGTATCCTACCATACACTTTTCCTATTATACTAAAGCCCCTGTCCACACGAGCGGGCAATGCCCGCGGGCACAAGCGACCAGTTTGCCTGTTGACGGGCTCACTGCCCTGTGCCTGCGAGCAAATGCTTAAATTGCCCGTGTCAATTCATGCATTTGCCCGCGGGCACAAGCAGTGAGCCCGTCAACAGGCAAAGTGCTCGCTTGTGCCCGCGGGCATTGCCCGCTCGTGTGGACATGGCTTTAGAAGACAAATGCCCCTATGATTACCACACACTTCTTTTTCCCCTTTTCCTTTGTACAAGGGAATAATTATACCTGACTTCCAGTCCTCCAGGACTCTACCTTCCTGCCAGGCGAATCTGCACATTTTCCACATCCATTCTACTACTATCTCTCCCCCATGCTTCAGCATTTCACCACACACTCCATCAATTCCTGGGGCTTTCCCCAATTCAACTTTCTTCATTGCTTCCACAAGTACTATTCTACTGATTTCTTCCTGTCTTCTCACCTCCCTCCTTCTCCCAGCCATTCCCCAGCCACTTATACTCGCATTACATCCATCCTGTATGTTCAACAATTCCTTCAGGTGTTCTCTTCATCTGCTCACTTTTTCTCCCTTCTCCACTAGTAATCTACCATTTTTATCTTTCACTCCCCTACTAACTTCACTTCCACCCTGTCTTACTCTTTTCACTTCTCTCCAGAACATTTTCTTATAGTCCCTCCACTTTACACTCAAATTCTTTCCAAATTCCTCATCCACTCTCTTCTTACTCTCTCTTACTAATCTTTTCACCTCTCTCTTTCTTTCTACATATAACTCTCTCTTCCGCCTCTCAACTTCTTCCACGCCCCTATTTCTCATTCATTCATTGTATGCTTTCTTCTTTTGTTCCACAGCCTGTCTCACCTCTTCAGTCCACCACGCTGTTCCTTGCATCCCCCTTCGTCTTCTCTTCCTCCCACACACCACATCACATGCTGCACATATTTCTTCTGTAAATATCCTGCACACACCTTCCATGTCCCCCGTCTGCTGCAATTCATATTTGCCCAATCGTTCCTCCACTTCTCTCTTATACTCCTGCCTTTTTCTCATCCTCTTGTAACCTTTCCACTCTCCTTGCAACTACTCCTTCCTCTCGTCTTTCCCTTCTTCTATTCCTCCATCTTACTTGAATCCTAACTCTGGCCACCATGAAGTAGTGGTCAGAAAGTCCACTCCCCCAACCTCTATAATCTCTTGCATCCATTACACATTTTCGCATCCTTTCATCCACACACACACAATCAATCATTGCCTTCCTTTCATTCAATTCACCACCCACCCTTCTTCATCACTCACCATGTATACCTGTGGATCATTTTATGCCTGAAGAGGGTATTGGCTATCACCAACCCCCTCCCAGCACATATGTCCACTAACGCACTGCCATTCTCATCTGTCTTAGCAGGCACACCCCACTCACCAACTATTCCATCCACCTTCACATTCCCTCCTTTACCATTCATATCACCGATCAAAAACACTCTCATTCCTTCCAAACTCTTCCATGCACACTTCCACATTTGTCCAGAACTCTTCTCTCACTCTGCTAGCATGATCCTGCGTTGGCGCATACACACACACAATCGCCCACATTTGTATTCCAACTTTCAACTTTACCCATACAATCCTTGACCCAACTGATCCATACTGTCTTATGCTCTTCTTCCATCTTTTACTCACAACTATACATACTCCTTCCTTTGCCCTGTCATTCTCACCTACTCCTGCACATATACCCCATCCATACTCCCATTCTCTCACACTTTCTCCTCCCCATTTTGTTTCAGTTATTCCACATACATCCACTTTCGCACCCTCAAGCACCTGGACAATCTCTCTCTCTTTCACCTCATCATTAGCTCCTCTTACATTCCATGTAACCATTACCAAATCCTTTGTCCGGTCCTGGGTCGTCATCGTTTGGTCAGTCCTTGTCCGAGGCTTCTTTTTTGTTTTTTTAGTTAGTCGTTTTCCGGGGAGGGGCACTAACCCTCCGCCAACCCTTTTAGTCGCCTTTTACGACAAGCAGGGATACTGGGGGAGTATTCTCGAAACCCCCCCCTACCCCCAGGTAAAAAAAAAAAAAAAAATGAAAAAGTTAAAGAAACAGTGAGCAAAGAGAAGGTCCCATATTACCGTAGAGCTGATTTCACCAGGCTCAGAGCGCTACTTGCAAATACAGACTGGAATGAAATGTCCGGAGCCAATGACATAAACCAAGCATCGGAAATATTCACCAAAAAATTTAATGTAGCTGGAAAGTCATGTGTGCCACTACGCAACAGGCGTCCAGCTGGTAATAGTGAACCAAAGTGGTGGTCCAGTGAAATTAAAAGTAACTTAATAGCCAAAAAACAGGCATACAGTATATATAAAACTACACAAAATAATGATGATAAATTACAGTCCGAAAATCTACGCCGCATCTCGAAAAAGACTTATTAAACAAAGCAAAAGAGCACTGGAAATGCACATTGCTAATATGCGCAAATCAAATCCTAAAGAATTTTACAGTTTGATTAGAAAGAAAAAGGTTATGACTACATCAATAGGTCCTCTAGAAACGAACAATGGCAGACATACAGAAAATGAGATTGAAATGGCGAACATTCTTAATGATTACTTTGCGTCTGTTTTTACAGTTGAAAACACCATCAGAAACCTACTGTTACCCACAAACCAAGCAAATAGCACAGTCCTTAGTAACTATGCTATCCATAATAACGATATTCTTTCAGCCATAAATAATAAGAACATAAAAAAACACTGGCCCTGATCAAATATCATCAAGAATTCTCAAGGAAGCAAAAAATGAGTTACTGCTGCCACTCTCTGTGTTATTCAATAAATCGTTAAGTACTGGGAAAGTTCCATGCGAATGGAAACTAGTAAATGTAACACCAATTTTCAAAAAAGGAAATAAGTCGCACCCAGGAAATTACAGACCAATCAGCTTAACGTCAATAGTGTGCAGGTTAATGGAAAAAATCATAAGAGATATAATAGTTAATTATCTATAAAGAAAATAATATAATTAAAGACTCACAGCATGGATTCAGACGTCATCGTTCATGCTTAACTAACTTACTGGACTTCTTCCATGATGTTTACAAATCATACGATGACTCATGAGCAGTAGATATAATTTACCTCGACTTTCAGAAAGCATCTGACACTGTCCCTCACAAGCGTCTCATGAACAAAATAGAAGCACATGGAATAAAAGGGAATACGCAGAAATGGTTACAAGATTGGCTTTCAGACCGATAACAACGAGTTGTGATAAACGGAAGGAATCCAAATGGCGTAATGTGATCAGCGGCGTTCCCCAAGGCTCAGTACTTGGACCGATACTTTTTGTTATATTTGTAAATGATATTGATGAGGATCTAAATTGTAAAGTATCCAAAGTTGCAGATGATACTAAAATAACCAGTAAAGTAACTTCAAAATTACAGTGGCAGCAGTTACAAAATGACCTTAATACTTTAGCAAGCTGGGCAGAAAAATGGCAAATGAAATTCAACACAGAAAAATGTAAAGTACAGTCACTCATAGAAGAAAAGACCCCCCATGCCTTAGAGGCAATATAACTCTGGGTATTCAGTGTTGGTAACAGTGTATTTGACGTCAGCCATATGGGGGGATGAGGAGGGGTGTTTGAGGGGAGGGCGGAGTTAATCTGCACGAAACACTGCTTCAATCCACATTTCTAGTCAAACATACATTATATCTGATTTGTTATGTTGTCCTTCACACAAAATTAACTTTATGCTACAAGAACAAAGAACTTTCAGGTGATAACACAATCCCATACCCGAAACATTTATGCATTAATGCCGCACACCTTCATAAATCCCACCCTCTCATTCTCACCCTCACCCACTCTCACCTTACTCTCACCTTCACTCTCTCTCACACTCTCACACTTTCAGCCTCACTCACACTCTCACCCTAACTGTCACTGTCACTACCACTATCAACGTCTCTCTCTCTCTCTCTCTCTCTCTCTCTCTCTCTGGTCCGTTTAGCCGACGAAGCACAGTACTGCCATCACACACATTATCAAACATTAATGAGGTGTGTGGCCACCGCAGATGTGCAGTAAAACTGTCAATTCATATAAAGATAAACCTGGTTCTTAATAAGTTGATAAGGTATCACTTTAATCTATCCCAGACATTGTTTGAAACCAGATATTGGGAAGGGAGGATTAGAAGGCACGGAGTGGTTCGTGGCAACCATGTCTGTTATCAGATTCTAGGTTGTTGGATTCTGGGTTATCAGATTCAAGGTTTTATTTATAATGGCAGGCTACCTTGGTTATAGATATACCATTATAATGTATAACCACATAATACTCAGTGTAATCTATAATTGTGTGTGTGTGTGTGTGTGTGTGTGTGTGTGTGTGTGTGTGTGTGTGTGTACTGGGGGGGATTTCGAGCCGTGGAGGAATGTTGAGGAATACAGGAATGCAGTATACTCTCGACTTAAGTCATCCCTTTTACTGTATTGGTAAAGTCGTTCATTCTTTATAATTAATAGTTCACTGTTCCGTATAGCATACTATATGGTGCAATTTATGGCTCTATAACACTTGTCATAATTTTTATTTCATTATTTCCTCATAGTGTGTTATTACTGGACTTGTGTATAAATAACCAAGTAATACCTACCATATAAAGAGTGACACACACACACACACACACACACACACACACACACACACACAATTATAGATTACACTGAGTATTATGTGGTTATACATTATAATGGTATATCTATAACCAAGGTAGCCTGCCATTATAAATAAAACCTTGAATCTGATAACCCAGAATCCAACAACCTAGAATCTGATAACAGACATGGTTGCCACGAACCACTCCGTGCCTTCTAATCCTCCCTTCCCAATATCTGGTTTCAAACAATGTCTGGGATAGATTAAAGTGATACCTTATCAACTTATTAAGAACCAGGTTTATCTTTATATGATTGACAGTTTTACTGCACATCTGCGGTGGCCACACACCTCATTAATGTGTGATCATGTGTGTGATGGCAGTACTGTGCTTCGTCGGCTAAACGGACCAGAGAGAGAGAGAGAGAGAGAGAGAGAGTGACGTTGATAGTGGTAGTGACAGTGACAGTTAGGGTGAGAGTGCGAGTGAGGCTGAAAGTGTGAGAGTGTGAGAGAGAGTGAAGGTGAGAGTAAGGTGAGAGTGGGTGAGGGTGAGAATGAGAGGGTGGGATTTAAGAAGGTGTGCGGCATTAATGCATAAATGTTTCGGGTATGGGATTGTGTTATCACCTGAAAGTTCTTTGTTCTTGTAGCATAAAGTTAATTTTGTGTGAAGGACAACATAACAAATCAGATATAATGTATGTTTGATTCGAAATGTGGATTGAAGCAGTGTTTCGTGCAGATTAACTCCGCCCTCCTCTCAAACACCCCTCCTCATCCCCCCATATGGCTGACGTCAAATACACTGTTACCAACACTGAATACCCCGAGTTATATTGCCGCTAACGCAGGGGGGGTCTTTTCTTTTATGAGTGACTGTACTTCATATTGGAAGTAAAAACGTCCATGCGACTTACAAAATGAACAGTATCCAGTTATCAAGTATGGGCAATGAAAAGGATCTTGGTGTGATAATATCAAATGACCTAAAACCAAGTAAGCAGTGCACTGAGGTGGTTAAAACTGCAAACAAGCTGGTGGGATTTATTGGAAGAACTTTCGAGTTTAAATCAGAAAAAGTTATACTTGCCTTGTACAACTCGCTAGTGCACCCCCATCTTGAGTATTGTGTGCAATTCTGGTCTCCTTACTACAGAGAGGACATTGAAAAATGAGAGAGAATTCAGCGAAGAATCACAAAAATGATACCACGACTTAGGAACAAACCATATGAGGAACGCCTTGATGAACTTAAATTATTTAGCATAAAGAAGTCCAGGTTAAGAGGGGACCTTATTGAAGTTTTCAAAATCATGAAGGGATATGACAACTTAGACATGAATAAATATTTTGATATAGACAGGTCGAGTCAAACCAGAAGTAATGGCTGCAAAATTATGGGAAAGCATTTCCAGTCCCATAAAGCAAAATACTTCTTCTTTAACGGAGTTGTAAATATCTGGAACAGATTACCCTCAGATACCGTGAACAGTATCTCAGTTGAGACATTCAAAAACAAAATAAACAAGTATTTGCACGAGAAACCCCAGCTGACTTTTTCTGTCCGAATAACTTGCTTTTATAGCTACGTGTAAGTTCTTTCCCCTTTTTTCTACAAGACACCCCGTAAACAATGTACCTGTACATAGTGTCACGGCACGTCATTATAATTTTTCTATTTATTCAATGCAAATATAGTAATATAAGCACAGATTAGGATCTGCACAGATAGCTCTGAGTTAACGGTCACTACTCTTACTTTCGACCTGTGATGGGCTGTGGATCACTGAGAGTCCTTGTTAGTCAAGTGACCAATATCGGGATTTTTTTAATGTACCAGGGGTCACTGCTTCAGGATGAAACTTGTGTACTTGTCCCACATGGGAGAGTTCCTTGTCTCAGAGGAGTGAACGGAACTAGGGCCTGATTGACTGCTGCCTACCTTAAAAGCGCCAGGCAAGGCTGCTGCACCACCCCTAAACATCCACACTGCAGTGTGTAATTTCCACGTTATGTCCACAGACTTCCCATTAACTCAATGTACCGGTTTATAATGTCATGCCGTAACTATTAGTTTATTTGATTACTTTCTCTTTCAGGTTACTCAGTCGGGTAGCTTATAGACAAAGTATTATAGAATGTGACTTTTCCTTTCCATTATTTCCTATGAAATATCCATGTCAGTTTTTCCATGCTACATGGTGGTTTTTCTCACTTTTTCCTGGAGGGTTTGGTGGTGAGGGGAGCCTTCTTGCTTTACTATCCTCATCCTTCAGCATGTAGAGTTAGATCGTGTAGTCATAGTTTTCTTTGTAACAAGCAGCCTCAAAAGGACCATAAGGTCTATTGCTGTTTGCTTTCCTATGTAATCCTATATATAGCCATACTCTGCATAAATAATGTACGAAAGGATATTAACCAGCCATATCCAAAAATTAATAGCACAGGAAGCGGTGTTAGGGAGTTTCCTTAACCAGCGGGAATACAGCGTTAAAATCTTTGAACTTTCTCGTAACGCCTAAGTCTGGTATCGTAAAAAGCTGCTCTCTCTCTCTCTCTCTCTCTCTCTCTCTCTCTCTCTCTGTCACACACACACACACACATGCACACTCAACACAGCTTGCATATTTCTCACACTCTTCCAGATTCCTCAGATTTCAGGCAAATATTATGATTTTATACACGACTGAGTTTTCTTTTTGGTAAATCTGTCTTCACAATCCCCCTATACTATGATGTATTATTTATTTATTTATTTGTTTATCTCGTTATCTTCACACGATTATTTTTAACGATGGGGAGACCTCGTGGGAAAAAAAAGGCTTAATAAAGGGGCTAAATATTGTAGACTACTGTAGCTTTGCCTCGGGACCTTATACCTCTGAAAAATTAATATGTAACTTGGTGTTGCCAATGATTGTCATACCTGTATATTCGAGACAAATCTATAGTAATATGTTGCCATGTTTGACTCTCTCTCTCTCTCTCTCTCTCTCTCTCTCTCACACACACACACACACACACACACACACACACACAAAGGGCTAAACAAAAAGTAGCTCTCGGTCTTCATCTCCACTACAAAACATTCTTAGCCCAGCAGTAATACTAATACCAAGGGATAGTGATCTTACCAGTATATCTAGTATGACACATATATTAGATAAGATAGTGGAAGTCGTGCTGGAAACATAATAATACCCACCACTGCTACCAAGATGTCAGAGGTGTGAGGGTTTATGGAGGTATCATTCTCCTTGACTGTGTTGTTATTACTCACCTTGGCCTGAAGCTGCCTCTCTCCATCTTGACTGCAGAGCTGGAATAATATATTAACGTTTGAGTTAACACTGGTCTTGAAGAAGCACTTTGGGGAGAATGTTGAGCCATAACGCTGTCCTTTTCTGCCACTGACCTATGATAAATAAGCCTCAAACGAATGAAAATGAAGGCCAGCTAAGGACAAAAGAACTATAGTGGCTAAATATTATCAATCAATCTATTGCCAGAAACCTCAATCCCGTTCGGAGTGGCCACAAACAAATCGCCTCCACGTCGCCCTATCCCCCGTCATATACCTCTCCACCCCATCCCTCCATCACATCCTCGGCCTCCCCCTCCCTCTTCTCCCCTCCACCTGACTCACATACACTCTCTTCGTCAGTCTTTCACCCTCCATCCTCTCCACATGGCCAAACCATCTCATTGTAGTCCTCCTAACGCTTCCTATCACATCCACATCCACACCACAACGCTCATTAATATCCTCTTTTGTCAGCCTGTCTCTCCATGTGACTCCATAGGCTCTTCTTGAATAACCTATTGCCACTGCTCTCACTCTTGACTTCTGCCCTTCCAGCAACGTCCAAGCTTCACGTCCATTAGTTACAGTTGTATCACAATACTGTCATGTAGTAACTTTTTCACTTCCATGCTCACTCCCCTGCTTCTTATCACTGCTTTCAAGGCACCAGCAACCTTTCTTCCCAGCTGTACCCTTTCAAGCACTTCACCCTCTAAACCTCCATCCTTACTCATCACACTACCCAAGTACTTACACGTACTCACATTTTCCAATTCCTTACCATCCATCCTCTCTGTACATTCACTGACTTCACCTCTCTCAAGGACCGTCACTTTACTCTTCCCTACATTTATCTTTAGATTCCGTTTCTTACACACTCTCCCAAATTCATCCACCAAGCCTTGCAGCTCTCCTTCGTCTTCACTCAACAACACAGTATCATCTGCAAACAACAGTACAGGGAGTTTCCAAACACTACCCTCTCTCACCAGGGCCACTCTAACATCCACTACCCTACCTTGTACCTCTTCTATTACCCCATCCATGTACAGATTGAACAACCATGGAGACGTGACACATCCCTGTTTCAATTCAACCTTCAATGAGAAATATTCACTCAGGTCACCATCCACACTCATTGCAGCCTCAGCACCATCATACATACTCTTCACAGCATTCAACAACTTCCCATTTACTCCATATATTTTTAATACTTTGCACAATCCTTGTCTATCCACCCTGTCATATGCTTTCTCCAAATCCATGAAAGCCGCATACAACTTCTTTCCCTTCTCTAGAAACTTTTCCACTAAAGATCTAAGAATAAATATCTGATCTACACAACCTCTTCCCTTCCTAAAGCCTCCCTGTTCTTCTCCAACTACTCGTAATTCCTCTGTTCCTTCTCCAACTCTGTCAATAAGTATCCTACCATATACTTTTCCTATTATACTAAGAAGACAAATGCCCCTATGATTACCACACACTTCTTTTTCCCTTTTTCCTTTGTACAAGGGAATAATTATACCTGACTTCCAATCCTCCGGGACTCTACCTTCCTCCCAGGCCAAGCTGCACATTTTCCACATCCATTCTACTACTATCTCTCCCCCATACTTCAGCATTTCACCACACACTCCATCAATTCCTGGGGCTTTTCCCAATTTAACTTTCTTCATTGCTTCCATAACTTCTATCCTACTGATTTCTTCCTGTCTTCTCACCTCCCTCCTTCTCCCAGCCATTCCCCAGCCACTTATACTCGCATTACTTCCATCCTCTATGTTCAACAATTCCTTAAAGTGTTCTCTCAATCTGCTCACTCTTCCTCCCTTCTCAACTAGTAATCTACCATTTTTATCTTTCACTCCCCTGCTAATATCACGTCTACCCTGTCTTACTCTTTTCACCTTTTTCCAGAATATTTTCTTAGTCCCTCCACTTTACACTCAAGTTCCTTCCAAATTCCTCATCCGCTGTCTTCTTACTCTCTCTTACTAATCTTTTCACCTCTTTCTTTCTTTCTGCATATAACTCTCTCTTCCGCCTCTCAACTTCTTCCATGCCCCTATTTCTCATCCATTTATTGTATGCTTTCTTCTTTTGTGCCACAGCCTGTCTCACCTCTTCATTCCACCACACTGTTCCTTGCACACCTCTCCGTCTTCTCTTTATCCCACACAGCAATCACATGGTGCACATATTTCTTCTGTAAATATCCTGCACACACCTTCCACGTCCCCCATATGCTCCAGTTCATATATGCCCAATCGTTCTTCCACTTCTTTCTTATACTCTGCCTTTTTCCCATCCTCTTGTAACCTTTCCACTCTCGTTACAAGTACTCCTTCTTCCCGTCCTTCCCTCCCATTTCTCCATCTTAATTGGATTTTGATTCTGGCCACCACCAAGTAGTGGTCAGAAAGTCCACTCCCGCAACCTCTATAAGCCCTTGCATCCATTACACATTTCCGCATCCTTTCATCCACACACACATAATCAATCATTGCCTTCCTTTCATTCAGTTCACCACCCACCCTTCTCATCAATTGCCATGTATACCTGTGGATCATTTTGTGCCTGAAGAGGGCATTGGCTATCACCAACCCCCTCCCAACACAAATGTCCACTAACGCACTGCCATTCTCATCTATCTTAGTAGGCACACCCCACTCACCAACTATTCCATCCACCTTCATATGCCCTACTTAACCATTCATATCACCGATCAAAAACACTCTCATTCCTTCCAAACTTTTCCATGCACACTTCCACATTTGTCCAGAACTCTTCTCTCACTCTGCTTGCACGATCTTGCGTTGGCGCATACACAAACACAATCGCCCACATTTGTATTCCAACTTTCAATCTTACCCACACAGTCCTTGACCCAACTGATCCATACTGTCTTATGTTCTTCTTCCATCTTTTACCCACAACTATACATACTCCTTCTTTTGCCCTCTCATTCTCACCTACTCCTGCACATATACCCCATCCGTACTCCCATTCTCTCACACTCTCACCTCTCCATTTCGTTTCAGTTATTCCGCATACATCAACTTTCGCACCCTCAAGCACCTTGACAATCTCTCTCTCTCTCTCTCACCTCATCATTCGCTCCCCTTACATTCCACGTTCCGATTACCATGTCCTTTGTCCGGTCCTTGTTCATCTTTTGGTCAGTCCTTGTCCGAGGCTTATTGTATGCCTTTTTAGTTAGTTGTTTTCTGGGCAGGGGCACTAACCCTCCGCCTGTACTGTCACCTCTGCGATCCAGACTTTTACATGGTCAAAAGGGGCAGAAATCAAGTCACTATTGATGACCAACGTGTGCTGGAACGGTCAGGAACTCAGATTGATGGAGACTCTCTCCCATCACCGGTCTCTTCGGAGGCGTGGGTTAGTATCCCACTGCTGCCACCACTTGTACTGTCACCTCTGCGATCCAGACTTTTACATGGTCAAAAGGGGCAGAAATCAAGTCACTATTGATGACCAATGTGTGCTGGAACGATCAGGAACTCAGATTGATGGAGACTCTCTCCCATTAGCGGCTTCTTCGGTTGCGTTTATTACATTTCAAGTAGCCAAGTTAAGAGTGGTAGCATGCCAAAATGACAGGGCCAGTCTCCAACTAGGCCAACCCAAGCCAAACCTTCGCAGTTTCCCAGAATGCTTCAAAGTTGCACGTTAATAAACTACTAGGTAAGCTCTATATGACCAGTTCTAAAGGGTTATACAAACAATAAAGTTCGAGTGGAAGGGAATGTGTATTAATAAGACCAAAAAGTGGAAATTTTCCCCAGCTACTTGCTTTACAGATTAAACATGAATCAGTTGGCACATTGTTCGAAAAACATATCTCTATGTGGCCCTAATATCAAATGCAAACAACTTAGCTCCTCTGTCCCAGTCCAATGTGTTTCTTCATAATCGTCCCTCTGATCACAAATTTCACTGGTCCAGTCCTCTGCCACTCCCGACCTTAACTTCCACACTGGGACCTTGATTCACTGGGACTTCGACCTCCATGCCTGGACTTGGACTCACTGGTACTTAGACCTCCACACTTGGACTTTGACTCACTCAGGTACTTCGACCTCCACGCTTGGACCTGCTAGAAGTTAATATGTATAATGAAGAACTATTCTCCCTTCACATGATCAGGAAGGCCTCATAATAAAGAAACATGAGTTACAACACTTGGCATCTCAAGTAATAACAGAATAACACATGGCACTACAGACACATAGGTCTGCTCAAAATAATACTTATTGTAGGGATAACATGGAAGAAAAAGTACTGTAACAAATACAGTAAGCATGAATAACTGTAACTCTAACATGAAAATCATCACTGAATCAATATCACTGTGCCTCAGAAAGTAACAACGTGAACATTTACTCACAACATAGCCCTAATAAGTACTGAATTACAAAGTCATCTCAACATATTAATAAATAATTCACAGTTCCCGGGCACCTAATACTTGGCCTACAAAAAAAAAAAAAAAAAAAAAAAAATCACATTTATCTGAGGCTCAGACAGAACTCTGTAGCATTTCGTATTCCAGTTACTAAATAATAATACTACACAGTACAGTACACAAATATATGGGAAATACCTCACTATCCAGCTCAAAAATGTAGGGGAGGTGAGCGGGAACACAGGACTCGCTTGGCCAAAGGCTAATGGCGTCACCGTTACATTTCCTGAGGAAGGACAACACGATTCTACCCGAGTCTGTTTCTCTATTTCGTCACTGTTATCACTCGTGAGATATCACTATTCGCGCCTCAACATATCAGACATCATTAATATCAAATTACTTACAGAATTCCTTGGAGGGGGGGGGGGAGTGAGGATGACGACCGTACCGACCAACTGCCACCTACCACGGCCGGTGAGCGAGTGAGACGCCAAAACTGCGTGTGTGATGCAAAGGGCAGCGGGGGATGACGGCGTACGTAATTTAAGATTTTAATTATTACAGACTCGAGATAGACTCAGTGTGATGTCTTTCCCCTTTCAATCGATTACTCAAAAAAAATAACATTCTCTAGTTACAATAATTACTCAATAACACCTCTCTCTTTATACCCTTACATCGAAAAATAATGAAAATCATCGTGCTTTACATCACTTTGCGCACGCGTACATTATGCTGGATTATGTGAACAAAGGCAGATGTTCCCATCGACTCGAGATATTATATTATAAAGAGACTTAATACTAGTGAATTACAGTAGGAAAAAAAAAGTGACTTAGCAACTAGGTAATTAATCCATGTTCTGGACACGTCCGCATGGTAACAGCCATGCCTCGGCCACTCTCTCTCACTTAATCGAACTTTTGGTTATATAATATAAACTAGATACAACTCATTATCACTTCCGGGCACTACACGCCAATCCTTTTGTCGCCTTTTACGACAAGCAGGGATACTGGGGGAGTATTCTTGAAAAAAAAACCCTACCCCCAGGGGGAGAATCTATTAAATCTATTACAGTACCATTTTTCGCCGCTCAGCTCAAAACTTATTACAAGGTCTCTTCCTGCTCCACATCGACGTCTTTTTTCAGCAGAGTGGTCCTTTCAAATTTGGGTAGTGCTGGAGAAGGACGCCTTCATGTGGTGGCACCGATTTTACCAAGCGGCTGAACTGCCTGGTTATACAAACGCCCCTCAACTACTTCCCTGTCCACAAATAAGAGGATGGTGGATTGCAGGAGGACAGTTTAAGCGTGCAGTTCATTGGGTTCATGTTTCAGATAAACTTTGGGCTACTACTACCAAGGACTATACACACATCCTTGACTACTACTACTACTACTACTGCTACTATTACTACTACTACCAATACAACTACTCCTTTTACTACTGCTACTAGTACTACTATTACTACTACTGCTGCTGCTCGAATTAGATAAGGTTAGGTACCGGTATAGTAATCATTTCTTTTTTTACATGAGATCTTTCTAACTGTGAATAAAGTGGTCTGAAAACTGCAATAATAAAGTACAAAGGACGTACTGTACAGTATAAGACACAACTCTGTTCCTGAAATTTGGTGAAAACATGCCGTGAAGGACGAACATTACGTTACTCGCTTCCTGACATGATCGGAACAGTTGGTACTGGCGTCTAAGGGAAGTTTCCAGTTTCTCCAAAGACTCTGCCACGGAATGTTAACAGTGGTTCAGCGTGACTGCTGACCTCTGCCACCTGCGACAATGTGGGTGTGGCAAGCCTTCCATTATGTTTCGTCCGTTGTAATTATACATCGGACAAAAGCAGGGACAGAGTTGTGTCTTATACTGTACGGGAGCTGAAAGCATTAATTGTAGACGAGATTTTTAGCAAAGTGTTGAAGGAATAGAAGATTATATATATTTTTTTTCTTTACAAGTTTGGGCCTATCGACCATTGGGGCTGAAGCCCCAGGTCATTAAGGCCTTATATATATATATATATATATATATATATATATATATATATATGGAGCCTCTGTGGTACAGTGGTAGAGTGTGCATTTCGTACACGGGTGAACCAAGGTTCGCGCCCCGCCAGGGTAATAAACTTTGGGAGTGTTCACACGGCCATGTATTGCATTGGCGGACACAAGAGGTGCTGTGGTTGAACCAGTGTCGCTTACTGTAAAGTATGCTTGCACCCAGTCGGCTTACGCGGGCCGATTACACTTGGTTCACAGACTACACACACATCCAAAGCCACTCCAACACTACAATTACACTTACAAGCACTTCTCACCCTACATACAATCTCTACCAGACAGCCTAAGCCACTTGGTAGAGATACGTTGGCTGTATCGTCCCCACTTCGGTCGGGATAGGCCGGTCCTGCAGTGGATACTCAAACGGCTGATGATGATGATTATATATATATATATATATATATATATATATATATATATAATGATTCTTTATTTTTTAATTCTATTTTTATTATTTTGGTTTTATTTTCTCTTTTATATAATTATTAGTTTACATTATTTAGTAAGGGAAAAATACCTAATGACCCTAAAACTAATAACCTAACAGACAAATCGCTAAAGATGCGAATAGCTAGACCTACACTGATGGTAAAAATACCTCAACCAAGAGAACACCATCGACTGCAGATACATAATGCCTTTCTCCATTACACTGCTGCACTCGTCACCTGCTGACTGTCAGTTGAGGCAGGCAGTAATATAGGATACATCAATATGTTATGAAACAGAACCAGAGGAGTCGGAGACTATTCCATGTACGTCAGCTGTGGATCCTAATTACACATGCAAAAAGTGAAGGACATCACCCAGCAGAACACGATTATAGATTGTTCGTTCTTTTAAAGATTTCCTGCACATATAGTGCAGGCCGGGCCATACATTAGCCCGGTCAGTGGGATATGGGCTCGTTAAAGAAAAAATAGTAAGGGGGGAGGACAGGACCTGGAGACTGCCCAGCACACATGTCCTGTCTCCTGGCTGACTTTATGGTGTGTGTGTGATTATACTGTATATGTTGTTGTTGTTGTTGTTTACAGATTTCCTGCACCTATAGTGCAGGCCGGTCCATACAGTAGCCCGGTCAGTGGGGTATGGGCTGATTAAAAAACAGTAAGGGGGGAGGACAGGACCTGGGGTTTGCCCAGCACACACGCCCTGTCTCCTGGCTGGCTTTGTGGTGTGTGTTGATTATAGATCTTTCGTTCGTTCGAAGATTTCCTGCACATATAGTGCAGGCCGGGCCATACATTAGCCCGGTCAGTGGGGTTGGGCTGGTTAAAATATGGTAAGTGGGGAGGACAGGACCTGGGGATTGCCCAGCACACACGCCCTGTCTCCTGGCGGGCTTTGTGGTGTGTGTGATTATAGATATATGAAGCAATTATTATTACTCCTGACTACTACTTTGCTAGTGAAAGGTTGGTCGTTTATACAATGACAAGTTGAGATGATTATTAACCTTAAAATTGCAGCAGTGGAAGCAAACACAGCCAGACAATACAGCTACATTAACTTAGGAAGAAATTTAATGTCTCTAATAGAAGCTCATATAAGTACTGAGCAATCATTATTACCTTTGACTGCCACTGTGATAATGAAAGAATGGCAGTTTATACAGGTGCAAGTTGATGTGATTATTAACTTGATATCACAGCAATGGAACCACACACAGATACATTAACCTAACATATAATTATTGTCTATAATTACACGTACCTCCTAAAATGTACTCCCTCTCCAATTGTGCAAGACTACGGCGAAAGGTAGTTTATATAATTACAAGTTGACAAGATAATTAATTTGATGTCGAAGCAATAGAAGCATACAAAGCTACATTAACGTAAGACTCTTTAGTGTCTATAATTACACGTTCCTGCCAAGATGGACTGAGACGGGGTAGGGTCAATTTGGCAATAGTAGAAGGTAAAAGAAACCACTTCCGCAAATTAAGAAACAAGGTATTCCACTCAGAGGCAGGAAATTTGGGTCCTCTGCACATTTTTACACCTGCTAAATGTACCTCGGAAAATGTACTGTTCTCTCTTAAAGCCAGTCTGAAAAGAGTACAGCGAAAAAGAACCATTACCCCGGAAATAAAGAACAGGCTCAGAGGCAGTAAATTCCGGAACCCTGCACATTTTTACACCTTAAACACCTGTAATGAAAACCTCCGTGCGCAGGGAATGGAGATGTCACACACGTACGCACAAAGGCTTCTCCTCCCTACCTCACACTAATGAAGATTTAACTGTGATGACGCCCTACTTTTCCTTTGTTTCGACTGCCTCTGGACGGTCTTATTCAGCTACCCCTCTTGAACTGCAGTTGGTTCAAGTCAATTATAGTTATCATTTACAACAAGACAAAATTACTGTTGTAATCTCTTTATTCTATTCTCCCTCCTGTGTTTAGGGGAGGTGGTGGTTGGGTCAGTAGAGAAGGTGGTTGTTGTCCAAAAACACGCAAGACTGATCCTAGACTGGGTCAGGGAACAGCTTGTGGTTTCGAATTTCGTTTAAAACAATCTCTACTGATCTTCAGCAAAACCTTTCGACATGTAAAAACACTAATTCACACTAATTCATGTTCGGTTACTTCAGCCCTAGCATGTATTCAGTATGGACAAAAGGTATTAGTGCTGATATAATGACATGCGTAGGTGTGTGGCCCGTGCGAGAATTGTTAAACAGAGCAGAAGTATTGTCTAGTCAAAACCAGGAGTCGGAAAGAAAAAACAGAAAATTCTTACTGTGGTCAGCGCAGGAATAGTATCATGGGAACATTTCAGTATTGTTGTCGCTCATATATTCTCTTTATAAACTTATTTGTTTCATTCCCTCTGATCTGTCCGAAATATTCTTTTTCTTGTGTCATATGTCAGTTAACTCTAATATAATCCCTATTCTACAGAGATACGTAACTTTATCTTTTAACGTTCACACCCTTTCTGTTCATTTAATCATCTCGTACTCTTTGCCAGGAAGCAGTTATAGATAGTTAACACTACCTTGTTTGCAACGAAATTTCGAGATACAGTTGAGAGGCCACAAAATCACAGGGATTTCACACAGCAGTGGCATGTCTGTATTGTAGTGGCCAGTATGCACACGCCTGACATACCTGAGTAGCTCTACTATGCATGTTAAGGCCTTGTTTTGCTGGTCCTGAAAGGTAACCGATCCGGATGGCCGAAAAACTCTAACTTACGTCACTGAAGATGTTGCCGTCTCCGTCCAGTGTTTAGTCCCGGATTTTTTTCTTTTTTAATGCAAGAAAGAAGGAACCAAAGGCCAGGAGCCCACAGTTGTTTCCGCCAAGAAAAAAAAAATAACAGAGCCAAATTCAAGATACGCTCGTTTCGAGATGCCTGGACACACTGCATTTGAGAGACTATCATGGACAGTAGGTAATACAGACAGAGGGAGACAGTTCCAGAGTTGACCTCCATAAATGAAGGACTTGGAGTAACGGTTAACTCTTACTTTAGAGAGTTGGACAGAGAAAGGATGAGAGTTTGTTGCTAGGTGGGTTCTATGCACCTGCCCTAGTGGTTGAGGGATGCAAGCAGACAGTTCAGAGGAGCAATGGCCATTGAGATAGCAATAGAAAAGAGATAAAGATGCAACAGTGCGGCCAAAAGAGAGGCTGAAGGGAACCAGTAAGAGGAGGAGAGTTAATAAGAAGAAAATACTTTGACTCCACCTTGTTGAGAACAGCTGTATGTGGGGAGCCTCCCCACACATGAGAGTTGTACTCTACACAGGAACGAATAAAACCCGTGTATAAAGTCAACAACTGTTCAGGGGTAAAGAAGGCACGGAGTCGGCTTAGCAAATCTAATCTCTTGGAAGCAGATTTTTAAAAGAAAGATACAGTTATACGATCTTTCCAAGATGAATCCCGCGAGAATGAAACCCCAGATATGTTTTAAAATTGTGCAGGATTGAGCTGGATATTCTTAAAAATGAGAGAATACTCCAACGGAAGATTTTGTCAGGTTGAAAGATGTAAGAACTGAGTTTTTGATACATCAACAACGACAAGATTACTTTTACCCTAATCAGAGATATGAGCCAAGTCAGACATTAGGTGTGCCAGAGCATAATCCTTTGTTTGTCGAAGTAACTGCTGAGATGGACGCTGCGGGAATTGAAAGGAAAGGTGGAGGATGAATTCATCAGCGTATGAGTGGATAAGGTTAGATGTACAGCTTAGGTCATTGAATAAAAGGAAGAGAGATGGTGATAGGACAGAAACAAGAGGAACAACACCATTGATAGCCATAGCAAAAGAACGGTGGCCGTCTACAACAGCTGCTATAGAGCCACCAGAAAGGAAGCTATAGATGAAGGCGCAGATAGAAGAATAGAAATCGTAAGACAGCAGTTTGGAAAATAAAATTTTGCCAGACTCAATCGAAAGCCTTTGAAATGTCAAGTACAATGGCAAAGCTTTCGCAAAAGTCCCGAAAGGAGGATGACCGGGAGTCTGAAAACTAGGCGAGATCTCCAGTGGAGCGTCCCTGACGGAACCGATGCTGACGATCAGAAAAAAGGTTGTGCTAGGAAAGATGTTTAAATTTTTTTTTCTAAGAATAGCCTCAAACACCTTTGAAACAGGATGTTAAAGTAACTGGTCGGTAGTTAGAGGGTTGGGAATGGTCACCCTTCTTTGGGACAGGCTGAATGAGAGCAACTTACAGCAAAACGAAAGGATACAAGTTGACAAAGGCGAAAAAGTTTCCCTAGGCAGGGTTTAAGAACAGAAGTACAGTTCTTGGCAATAGGAGGGTGTATACTCTACATAAAAATTGAATAGTAGTGGTTGTGTGTGAGTATGAGAGTTTGTGTCACTGTAGAAAAATCTCACGGGAAAAACTTGTGAGAACACACGCAGAGACATACTACGACACCTAAAGTATCCGCTCTCCAACGGGATTGAGTCTAGGAACTAAAAATGATGGTACACGCTTTGCTAACTTAACTGGCTGAGGTATCTTAGTTGTGGCAGAGTGTAAAAATACAACCAACCATGATGGCATACTCAGTGGATAAATGTCTGATTCCTAACAGCTACAACTGCACTGATCGGCTTGTGTCGTATCCCCAGAGTTTTTATTTTTTGCACACCAGGGCATGATGTGCTCGAGTTTAGAACCTCTGCATCAATATTCTCCCTGTCATACTTTTTACTAATATTATCATTATTGTCTTGTCTGCTGCGTTTTTTTTTTTTAATCTAGGATTAACATTACCACCAGGCTATAAGTGCAGCATACGGACCATTCCATTAGTGTTCCATTATACGTTTTATAATCTCACTATTGTACTGTATGCTTTGTTATATTAATTTATCCCTTTTACATTCTCTCTTACGTTCTCCATTACATTCTCGTTTCACTTGTGTCTATCATCATATTCCCTCCATCACATCCAGGTTACGAATGACATGTCACATTGGTGGGTCTGTAACAGATTCCCGCCTTCTTAATGACAGACTCGGCCGATGGAGGGATAATTACCGGCACTTGGGCCACACATTCGCCTCTCATTACCGGCAATCACCTTGTATTTCGGTACGGTGGTGGCAGAGGCAAGTACTGAGCCTTTATTCACAAAGATTTCTCAGCTGTAGTAGTAGTAGTAGTAGTAATAGTAGTAGTAGTAGTTATAAGACGATTTCTTTTCCATTCTTATTTCCAGACGAGTTTATTCAGCTTGAAGGGGCTTTAGGGGCAGGAAGGGTTAGAAATAGCTTTCATTAACTCTGTCAGAACCAGGATGGCCCTAAGCAAAATGAGAACTTATGATATTACCAAGAGTCAGATCTAAAAAGATGATATCACAGTAAAGAGGCCAACTTATGTAGAGTCTATGGCTGTTTCACTATTTTTATCTTCGCTCTCACAGTTCCATACATTTCAAAACTGGGTCCATATTTATTTCTATTTTTTATTTTTGAGTAGGGGGAGATGGTGATGTATTGGCAAGCACTTTGTGATTGGAAGTGGAAGAACTTGATATCAATTCTTGGTTCGGTCAGGCTGTTGGGT
This sequence comes from Coenobita brevimanus, assembly GCF_032717465.1. Lineage (NCBI taxonomy): Eukaryota > Metazoa > Arthropoda > Malacostraca > Decapoda > Coenobitidae > Coenobita > Coenobita brevimanus. The sequence goes on along the minus strand of NC_136955.1, from coordinate 17,491,992 downwards.
ACCATTTGTTTACCTCTTCTCCCCGTTAATGCAGCATCATCTTTTTCGCCTTGTGTTCTTGGGGAAATTTAGGACCTGGAATTAACTGTTTTCTTTATAACCCCCCGTGTGGTTGATAGGTATAAATCAAAGCCATTATTCTTCTTAGACTTAAAAATCGAATATGATGTTTATATTATCTTTAAACAGGTGCTAAAAACTTCAAAGCCAAACAAGGATGAGAAAATTATGAATGTGAAAAAAATATCAAGCAAAAAAACCTATAGTTGTTTTAAGCAGTTCAGTTCGATGGTGTTTTTCGCATATTTTTGCTACTATACAAAAATTTAACTCCTTGACTATAATTACTTTTTTTTTTTTTTTGCACTACGTAGGACCAGACGATTTTATTCAAACTGGAAAGAGCCTCTTATGATGGAGGGGTTACTGGCTGATCCCTCCAGCTCGAAAATTGTCCCATAAGCTGAATAAAATCGTCTAAAGGTATGAGGAAATGAAAGCTACGTCATTGTAGTGAATGGCCTAAGCTTACGATAGGCGGCTTGTGTGTGTGTGTGTGTGTGTGTGTGTGTGTGTGTGTGTGTGTGTGTTTGGAGGGGTTAATGAATGACATGTTCATATCCTCAGGTCTACAGAGTTTCTCACAGGATTATCAAAGTCATCAGAATGTACAAGAATAAAATATACTATAGGACGTCGAATGGAAGAGAGAAACTGCAACTAATGCGTTTTAATTTGAGATAATTATTGTGATTCTTTATAAATATGAGAGTCCAAGGTGTGAGAAAGTGGAGCGTATTTTTTTTTTTTTTTTTTTTTTAGATTTAGATTTTTGCCCTAATTGGGATCGTTGCCTGCTGAATATTATGGGAGACTAGAAGTGTTAGGGAAGATAGCTACTATGCTCAGGCAAGATAGCTTCAATGCTCTGTTCCTATCCTTGTCTTTGTCTTTGTCTTTTTCACTCTGTCGTCGCTCCGTCTCTGTCCCTGGCTAAATCCTTGTCTTAGTCATTGTCGCTATCTTTGTATCTTTCTCTGTCCCTTACCCCCTGTCCCTCTCCCTGTTCCTCCTTTCACCTTCTTCCTCTATGTATCTGTCATTACCTCCGCCAACTAAGTTGGAGGAGATTATGTATTCACCTATTTTTGTCTGTCTGCTTGTTTGTCCAGACGATATAAAAAGTTTTAATGAATTTCAATGAAATTTGGTGGAAAGGTGGGCCATGGGTCAAGAAAGAATTGATTAAATTTAGGGACGGATCCGGATCCGGATCATATGTATGATATCTCCAAATGAATTTCAATGAAATCTTGTGGAAGAGTGGGCTATGGATCAAGGAACAATTGGTTAAATTTGGGGGCGGATACGGGTCCTATATATTCCGCACAGTATCTCCATGGATCCGGATCCGGATCCTTCTTAATGGCAATGGGATTGATGGAGGTATGCATTCTCTGAGTGCTTTCTAGTTCTCCATGTCTTTGCCTGTATCTGTCTCTGTACGTTTCCTTGTCCTTGTCCGTTTCTTTGTCCCTCCCTTCAGCATCTGCCTCTGTTTCTGTCAATGTCACTTTTATACCTCAAACTCAGTGTGTCCCTGTCTCATTTTCTAGTTCCCTGTCCCTGTCGGTAACCCTGTCTCTGCTCCCGTCCCTCTCCCTGTCTGTCCCTCTCGCTTTCCCTCTGTTCCTGACTCTTTCCCTCTCTCTGTATTCGTCACTGCCGCTGTCACTGCCGCTGCTCCGCGTTGGTCTCCACTGTCACTGTTCCCTTCAGTCTCCGTCTCTTTCACCCTAGAAATTCTTATCCCTTTCACGACGAGGGAAATGTTGACTGTTTTATTCCACTGTCGATGGACGATTTATTATGCTTATGAGTGACTTCGTATCAAATTAGGCTACAAACTTTCTCCACTAATACTTTCATAACTCATTTTTTTTTTCCGACAGACGGCTACAAATATCATCTAGTGATGCTTCCAGAACACAGGTATTCTTAAGTAATATATTCTGATCACCGTTAAATTAATTGATTTGGCTGAATTATTACAAACGCAGTTAGAAAGCTAGGACTTTCATTTTAAAATCTAGAAATACTGTAGTGACAGAATCTATTCAAAGGTTGGAAAACTATGCTAAGCTAACCAAGAACAATATTTTTTTTATTTATTGGTAGACACTAGATTTCAGGAGTATATGTGCAAAAGAATTATTACCATTTAGACAATGTATGGGATGAAATAGACAATAAAAGAATGTGTTTCACGGGGAATTTCCTAACTTAAACTGACACACGTTCTCAGTCTTGAAGGAGTTGCCAGCAAGTATATTTGGGAAGTTGCGTGCTTCATATTCGTAAAAATGGGAAATACTAAAAAAAAAAAAAAAAAAAAAAAAAAAGAATTTACTTGAAGATGAGCAATCGTTGAATACAAAACTGACCAAGCAATAGAGAGCAAGGAAAATAAGTTCCATTCTTAGCTATCGTGGCCAGCCGCTGAATTTAGCATCACAGGGTCTCCACAATCCACATATCCTGCGTCCATTACGGTGTCCCTAACGAGAAAAGAGTGTCAAAATCTGCTGACATATTTCCTACTTAGCCAGGAAGGATAATCAGGTGCGCTGGAGTTTTACATCATCAGCACTAAACCCCAGACACGTAAAAGGATTGTTGACCGGGACTGTACAAAGCCACTTATCCAGAGAAAAGGATGATTGAATGGACGAATAGACGTGTTCTTGAGAAATGTTGACCAGGAAGTTGATGAAGTGAAAGCATAAAGAGAAATGCCTTGAGGTGGTTTAGCCTAAATGATGGTTGGATGACGGCGTGGCCCATTCTCGCCGGGAACTCTGGCAATAGTTCTCGTACTTAATGGTCTTTTCTTCCATATCCTGAGTACAGATCAAGGCTATATGAGTGAAAATATGGTACACTGATGATAATAAGGCTGAAATAACTGTGATAATACTTCCTTTGGTCTGGGTTTATAAGTTTAATGGTTCTTACCCTCCCCGCGTATAACAACATGATTAAGCTACAAATACTGAGTTAATTATAAAGAAAAATACCATGAAGTGGATAGATCTAAAACCGAGCGATTGATGATAATAAGGCTGATAATGACTGTGATGATACTTCCTTTGGTCTGGGTTTATAAGTTTAATGGTTCTTACCCTCCCCACGTATAACAACATGAATAAGCTACAAATACTGAGTTAATTATAAAGAAAAATACCATGAAGTGGACAGCTCTAAAACCGAGCGATTGTGGTGTATTTTTGCTGGACAGTGTTTTGATAGCCTTCCTACTTGTGCTATACCCACTTGAGCATACCTACTTCAAGTATGATAGAGGAAATAATGTAAAGAGCATAGCTTTCGTACACTATGCTTTTATGTTATTATATTTTTAGATCCTACACATCAGTTTAATGTTGAAAGAAATAAGGTAGAGAACGACGATGAGAAAAAGAAAAATGCCTTGAAACGGTTTGGCCATGACGAGTGGATGGAAGTGTAGTCTGTTTTCGCTGTGCACCCTAATGGAATGGCGAGAGACATGAACAGATGAAAGGATTCGTAAAAATGTGACATAAAGTGTGAGGATGTGGGAAAAATAAAAGCATACTTACGATTCAGTCATTTGGAGATAATAGACAGAAAGTAAAAGAATGGACATCTGAAAAATGGAGAGGACAATTAAGGAAAACACTGGGACATTTTGTAGGAGATTACATGAAGGAAGGTGATGGTGAGTCTTGGTTGAAAAGACTGTTCTTGAGTGGTGTCGTTGCGGTTCTTGCAGGATAGGACGTTAAATAATAGATCGATTGAGGAAAGATCAGAAACACACAGCCAGAGGAACACACACTTTAACCTTACATTCTCAGTTTCTTTATATCTTCTTCCTCCTCCTCTTCCTCCTTTCAGTTACTTATCAGTTTAGTATTATTCCTTTAATTCTTCACCGTTTCGCTTCAGACTTGTTCCTTGGGCTAATACCCTGAGATACTTTTTATTCTTTCAGGGGGGAGGGGCATTTAATGGGATTTATATGGACAAACGTCAAAAGATAAAAGCATACACATTTGCGGATCCCGTGTTTTTAATGCTTAGTAATCGTATTGACAATACCCAAAGAAGAATGGTAGTATACTCGAGGTTTCCTGAAAAGCATCCTCCATTCCCTATTAAATGTTACAGTCTTTTAATCATACCAGCATATCTTATCCTGCCCAACGTATAAAACTCATTTACACTTTAAAGGCAATACACACACACATTTCTATGGGACTAACTCACTTGTATACAGACTCTTGGTACAGTTTATGCTCGTAGCAGTCTTCAGCACACTTAGACATCTCATATAGGCTAAAAACAGAATTTTTGCTTAACGGAAAGAAATCCTAACAGCAAATGGGTTATTATTCTCTCTCTCTCTCTCTCTCTCTCTCTCTCTCTCTCTCTCTCTCTCTCTCTCTCAAAGGTATTGGTAATGAATACTATGACTGCAATTTTCAATTTGCAGTATATAAAGTTAAAGTACCTTTTCACCTTCGCCCCTGCCTTACTCTAAGCTGCCCATCAACTACAACGTTTATCGAAGGCCTAATGGATTCTAATCAATCATATCTACTTACCTGAATGGTCAATGAACCCCTTGCACATGGAGGTCTGAGTTAATGTGGAATATTTCAAGCCTTTTGATTATCACTGATCCGCTTTACCACATGGTTTTGTATACTTATTGGTGCTGATAAACTGGAAGTGAACTGGAGATATCAAAATGCACAGCCATGGTCAACAATTTTTTGCACGTAAGTGGTTCTCTGTCTCCTCTGAGATTTCCCAGTCATATCTCTGTCCTTTCTCAGCAAAGCTCAGCAAACTCTTAGCTAAACTCTTGCCCCTCTAGATAAAAGCCAACTGTTCTCAGTCCGAAACCAATTTAGCAGTACTTCTCTAATTAACCTTAGTTACCGATCCTGGCAAGGCGTACCCATTCCTTGATCTCGAACAGTCAGTAACAAATTAATCAGTTTACTGCCAGTTTAACATGATTTAAAGTATCCCATAGTTCAACACGTCTTCAGCAGCAATGAACACCACAAACCGACCCGGGATTGCCACCGTGTTCACCCTCATGCCTGAGTTTCTCGAGATGAAGCTGTTTTAGTTGGCATCTTGGAATTCTCTCAGTTTTGACTTGCAGCGTCCGACAATAATAAGTCTGTAAACAGTAGCAAAGAACGTTACATTACTTAAAACCTTACAGTTCTGAAACATCCTCCACACAGGATGAGGTCAATCGTCTTAGCAAACGTTCTTGCACTAAAATATCAAATCCAGCAAAACGATCTAGCCACAAGGACCAAGTTCCAATAATTCTCGCTTTGCCTGATTCTCTGCAAACTAGGAGGAAAGAATTGTTGATACTCCTGGTTTCAAAGCAATGGAAACCCGCATATTCCTCAGAGCCTTGTGTGTAAGTGACAGGAGCTAACTGCATTGAAACCACGCAATACCAGAAATATATCCCACGAAGGACATACTTCCACAATGGAGTCGAGTTTGGTGTAGAATAGCCCTTTTTTCTCGAGATGACAGCAGCACAAGGAATGAAGCCCAAAGCAAGCTCACTTATCAGTCGTATACGGTCATCAGCGTCAGTAACTTTTTCAACAAATAAGATAAAGTGAGCAGAAAATCACCACAGTAACAAGTCAGATAGACAGTACTGTACAGTCAGACCAGCAGTATAGAGTATTTGTCGATGATCTTACCTTAGAGGACAGCATCCAAGTCGCCCCAACTCTCATGACAAGAGGTATGAAACGTTCCTAATCCCCAACCGAAGTGGTCTTTGAAAAATAAACCCTCACACAAAACTTTTGACTTGTGTGCACTCTGCACCAGCACGACAGCCTTTTAAAACAGGCTGGGGACTAGGCAGTTCTCCTCTCCACCTACATCAAGCTGCTGGGTGCCCATATTATTTATCCAACAACCTTCATAACTAATGCCAGCTTACAGAACCTCCAATAAACTTGGACATGAGTCTTTTCCTGCCAACACATGAGGGGGAATCTCCCAGCAAAATGCTTAGGTCGGGGTCAGTCAAAACAGTTGGTACTAATAATACCTCTTCCCCTTTTTAAATTTGTGGTGGTCACTTTTTTTTCACAGAGATGGGGTGCAAACCCTTCCCCAAACGTCCACATCAGGGAGGACTGACCACTAGCCAATGAACAGAGGTGCACAATCCCAGGGCACTAGGCCTGTCTATCTAGGTTGACTGTCAATCAAGGGTAACGAGCTCCACCTACCCTGCCAGATAGTCATTGGCTTCAAAACTTCATCCGCACTTTTAGTATGTTCTCCCCCCGCCCCCTTTTCTTTTATTTCATCCTCTTGGGTGTCTGGTCTGCGTCCTCACTGGGCAAGATCACAGGGGCTGCCGGTTCAACCTGACGCTCTTACCATGAAGCAAGTAGTAGTGAATTACATTGTACCAATAACAGATCAATCCCTAATGTGTTCTGAACTAATAGGTCAACAAAAATGAGTCAGGTGAAGGGTAGGTGACAAGAGGTATTGAAAAAATAGTGGAGAAAACTGAGAAAAATAGGTAGATATTAATAAAGAATGCTAAAAATACTATGAAAATTCCAGAAAACCTCAATGAAACCATGCTTAAGTCTACAGTCCTGACATTTTTGCAAAGCCTTCAGTGTCGAAAAATTATGAAAAGTTCAAGACATATAATCTAAAAAAAAATGAAAACGAAAATGGTGAAGGAAAAAAATGCAAGCAATGGCAAACCCTTCAACATACATTAAAGCCGACAAGAGGTGATTGTACTGACTGGGCCCGAAGATACTGTAGGAGAGTAACATGACAAAGAACATCTTAGATAGCCACACCCTTCCTTCCAGTATTCTAAAGGGATAGCCACACCCTTCCTTCCAGTATTCTAAAGGGATAGCCACACCCTTCCTTCTAGTATTCTAATGGGATAGCCACACCCTTCCTTCCAGTATTCTAATGGGATAGCCACACCCTTCCTTCCAGTATTCTAATGGGATAGCCACACCCTTCCTTCCAGTATTCTAATGGGATAGCCACACCCTTCCTTCCAGTATTCTAATGGGATAGCCACACCCTTCCTTCCAGTATTCTAATGGGATAGCCACACCCTTCCTTCCAGTATTCTAATGGGATAGCCACACCCTTCCTTCCAGTATTCTAATGGGAAGGAAATCTTTTATGGAAGTTGCAGCCCCAAGGTTGACACGCTGGCTAAAATTTTGTCTGGATGGAAGTCTACTGCGGTGCAGAATCTTTTCCCAGGTGAAAAAAAAAAAAAAAAAAAAAAAAAAAACAATGGCCATGGGTAATGGAGCTACCTTTCCCCAGGACTGCCCCCCCGTGGGAAGCTGGAGAGTCCCACCCTGCCTAAGAATCTGGTCAGGTGCATATTGTTGCTTATCTAAGTAACAACAACAAAAATGTGCATATCGGTTTTGTCCAGGACCCTGAAAGGACATTCTCTCGTGGGAGGCTGCCTTCAGGGGTCCCATCCTGCTACAACCTGCTCAAGTTGGAGGTCCAGCACTATGTAAAATATCTTTTTCCCTGATATATATATATATATATATATATATATATATATATATATATATATATGGCATTACCCTGTCTGTGACCACCCTCCCTCCACCACCTGTAGGGAGTGGGGGAGTCTCAGTTTGATTAATATCTGATTTGCGTAAAAGTCTAACACTGTCCGAAATTTTACTTTTCCAGGTAAAAACTAGACGAAGGACAACTTTGATAGCCACATTATCCTGTGGTCCTGTGCATTGCCTACTTGTGAGGGGAAAGAAATGAAGATATGTAATGAAGGGGTGACCCCTATGGATCCCATCCTGGCTAAGCTCTGGACCAGATGTAGGTCTGATCAGATGGTGAGTATGAATATAAATGAGGGTCTAACACTGCCATAATGAGTGTATTATCATTCATTCATTCATTCATTCATCATCTAATCCTGTGTTGCTCCATCAGGAATGTAGGAGGCCGGGACTAGGCAAGTTGGTTCTGATATTTAAGATGAGAGTGACCAGCCTCACTCATCCCTGAGTGGCATTACGTGAGCAATTAACCCCAACCGTCCTTTGGATGTAAACCTGCACAGGCTCAATCCAATTGGAGCAACTTAATTACCCACTAAACCACCTGGCGCCATAATTTGGTCATATGGTTACTACCCAGCGCTGTAAACGGTTTCCTGCTGTTCAAATGTAAAAAGAAAAAAGGTACTGGTCAAGCATAAAGCTTCTAACTGGGACGTCTATGTAGGTGGTCCTCGGGGAGCACAACCTACCTAAAATATAACTCAGGTGCAAGTCTACCATTGTAAAAAGTCAGTACTCCCAAGTAAAAAAAAAAAAAAAAAGAAATCGTGCATAACGGCTCTGGTTAGTATCCCCAGAGGTTGCCACCCTCAGTTTTGCGGGGCAGCCCTCGAGAATCACTTTCTACCTAAATCCTGTGTGAATGTCTTCTAAATTAAAAAAACAAAAAAAATGGCCATGCATAATGGATTTGACCAGAATTCCTTGAGGACACTCCCTCTTCAGTGCAGGGCAGCTCTTAGGTCCCATCCTGCTTAAAAACTGGCCTGGATGAAGGCCTACCAGTATGTAATTTTTCGTGTTTCTAGGCAAAGGAATCAATGGCCGTGAAATTAGCTTTGGTCAGAACTCCTTGGGGCTGCCTCCCCCATGGGGTGAGCTCCTCATAAGTTTCACCTTGCCTAAAACCTAGTCCAAGTGAAATTCTCTGACTGAGCAAAATTTTGTGTTCCTAGGTACACACACACACACACACACACACACACACACACACACACAAATAAATATATATATAAATATATGGGCGCTCATAACGTCTTTGGCCGGAAACTTCAGCCCCTGACTCCCATGGGGACTACTTCGGGATTCCCACCCAGCTTAAAACCTGGCCTGGAAGATGTACCGTTGTGCAAAATGTTCTTTTCTCGACAACCCTCATATGGCCTGAGTCCCATTCTCCACGAAGGCACAGCAACTTAATCAGCGAGTAAATAAGAAAGTGAGTGAACTATTTACGTAGTTAAGTAAAAAAAATAAAAACTTTATGTAGCTGTTCCTGTGGGTGTGGAAAAAAATATTGAGCCTTAGACATCCAGGGGCCACCTTTCTCCCATGGTAGATAGCCTTCAGAGTCCCACCCTGGCTAAACCTGATGTGGCTGGAGGTCTGCTAATTTCGAAAATCATCATGCTGGTAGGTTAAAAAAAAAAATTGTCGTCTATAACGGAATTGGCTTCCCTCCCCCTCCTTGTGAGGGTCGACGTTTTGGGGTCCCACCCTACCTCGAACATGATGTGGCCAATGTCAAGAATTATGCAAAATGTTGTTTCCTAGGTAAAACAACATACCTTTCATAAAACCTTGACTCTTTCATTCAGAGCGGTGCAGTATCTCTGCGAGTTACTGAGATTACAGTGTTTTTGGCACTGCCGTGGGTGAGGCAAAAATTGTAATAAAAGGAAATTGAAGGGTCCTGAAAAATCCTAATGAGGACTCTAAAAATCCTATAGCATACTGTAAAAAGAAAAAAAAAATCTTAAAAACTCTTGGACAAAAAAAAAAAAGAGAAGAATATGAGTCCCCTGGTGATCATAAATACATTTTATGTGCTCAGAATTAATGGAAATAAAGAAAACAATGAAAATTATAAACCTGAGAAAACATAAAACCTGAAAATAATTGAAATACTTCAACAAAAAAGTAGAAAACCTACTAAAAGCCATTGTAACATTTGAAACTTTTTTCCCTTGTTTGCTCCATTAGGAGCGTACAGGTCCTGGGCTAAGCTACCCAGTCCCAACATGTAAGGGGTGATGACAAATCGCCTCCCCCTAAGTGGCATTATGTGTGCAATAAATCCCAACCATCCCCTACTAAAAACTATTGTCGTCTGGGTCCAGCTCCTTGACTACTACACCAATGAACGTCACGAAATAAACAATAATATAAAACTATTCTTTAAAAGTAAAGAAAAAAAAAACGTTTTGATAAAACTTCAAAATTCTTCTGCTAGAAAAAAATTGGAGTGTTGGCAAACCATTGAAAGGAAAGCTGACGAGAGGTGATAAAAAGACTCGGTGATGAAGGAGCCCTGGGAGTGGAAAAAAAATGTGAAGGAAAAATCCACTTTCTTGACAACAATTCTATTTCAGATCACACTGGGCCCCTCAGTATTTTTTTTTTTTTTTTTTTTTTTTTTTTAGCGTTCTTCCGCTCTTACACTCCCTCTCTTGATTTTGCTCACTCTCTCACACATCTCGGTCACTCGCACACTCACTTTATCTTTCTCTCTCTGCCTCACTGCACTTGTCTCCTATTTTCCCTTACTTCCTCCTTTCTCTCACTCTCTCTCAGTCTCTTCGTTTCTCACTTTCTCGCTCCCTCCGTCTCTCACACTTCCTACGTCTCTCACTCTCTCTTACTTCTCCTCTCTCACTCTCACACTTCGTCTTTTTCTCTCTCTCCCTCACTTTCTTCGTCTCTCATTCTCAGTTCCTCCGTCCCTCAGTCTCCTTGCTTCCTTTTATATTCATAATGTCTCTCATTCACTTTCACATTCAAGTTAGCTCTCATAATTTCAGTGTATCTCAAACTACCTTCACTTGTATTTACTCATATTCTCACACTCAACTCTCACTTTGACTCACTTCCACAAACACATGCAATATACCAGTCACTTTCACATACTCTCACTCTCTCTCACATTCACTGTTCTATCTCTCACTCTCATTTTTCTCACACTCAGAATTTCTCATCTTCCTTCTCCTTCAAAAAGACGCATGCTCTCCCAGTCACTCTCGCTAAATGTGACCCTCTCTCACACTTTTAATATACTGGTGCCTGCTATGGGGTAGAGTGATGTAGAATGGGTGCAGGGCTGTGTGGCTGGTGTGGTGTGGTTGGTGTGATGCTTAGGGTGCTGAAGTGTGGTCTGTGGTAGGATGTAAAACAGTGTGGTATGATGTAGAGAGGTGTGGTTTAGGGTGGTGCTGTATGGTGTTGTTTGGTAACGCATGATGTGACATTAAGTTGTGTGGCGTTGTGGTGTGGTATGATTTGGTGTAATGAGATGGGGTGTGGTGCAGTACGGAGTAATGGAGTGAGGTGAGTGTGGTTTGGTGTGGTGTGGTGTGGTATGCAGCAGTGTGATGTGGAGTAATCTGGGATGGTGTGGTGTTGTGTAGGGTGGTGGTGTGTAGTGTGATGTGGAATGTGGGGTGGTATAGTGTCGTGTAGAATGGTGTGGTGTAGTGTGGTGGGGAGTGGTTTGATGTGGTGAGGTCATATTTGGTGTGTTTTGGTGTTGTGTGGAGTGGTGTAAAGTAGCAATATGTAGGCTGGTATGGTGCAGTGTCGTGTACTGAAGTCTACTGTAGGGTGGTGTGGTATGATGTTATGTGGTGGTGTGGTGTAGGGTGATGTGGTAAAGGGTGATTTTGGCATTTTTCGGTGTGGTATTGTACGGTGTGGTGTGGTGTGATGTGGTGTAGTGTGATGTGGTAATGTATGGTGTGATAGGGTGTACGGTAGTGTGGTGTAGGGCGGGAAGGTAAAGGCCTGGCAGGCATATCATAGTGTGGTGTGGTGTGATGTGGAGTAGGGGATATGGTGTTGGGTTGTAAAGCATGGCACACAGGCGATGTGGTGTAATATGGTGTGGTGCCGTACTGTAGGGTGGTGTGTTGTAGAATGGTGTGGTGTGATGTGGTTAAAATGATGTGGCATAGCGTAGTGTGGTGTAGGTTGGTGTGGTGCAGTATGGTGTGGTGTGCTATAATGTGGTGTTCTGTGGTGTGGTATAGTGCATCTTGGCAGAGAGAGAGAGAGAGAGAGAGAGAGAGAGAGAGAGAGAGACAGACAGACAGACAGATTACGGAAGCAATAGAAAGCGAGAGAGAAGAGAAAAGGAAAATTGACCGCGAAAAGTGTGCTGATGGAAGGCCTCAGAAAATGCTGACTGAGAAAGATAGTTGTGGAAATGATCTGGGAGAGAGAGAGAGAGAGAGAGAGAGAGAGAGAGAGAGAGAGAGAGAGAGAGTTTGTGCTTGTTTGTTTTTGTGTATAAATAATATAAGTAGATATGTACACTACCTTAATATATATGTATGTCATGAACCATCGAATGATCTGCGCCATCGATTGACAGCACCGCGGCAGAGATATATCTATCGTCGGCGCACAAATTGATAGGTCTCTGCGCTGACAATTGATGGATTTCCCCTGCCCTAACAATGGGTCGTTGAGGTTTCCAGTAATTAACACACGACACTTGTGTGAGTGTGTGCGTGTGTTTTTTTTTTCTTGTGTCACCAATGAATGAATATTATGATGTCTGCCGATTTATACTTTTTATATTTTATAACTGTTTGTTAGTGCCGTCATATCTGAGGTGTCATGTCAAGTCATGTTGCCACTGTCATGTTAGTGCAGTCATGTCAGGTCCTGTTGGTGACGTCGTGTCATATCAACACTGCCATGTCATGTTGTCATAAAAGGGAGATGGCTTTTCCCCTAGTTGCATAGTGAAAACACACTGCGTCAAATTGTCCCATGATGTGACAGTGGCCTGTCACGTGTGTGTGTGTGTGTGTGTGTGTGTGTGTGTGTGTGTGTGTGTGTGTGTGTGTGTGTGTGTGTGTGTGTGTGTGTGTGTGTGTGTGTGCGTGCGCGCGCGCGCGCGCACCTGGGAGGGGTGGAAAGGCTTTGTTATTGGATGGTTGTTTTTTTTGTGTGGGTGGGTGGGCATTGTGGGTGAGTGTGTGGCTTTCCTAAAGACAAGCCAGGAGACAGGTTTTCTACACTAGGTGAGTGGATAGGCACATGTTTGTGGTTGGACAGGTGAGTAGAGGGGGAAAAATAGGTCCACTGCTAAAAGGCCTGTCTAATGAATTGGTCCATGGATGGAATAGGTCCAAGAGGGATAAGTCCTTGGAGGAAATAGGCCCAGGTGAAAACGCAGGTTCAATTGGTAAAAAGTCCCATGGAGGAAACAGATCCACGATTGAAAATAGGTCCATGTTGGGATCTGGTGTGCACACATGGGGAGAAAAAAGGTCCATGGAGAAGGTAGTCCATGAAGGCGAAATAGGTCCATGGGGAAAATAGATCCATGAGGAACATAATTCATTTGATAGGGAATAAGAACTGTATCACTGACAAAAGTTTCGTCGAATTCTGTCGAGGGGTTTAGGAGAGTTCGTATTCACATCCATGTGACCTTGACCTTTGACCCCTTGACCCTGCTGACAAATAGTTCATCGCCCGTTCATACTGTATCACTGATAAATGTTTGGTCGAAATCCGTTGAGGGGTTTAGGAGATACTGCTTCCACACCCAATGACCCCGACGTTTGACCCGTTGACCTTGCTGACCTAATCAGTTCATTTTTCTTCATACTGTATCACTGACAAAAATTTGGTTAAAATCGGTCGAAAGGTTCATGAAATCTTGCGCCCACAGTGATAAAATCAGTCTACCCCATTTGGCCTTGACCTTTGACCCCTTGACCTTTGACCCCTTGACCTAGCTAACTAATCAGTTTATCATCTCCTTATATTCCATTACTGACAAAAGTTTTGTGGAAATCCGTCAATGGGTTCAGGATATTTCGCACCCACAACAGTGATACGTGGGCACATCCACGAGGATAAACTACGTCGACCCTATATGACGTTGACCTTTGACCCCTTGATCTTGTTGACCCATCCAGTTCATCCTCCATTCA
>NC_136955.1:17453122-17473122 GCF_032717465.1 Coenobita brevimanus | reverse complement strand
AACCAAACTCCATCTCACGTTACCTTATCTAACCCAGCCTAGCCATGCCCACAATAACTACCCTACAATCAAAAACCCTCCCTTACTACACCTATCCTAGCCTAACCTATTCAAACCAAACCTAACCCCATCTTTCTCCACCTTATCTTATCCATCTTAGCCTACCTCCACTGAACTTACTCTATCCTCAGCTTTCCTCCTGTACTCGACACCCATTAACCTAATCTCACCCCAGCTTCCCTTACCCAGTCTCCTCTAACTCTCCCTCCCAAATCCACACCTCCATGTCCCCTTCCCTACCTAGCCCAACCAAACCTTACCTTTCCCAGCCTTCCCAAATGTCCCCCAAATCCTCACTACCATCTCCCTTCCCCTACCCGGCCTAACTTAACCTAACCTGACCCTACCCTACCTTACTGTGTCTCCTTGAACTGTCCCTCCCAAATCCTCACTCCCTTCCCCTAGCCAGCCAAAGCAACCTGCACCCATATTCACGAAGGGATCAACGAGCACACACACACACACACACACACACACACACACACACACACACACACACACACACACACACACACACACACAGCCGGATACACAGCCATCAGACCCATATCCGGATCGGTGTATGCAAGGGACCCGCCCGGAAAAGGCCAGGGACTTATGTGGAGTGAGTTGTGTGGATGGGCACATTTGGTCTGGATAGTTTGGTGCTTTCACGTTTTTCTTGTGTTAGATTATTAAGAATAATTATCATCATCATCATCGTTGTCTTCGTCGTCGTCGCAGATGTATTTATTACTGTTATAACAGGAAGCCTCTTTTGTTATAGTAGTGTAGTGCATTTAGGGTTTCCTTAGTTAGATAGGAAAATAATACGATCATCGTCATCATCATCATGTCCGAATCAGATATTCCTATGTCATGATAGGAATGTGTTACATGGATAGTGCTGTTTTCTCTTCACACTCGGTCTTTATCCTGAGCTAATAGTTAGTAATATAGTAATTATGTCATCATCATCATCGTACAAGTCCGACATCTCATTATCATTAATGGTGTTGTGTGAGTGAAAATGTTTGTCTTTCTTTTTGGTGTTGTGTGAGTGAAAATGTTTGTCTTTCTTGTTCTATGTTTTGTTTTGTTTTGTGTTTTCTTTGTGTTGGTGTGTTCCTCATCTCTTCAGCCTTCGCACGTCATTTTTTAATTCCTGCTACTGCCTAACTATTTTATCCAGCTTATGGCAGAGCTTTCTAAAGACTTTATTAGCCCGTGCACTGCAATATTTCTCCCACTTGGCTGAAAAAAAATAAAAAAAGGAAACAAATAGCTTACATAATTCGATAACATTCTCTGTGTGGTAGTTGGGGCGTCCTGTATTCCCTCACCATACTCTCACTTGGGCTAAAACTGTCGTCCCTCCATCTTGAATTCAGAGTCATAGCAACAGATTCACACTAGAATACATTGCTAGTCACGAGGAAGTGGTGTGGAAAGGATGTAGAACCGTAATATTGTCTTGTTCTGTCACTAAGCTACATGTAATAAGCTGCTATAGGAAGAAAATCTGAGCCAAGTTAGAGTAAAAATAATATAGTCTTGATGCAGTGATACCTTCAGGCGACTGTGCACTGATAGCGTGGACAAGCACAGGAAACCATTTACTAGTTGGCTGATAATCATATATCCAACTAGAAGTCTTGTGATTTAGTGGGCCAAGACGCTCCGACCAGATATAGTTCACAAGAGTCTACATCCTTCTGTGGGTTGGGGTTATTTATTCATTTATTTATTTTACGAGTCTTATTCTGCCCACAGACTTCAACAGCATGTTTTCTGAGGCACAACACTTCTCCTACGTACCATACACCTCCACATGTCATTAATCTGGCACTAACTCCAGCCATCCAAATTCAAAAAATGCTGGCGCTGTCTCATGCTGGATTAGTGTATTGTATTAGCGAGGATGTTTTTACGATATGTCAGCGAGTCTCATGGTAGATCAGTACACTCTACGTGAACACAGTTTAAATCCTACAAATTGTTCCTTGACCTAACCGGGATTCGATTCCATGTCCAGTGAGACAGCAGACCAACTCTACCGACTCGGGCACTGCCTGACATAATACCTCTCAGGGCCAAGTGACTGTCACTCGCCTTAAATGTCAGGATTAAAAGCCTAGACCAGGGTCCCTATGCTCTTGATGAGCCAATTAAGGACTAGAAGGTATATAGGTGTCCCCAAGCAGAAGGGGCTAACACATAAGAGGCCGAATACCTCACCATCAAAATCATATCTGGCTCTGTGTGTGTGTGTGTGTGTGTGTGTTCTTAAAGTCCAATTCCGCCATCCATGCATAACTTTTAACCTCTCCATCAAAGTTGGTGTCAAATCGAAACTTACTGCGTTGACCATACCCTGTGTCATTGAAGGTTAACCTGTTTTTAAATTGGAATATCTTTTCCTTGGCTGACCTTAGCTCCTTGCACCACGTTAGGTCCAAAAAAAATAAATAAATAAATAAAGGAATCAGCTTTTCACCTCGACCACTGACCTAAAATTTTGACTTTTAAAAATCGAATACCTCTAAAACTATCCTTATCCTTGATCCGTCCGCAAAAGTTGGTATGAAGAGGGTAAAGTTTTAAGCTAGTAATGTCCAGTGAATATAACGTTTGACTTATTGCTTTCAAACACAGTGGATCATCCCTTTCTCTAATCCTCAACACCTCCATGAAACTGACATAAAATCGGATAGAAAAATAATTGTTATACTGCACACACACACACACACACACACACACACACACACACACACACACACACACACACACACACACACACACACACACACACACACACACACAAGCTCCTTCCCAATCCACCACTCAGAAAAAAAACAAGAAATAAAAAGTGTGCCTTTGCCATACATTAAATTCAGGCACCAACAAAATCAGGAGAAAATCAAATCAGACTCAAAGCAAAGAAAATATAAGGCAACGTGAGGTAATTTAGTAAAGGTAAACAAAATAAAGCGTAAGGCAGCAAAGGTAAGTTAGAAAATATACGTAACTAAAAGATTCCATACTTAATAAATACCCAGGGAAATAACAACGCCTCTCAAATACCGTAAATGCTAACAATAAATTCCTTCATTAATTCTATCCTTGGCTACTAAATTCCAGATCTGTGGGAAGCCCTGGGTAATAAGCTCTCCTCAGCGCTATAATTAACCGGAAATTAGTAAATGCCAGGGGGGTATTTGGTGGAGAGAGAGAGAGAGAGAGAGAGACAGACAGACAGACAGACAGACAGACAGACAGACAGAGACAGAGACTGAGAGAGAGAGAGAGAGAGAGAGAGAGAGAGAGAGAGAGAGAGAGAGAGAGAGAGAGTGTGTGTGTGTGTGTGTGTGTGTGTGTGTGTGTGTGTGTGTGATGTATCGGATATCCGCCTCCGCCTCCTCTTCCGCGGAGACTGCGCAATGAAAATAATGTCCGCATTACTATCAGTGTCCGCGTCTTCAGACAACAAAAGCTCCGCATCATTATCCGCCACCGCGTTTTCAGGTAATATAGGCTCCGTGTAATAATCCGCCTCCACGTCAAAGAACGGCAGAGGTTGCTGATCTCCACCCATCCAATATTTCTCCTTTCTCTTTTTGTCATAATTCTTTATCTCTCCCCTTTTCATCCACAACTCTCCTCTCCGTTCCTCTCACCTACCAGTCCCTCTTCCTCTTTCTGTTTTCTTCTCTATTAGCTCTCATCCTCCCTCCTTCTCTCATTGTTCCTCTCTCTCTCTCTCTCTCTCTCTCTCTCTCTCTCTATCTATCTATCTATCTATCTATCTCTCTCTGTCGCAATAGTTACACGTGCTATGTTAATATATAGGCATATCTGGACTAAAGCTAATACTATTTCATAGTATGACAAGTTTTGTTATTTCTTTAAAGTTATTAATTTATCAAAAGATGTACATTCTTCTCTTCTTTTATTATAACTCTTTATTTTTCGCATTTATCTTCTTTCTTTCTCTCCTGTCTTACTTTGTTTAACTGGAGGTTTGAGTCGCAGCTACGACGCACACTGGTAAACACGCCTGCCGTAAACTTAAGTGTGACTGAAACCCGTCACTTTATACTGCATATACGTACTGTAATATGTGTAAAAATAATCCGCGTCCGCGTCCGCAACCGCGAACATAGAGGTAAAAAAAATCCGCAGGTGCGTCCGCGTCCACAAAAATTAATATCTTAACCTCCGCAGTTTTATCCGCAACCGCATTTTGTGAGAAATAGATATCCGGCTCCCCCCCCGCCTCCGAGGAGCTCTAAAATTTGGTATCCGATACATCACTAGTGTGTGTGTGTGTGTGTGTGTGTGTGTGTGTGTGTGTGTGAGGATAAAAAATATATTGTAAACACACGCACACACACACACACACACACACACACACACACACACAGTTACTGGTCTTTTGTTTGTGGGTGTAGGTGTGTATACATGTATGTGTGTTTATGTGTGTGTGTTTTTGTGTGCGTGTGTGCTATGCATGTGCTTGTGTGCGATTACGCCTGTGTCCGTATGTGCGCGCGCATGTGTGTGTGTGTGTGTGTGTGTGTGTGTGTGTGTGTGTGTGTGTGTGTGTGTGTCCGTGCTCTTGACTGTGTATATAGGCTGCGATGCCTGTTATCTTTGGCTCAGCAGTGTTCTCACGCATCAACAACTCTCTCTCTCTCTCTCTCTCTCTCTCTCTCTCTCTCTCTCACACGAGTTACCAAAAATAATCAGTGTAAGATCTAGTGTAACCTAGAGTACGAAAGAAAATAGAGCTTAAAATGCCAGAGAATACAGTGTCATAGAGTGGCAAAAAAGTAGACTGTTCTTAAAATATCTGGAATATTAATGTTCACAGCACACTTATATAGGAACTAAACAATATCCAACTGCAGTAATAATGTTACTGAATGTTAAGTACAGCAGAAAAGGCGTAGGGATAATTGGAAGAAGAGTAAAAGTTACCATTAATAGAGCCAAGTGTACCAGAGAGCCAAGAGTACCAGAAATGGTAATAAATGAGTGGGTAGTATATTATAGCACCAGTCTAAAGGGGCAGTACTCCCAAGGTGGATGGAAAACTGATGACAGGGAGAGCTGCAGCTCCCGTTTCATTAGCCCTCCGGACTAGCTCCTGACCATCCCCATTTGCTGAACTTTTTCAGTGTTTCAGTAAAACACAAGTAGGCCAGCATCCTCTCCAATACAAGTTCCTCTAACTGTCAACACCAAACTACATGCACATTACACACTACACTTGGTATTTAAAATTTTACAAAAAGAAATGGCAACTAATAACCAAGCCTCCGATTAACAGAGAAGGGGGGGGGGGCATCATCCGCCCCTCCCCCGATGTCCACTCGGTGAGATGCTTGGAAGCACTGTCTGACTCACTTCGTCTTTTCCACAATATTCGCGGCCTTTCCTCTAACTTTCTTTCTGTTGAGCACCACCTCTCCTCCTCTAAACCTCACCTGCTCTTCCTGACTGAGACTCAGCTGTCTGAGGTGGCTGATAGCAAACCTTTCTCTGTATCCTCCTACTTTCTCACTACTCATTTCAAAGCCAAAGCTGGCTGTTGGGTATATGTACGCAACAACATATTTTGCTCTCGTGTTCCTGAACTGGAATCTTCTGAATTCTCTACTCTCTGGCTTCAGCTTTCCTGTAATTCTCTGACTAAATATACCTGAGCTGTTTACTCATCCCCTAAGTCTACTATAAAAAATTCTTCGACTATCTTACTTCTTCGATGGAACACATCCTATCACTTTCTCCTTACTCTGATATCTCCATTCTATGGGATTTCAGTGTTCACCACCACCTTTGGCTCTCCTCTCCTTTCACTGATCCACCTGGTGAACAAGCCTACATCTTTTCTATCCTTAATGACCTAAAAGAGCTTCTACAGCACACTACTCGTATCCCTGACCGCCTTGGAGAGAGTTCCAATATACTTGACCTCTTCCTTATAACTAATCCTTCTGCTTACACTGTTAATCTTTCCTCTCCATTGGGCTTCTCCAATCACAACCTTATCACCTTAACCTGTCCTATCACTCTAGTAAGGCCTGTGGACCCTCCAAACAAGTGGCGGCTGTGGCACTTTGGAGCTGCTGATTGGGAGGCCATCAGGCAGTACTTCATTGATTTTCCCTGGAATGATTATGGCTTCCATGGCCGAGAGCCATTTGAGTGTGCCTTGCACAATACGGAGGTTATTCTCTTGGGCCCGGACGCATACAATCCTTTCTCATACCTCTGACTAATGCAAAAAACTATGGTTTAATCACGCTTGTTCTAATGCTGTACACAACAAGGAGAAGGCCTACAACAGGCACTGGAGCCAACCCACTCCTGAATCCCATCTCTCTTATGTTTCTGCCCAGACTCATGCTAAGTCTATTTTTTGCTCTGCTAAAAATTATTTCATTTATACTAAATGCTCTGAACTCTCTAACTCGAATTTTTCCTGCTCCTTCTGGAACCGTGCCAAAAACGTTTCTAACAACTTTATCACATCATCCTTCCCTCCTCTTTTCCACTCTGATGGCTCTGTAGCTATTTCTTCTACTGAAAAAGCAGAAGTCTTTGCTCAGACTTTCTCCTCCAAATCCATCTTAGACAATTCTGGTGCTGTTCCTACATCACTTCCCCCCCTCTAACTTCCTCATGGCTGACATTACAATTTCTTCAGTTGATGTATTTTCTGCCACCACTGGTTTCAATACTAACAAGGCATATAGGTCTGTTGGGGTCCCTCCTGTTGTCCTCAAGATCTGTGTTTCTATGCTTACACTTTGCCTAGGGAAACTCTTTCGCCTTTGCCTGTCAACTTGTACCTTTCCTTCTTGCAGGAAGTTTGCTCGCATTCAATGAAGGGTGACCATTCCCAGCCTCCTAACTATCGCCCAATTGCTTTAACATCGTATATCTCAAAAGTTTTGGAGTGTATTCTTAAAAAAATTTAAAGCATCGTTTCTATCACAACCTAATTTCTGATCATCAGTATGGTTCTGCCAGGGATGCTGTACTGTCGATCTTCTCACCTACCTTTCAGACTCCTGGTCATCCTCTTTCTGGGACTTTGGCAAAAGCTTTGCCATTGCACTTGACATCTCAAAGACTTTCTATCGAGGCTGACATAAATCTTTAATTTCCAAACTGCCCTCTTACGGTTTCTATCCTTCTATCTGTGCTTTCATCTCTAGCTTCCTTTCTGGTCTTTCTATAGCTGCTGTTGTAGACGGCGGCCGTTCTTTTCTTAAAGCTATCAATAATGGTGTTCCTCAGGGCTCTGTCCTGTCACCAACTCTCTTCCTTTTATTCATCAATGACCTTCTATGCTGTACATCTAACCCCATCCTCTCATACACTGATGACTCCACCCTTCATCTTTCCATTCACTTCCCACAGTGTCCATCTCAGCAGTTACTTCAACAAACAAGGGATGAGGCTATGGCACACCCAATGTCTGACTTGGCTCATATCTCTGACTGGGGTAAAAGTAATCTTGTTTTTTTTTAATGCATCAAAAACTCAGTTCATACATCTATCAACCTGATAAAATATTCCACATGAATACACTCTAAATTTTAACAATATCCAGCTCAGTCCTGCATTAACCTTAAACATACTCAGGGTTTCATTCTCTCGGGATTTATCTTGGAAAAAGCACACTACCTCTCTTGTGAAATCTGATTCTAAGAGGTTAGATGTGATAAGCCGACTCTGTGCCTTCTTTACCCCTGCACGGTTTTTGACTTTACACACGAGTTTTAGTTGCCCCTTTGTAAAGTACAACTTTCTTGTGTGGGGAGGCTCCCCACATACAGCTCTTCTCAACAAGGTGGAGTCATGCTTTTCATCTCATTAACTCTCCTCCTCTTACTGGCTCCCTTCAACCTCTGTCTCTTCTCTGCACTGTTGCATCTTTATTTCTTTTTTATCGCTACTTCAATGGTCACTGCTCCCCTGAGTTGTCTGTTTGCATCCCTCCTCGACTACGTCAGGTGCATAGCATCTGTCTAGCACAGACTCTCATACCTTTTCTGTTCAACCGTCTAATGCAAGAGTTAACTGATACCCCCAGTCCTTCATGCATGCAACAAGTTAATTCTGGGACTGTCTCCCTTTGTCTGTATTTCCTGCTACCTATGATCTCCAGTCTTTCAAATGTAGCGTGTCCAGGCATCTAGACATATTTGGATTTTGAATTTGGCTCTCTGTTATCTTGTTTTTGTTTTTTTCTTTGAGAGAACAATTTGCAGGGTACTGGCCTTTTGTTCCTTTTTCCTTGGATAAAAAAAAAATGGAAGCAGATTCAGAATTACCTGAAATAGAGCCAAGAGTATCAGTGTCACTGGAATAAGTTAGGCTTGTTAAACGGGTTGAAAATGATGCCCACACCATCCGAAATTATGTCAGTCATGGAAATAATCTGAAGAGAACCAGAGTTACTCGAAAGGGACCTGAATTGATGGAAAAAGTCCCCCCAGGTTCAGCAGATGCAATGTCTGAGTGTCCAGATATAGTGCAATCAGATACTGTGCTTAGAAAATGAAGTTGACAGAATGTCAGAATGCTCGAAAATGTTGCATAGTGTTTAATGTTCGTGGAGTATCACAGGAAATCACGCCTAGAGAACCATTGTAATCGGAAATATTTCAATAGAAGGAACAGTAAGTGGCAATACTACCAAAATTTAACAGACATAATGCCAGGATCATCTAACACAGTGTTAGAGGGGAAAGAATAATCCAGGATAATGTCAGACTATCGAAACTTGGGCCAGAAGAATCAGAAGTAACGAAAATAGAGTCACTTGAACCGGGACTGGAGAAAACAGAGCAGAAAAATGTTAGAAGTAGAAATAACAACAAAACAACAAGCGATGCCAAGGCACAGCAAACACGTCCCCGGAAGTCATTTTAGTGCTGACGTATAAACACAACAGAATATCTAGTCAAAGATGTCACATATCAAATTTGGCTTAAATCAGGTGAAAATTGACGATTTTATGCCCATTTGAAATTTTAGGCCTGACCCACCTGACATTGACCCCCTAACGCTAACTGGGCTCTCTGATGGAATGAGGCATGTTATAGGATGCAGATTTTTAGGTTTTGGTTTCATGTTGATGTGGCGAATCTGAAAGGAGTTATGGCGAAAAAACGATTTTTACCCACCTCCATTTTTTTTTTTTTTTTACCTTTTTTGGTCCTACATCCTGGATCTTGGTCCATATTGGCCCAAAATTTTATCAGGTGATCAGAAGGTCATTGTGCATCATTCCTGTAATTTTAATCAAAATCGTACTAGTTGTTTTCACGTGAAGTTGTTAACAGTCAGACAGACAGACAAACAAACACACAGACAAACCGAGTGAAAACAATACCAGTCCCCGAGCCCGTCCGTGACGGGGAAGGGGAACCAGCCGATATACAAGTAGTACCACAGTCAACGGAGACAACCCCAGAATGATGAGTGATACTGCCGATAGAGCCAGCATTGCCAAAATGAGTCCCAAGGAAAGTACTAGGCGAATGAAAATTACCACAAATAATCCAGAAAGAACAGAATTCCCGAAAAATCAATAGAACAGTGCCAAGAGGAGCAAAATCAAAAGAAACTGGGCCAAAACAGACGAAACAGTATCACAGTCATCGATTATAGTACCAAGGGGGAGGCGGTGGCTCAATCGGTAAAGAGATGGCCTGCAGTCCTGACGGACCCGGGTTCAAATCCCACTGAGGCAGGGAACAGTTTAAGGATCTGAATTTCATAAAATCAGACTTTACTGATCTACCAGAAGGCCCGCCGACATGTCGTAAAAATACCCCCACTAATACCAATACACCAGTCCTGTATGAGACAGCCCTAGCATGTATTCAGTATAGACGGTGGGTGTTAGCGCCGAAGTGGTGACATATAGAGGTGTGCGGTACGTAGGAGGACTACTGGGCCTTGAAAGCAGGCTGTGAAGCCTATGCCCAGAGTCGGTCACATAAAAAAAAAAAACATGATCGGAAATAGTACTAGCGAACAATATTCACTTAAAATAGTGTCACGAATACACACACACACACAAAAAAGGCAGAAATTGTAACAAAAAAGTGAAAACAGTACCAAAACTAGCTAAATTCGTGCCACAAGAACAAATATAGGACCTGGAGAAACAGAATCGATGGAAATATTGCAGAGTGCCAAAAGTCAGCAGAGGAAGCTCTGATCTTACCTGATATAGCACCACAAAAGTCGAAAGCAGTGCCAGAATCACTAGGACAAGTGCCAGAATACCCTAATATAGTGTCAAGAACAAGGATATTAGTGAAAATGGTCTCTTAATTACCAGAATTGGCGGAAATTGCAGCGAGAGTAGCAGGGTGAAGGAGAGGATGTCAGACAGTAGGCGGACTAAGCCAGTTGTGTGGCCCCGTCTGCTGCCTGATTAATTGTGCCTCTCACTGATAAATGGTCCTCTAGTCGCATCAAGAAGTGTGTGTGTGTGTGTGTGTGTGTGTGTGTGTGTGTGTGTGTGTGTGTGTGTGTGTGTGAGAGAGAGAGAGAGATGGGGTGTCTGTGTGTATTTGCATGTATGTGTATATATTTGTGAGTGTATGTGCTTGTTCGTGTGTGTGTTTGTGTGTTTATATGTGTGTGTATTTGTGTGTGTGTGTGTGTGTGTGTGTGTGTGTGTGTGTGTGTGTGTGTGTGTGTGTGTGTGTGTGTGTGTGTGTCTATGTGTGTGTGTTTGTGTGTGTTTGTTTATGTGTGTGTGTGTGTGTGTGTGTGTGTGTGTGTGTGTGTGTGTGTGTGTGTGTGTGTGTGTGTGTGTGTGTGTGACGGGGTTTCTGTGTGTGTTTGTATTTGTATTGCGAAGGGTAGGCAGACATGGTGAATGGGGTGGGTAGGTGGCAGGGTGGTCAAGTGTGTGGGCAGGGTTTATAGGTGGGTGGGTTGGGCGGGTGGTGAGTGCTAGTAGGTGGGTGAGTGGAGTGGGTAGATGTAGTTGGCTGGGTGCTGTTGCTGGGCATGGTTGGGCAGGGTTGGTCGAGTGAGGTGTGGTGGGTGGGTATAGGCAAAATAGGTCTTTGGGAATTTGGTACATGGGATAGATAAGTCCATATTAGAATATGGTTCAGATAAGAAAATAAGTCTATAAAGAACAGTCCAATTAGGAAATAGGTTCAGTGGTCAAGAATAGGTCCATGGTAATAAAGGTCATTGAGGTAAATAGGTCCATATGTGGACTGTTTTTCCCAACGAGGCAGACAGGTTCATGAAGAAAATCAGGTCGGGGGGAAAATAGGTCCAAAGATGATAACAGAACAATGGGGAAGATAGGTCCATGGGGAAAACAGGTCCATGGGGGAAAACAGAGCCATGGGAAAATCAGTCCATGGAGGGAAATAAGTCCATGATGAAAAATAAGTTCATGAGGAAAACAGGTCCAAGGAGGAAAATGCTTCCGTGCAGGAAAATTTTTCAATGTGTGGACGGAGTCCTTGACAAAGTTAGGTGGACAAGGGGTTTAACAACCTAATGGTATAGTCAGAATCGAATTAGTGCAATAGCTGCTTTTAACCTATGGCATGCGACTTATCCTATACGATTCATCACCTTGGTCCTGCAACTTTCCTGACATGAGATTTTTAATATCCTGCAGCTTTCCTGACATGAGATTTTTAATAACACACCACGAAGATTCACGTAGGAGCAACAACACGGAGTTTCTACTGGATATTTGGCTAATTGCTATCTCTCATCCCCACCACCTAGGTTTAGCCCAGAAACAAAGTAACAGTAGCTACATGCATATCCTGATCCATATACCATGGCTTTAGCACCTGACAAAGGCTCGGACCTGTCTAAAGATATAGTTTTGTTGATAAAATTTAATGCAAGGCCAACAGTGCTTAAGGGAGGAGAGAGAACGAAACAAAATATTGAAAGTAGCACATGACGCTTGTTAATGGCTTATTGGACTAACTGGCAACTCATTGAGACACTGGCAGGAGCAAGTCTCGCTCATGTAGTTGCTGGTTTCCTGCTAACTGGAATTTCCGACCGCAGTAAATGTAACTCTGATGTGTTTAGCAACAATATTTTATTGGCAGGTGCAATACCTTTTCCGACACGATGATGTACATTTGAGGTAATTTTCCAATGGTCAATAAATTGGCCTCATAGCAGAGCTAATTTTTCAACCTCCTGCCTCTGTCCATGGGTTAAGAACAAAAGATTAATGGTCAGTTTTTCAAAGGAAGGTAAACTGAGGCAAAGCTTGGTGGAAGAAGTGAGAGTAAGTTTAGGATAAAGGAATCCAATATTGAGAACAACCCGTCAGAGGATAAAGTCAAAATTAAACCTAATCTTGTCGCAGTGTACTGGTATTACCTGACGTTTGTCAGCACTGTGCATGTTTGATTTTTTTTTTTTACCAATAGGTTTGTTTGCATCACCTCTGCATAGGGGATCCACCAACTCTGGTATTTATTATACTACTATATTATTCATGCTTCGTTACCATTACCTTGCAGAGCAAAAATGTATTAGTAAGAGGTGGGTCATGTACGAATAGTTGAGGTTTCCGTGTGTGCATTGCGTGTGTGTCAGGGGTGGGTGGGGGGGAATTGCGTCTCTGTATGATGTATTTGTTGTTGTGTCTCACGCTGATATATGGAGACATGGTCGCGTCATGAAGTGAGGGAGTTTGTGCGTGGGATGCGTGGAGGAGGAGTGTGGGAGGGGACTGGCTTGTCTGTGTGAGAGTCTGTGTGGATGGAGATCGGGTGTCTGTGTGTAGTGTGGGAAAGATTGTGTGGGTCATTGACAGGTAGGATTTGTGTCTGGGTAGGGGATCATGGGGAGAGGTGGTTGTATTTGTGGGGGGAAGAGGGTTATTTGTTTGTGTGTGTGTGTGTGTGTGTGTGTGTGTGTGTGAGAGAGAGAGAGAGAGAGAGAGAGGGAGGGGGATTCGGAGTTTAGGAGAAGAGTATGTGTATGCATATGGAGGTTGTGTGAGGGGTTGAGTTTTTACTTTGTGTATGAAATCTTTATGTTTATGGTATATGGTTATTGTGTTTGACTAATGGGACTCCAATCGCTTTCAGAAGTGGGAGGAGTCCGTGCTGGGATGGTATATATGAGAAGGGGTGGGGTGAGAGGAGGGGTTATGTGTGAATTGGTAGGAACTGTTATTTCTCCTCCTGCATGGGGCTTCTCTCTCTCTCTCTCTCTCTCTCTCTCTCTCTCTCTCTCTCTGAATGTGTGTGTGTGTGTGTGTGTGTGTGTGTGTGTGTGTGTGTGTGTGTGTGTGTGTTTTGGAGGTAATAGGCATATCAGTATGAAATGCGATTGTGTGATGTTATAGTGTCGTCATACTCTACCCTGAATTTTGCACCTTGTGCCGTGTGCGTGCTCCCCCTAGGGAAAAAAAAAAAAGTTTTTAACAAACACTTTACTACCGGAATCATATATGTCCTTCTGCATTTATGTATCCATTTCTCTAACTGACTATCAGTATATCTTGATTTCTGTCTATCTCTTCTCTCTACATATCATTGTATGTTTGTTTATGAATCAGGGTCTGTACCTGTCATTCTGTCTACCTGCATACCTATTGTTACACCTTTGGGGTTTCCTTTGATACATCGAGCACGACAAGTAGACAGGCCAGGCAGTTAATCAAAGGCAGCTGAACACTTCACGTTTTTATTTCTTCTAAGCACAGCCGAGGTACACTTGCAAAACACTGTCTTTTCTCTCCCACGTTAATTCTGTCCTTTCCTACGTTAACTCTGTGCTTGACTCACAACTACTCGTTCACTGGCTGACGAACTCTCACTTACCGTCTTTCTGAGTACTTCGCTCTTCACTGATTAGTTCTCACTGTCTAACTCATTAAATCTGTCACTGCCTCACTGATGAAAAACTGAACTGCTGTGCACACACCTGTCTCCGCCACTTACACTCGCTCAACTGACTCCAAGGGGGAGGGTCCCGTGATATACCCCTCCTCAGCAGCCCAGAACACTCTCGATTCGAGAAGAGTGTCTCTGGGATAAGCAATTCAAGACTGAATCGCCACTAAGTCGTCACTTGTCAGGGAGCATCTCGAAGGACAAGGCATTACCTCCTAGCTTTTTGTTGTCTGCAAATTTTGAATCTCGCTGACTATGTCTACATCTCTACTACTATCGTTGATGACAAATAATACTGGTCCCAGAACTGAGCCCAGGGGAACTCCATTTGTAAATGATATCCAGTCAGTGTTTGCCCCATTTCCTTTGGTGCCGGTTGCTATTTATTTTTATTATTATTTATTTTTTCAAATATAAATGACCATCCAGGCCAAGCAAGAGACAAGGTGAAGTAGGGAGGAGTGGTCTGGGACTGTACAGGTGTACCGAGTTCATACTTCGTTCTCCCCTAAGGTCTTGGGGGCATGACGGATCAGTTGTAGAGGGCCTGACTCGAGGCCAAAGAGTCGTGAGTTCACGCCGCGCCCGGGCAAGTTGCCTTGCCGGGAGAGGTAGCGTTCTCCTGTCACCTAGCTGATTGTAGCAGCCGTGGCTCAGTGGGTTAGAGTGCTCTGACTGAACGGTCGGAGGTTCGAGTGCACCCAAGGGTCATTGGTATACATCAAGAAGGGCATCCGGTCATAAAGTGCTACACTCTCCAAACCCGAAGTCCTCTACCCAGGGGCAACGCCTTAGCCCTTATCGAAAAGAAGGGGACACGGCGTAAAACTTAAAAAAAAAAAAAAAAAAAAAAATCAGTCGTACTAGCAGGGCCTTAAGAAGACTCAGCAATGTCGCACTTTCGTCAACCTCCTAAATGAATTAAGGTATTATGGTAGTTTAACGTTAGGTTAAGCCTAGCCTGGTTAGGTATAGGTTGATTTAATGTCAAAACACGACTTTTCTGAT
The DNA here is from genome assembly GCF_032717465.1 of Coenobita brevimanus. Lineage (NCBI taxonomy): Eukaryota > Metazoa > Arthropoda > Malacostraca > Decapoda > Coenobitidae > Coenobita > Coenobita brevimanus. Next base: position 17,458,135 of record NC_136955.1, on the reverse strand, counting down.
GATTTCCTGGTTTGATTAGCCTAATTGTTAAATCGATTCCCGAGCGAAGGTGCGACAATGCCAAACCAATTCTCGCTCGGCTCACTCCCTCGTTGCCAGAATGACTGGATAACTAAGTGCCACCCGAAGAGGAAAAAAAAAATCATGCGCGGCGATTAGTGGGCCATTTTTTTTTATCCATTCATTTACTTCTTCCCAACTTTCTAGTGGACGAATTTTTGTCATCAGCCTTCTATGAGGTACTTTATGATACTTTTGGAGACAGACGGACAGGACAGAGAGAGGGGAAGGATGGTAGGGAAGAGAATCAGATTAGAACCCATTAAGGATAATCAGTAATCTCAAAGAGGTAGACCTGATTATCCCATCCTACACCTTGATGCCACCACTCACATATTCATCTGTCTGACACACTCTCAGAAGACATCATCATCATCATCATCATCATCATTATCATTGTCATCAGTGTCGTCGTCATTATGGTCATTGTCGTCATCATTATCATTATCATCATCCTCATCATCATTATCCACGGCATGACTGTTACTGTCGCCGTCGTTAATGCTATCATCTCAATCAGCATTCTCATCATCATCGTTATTGTTATCGTCATTTTGCTGTCATTCCTCTACATACGTACTTACATACATACATACATTCATACATACATATACGTACAGTGAAAATGTAATGGCGTATATGAGAAAAATTTTACTTTTTTGGCATTCCTGTATAGAGTAGGGAAATTTTTTGAAAAATTCGGAAGGGAACAAGTTACTTTTCTCATATATTGGTATCAAAACAAGGAAAGAAAACAGTTATATGAATGTGAGTTATATTTGTCTTACTTCTCAAATTTTACACATATTCTGAGTGAGAAATCTATAAATAGAGAGAAAGGTGTGACGTTCCTTCGTCTTGATCAAAAAATCAACAAAAGAACAACGAAATAAAGAAAAAAAGAATAGGAAGCGGTGCCAAGGCACAGCAATCCCATCCCCGGCAGTCATTTGAGTGCTAACGTATAAACACAACAGGATATCTGGTCAAAAATGTCACATATCAAATTTGAAGTAAATCGGGTGAAAATTGACGAGTTGGCCCGACCCACCTGACATTAACCCCCCTACTGCTAATTGGGGAGTGACTCCACTGATGCAGTGATGCATGTTATAGGATGCAGATTTGAAAGATGTACCTTTAGGTTTTGGTTCCATGTCGATATGACGTATATGAAAGGAGTTATGGCGAAAAATCGATTTTGTTAGTTTTTTTTTTTTCCCTACAGCCTGGGCCTGTGCCCAATTTGGCCCAAAATGTAATCAGGTGATTAGAAGGTCATAGCCCATAATCCCTGTAAATTATAGTCAAAATCACACCAGCAGATTTCGCGTAAAGGTGATAGGAGACAGACAAACGGACAAACAGACAAACCGAGTGAAAACAATACCCCTCCCCAAGCCTCTCCGGGGCGGAGACGGATAATAATCACCTTACCCACTTAACAAGACACAATTTATCATCATCATCTTCATCGTCATCCTGACCAATTTCCTTCCTAAGAATAAAATGAAGAAAATGAAAGATCCAGCAACAAAAGAATACAAAGGAAAGTAAACAGCAACAGATCTGTTGGTCTGCTGTGAAATAGGAAAGCAGGAAAAACTATCAACATCATGCATAGTGAATTGGGCCACTCATTCACACACTATTCAAGCCACCGGAATACTGGCTCTGTTTCAGAGGCCAAATATAGTAATCTATGCATAACTCTCCTCTCTCCCTCTCTCTCTCTCTCATATATATATATATATATATATATATATATATATATATATATATATATATATATATATATATATATATATATATATATATATATATATATATGTATCTATCGTACGTATATACAGTATATGTATGTATGTACTGTATAATACACACACACACACACACACACACACACACACACACACACATACACACACACACACATATATATATATATATATATATATATATATATATATATAGATAGATAGATAGATAGATAGATAGATAGATAGATAGATAGATAGATAGATAGATAGATATAGATATATATTAGATCTTCACATTCTCTTCCATAGAATCTATCCGTTCACTGTCAGATTTTAAAAAGATACACCAAACCATCGGCATATTCTCCTTTGTACATAAATAACCTAACCATTTCCATCTCACGTCAGTTTTTATGCCTCATCAAGTAATAGCTCATTTTCTCACAGGCTTTTACCACATCCATTCATCTTCTCTAACTATCGGACCGCCTCCCACTTTCAAACTCACACACACATATGAGGGGTCACGCACAATTAAATAAAAGCCAGATATCGTCTCTTGGGGATATGATTTCTGGCGTGTTTTTTTGCTGATTGCACGATGGGCCTTTAGGACGTCCGACAGGGGTTGCACGTCTCAAGGCCTGAACGCGTCATAGATTAAAAACGCCAGAAATCACCTCCCTGGGAGGCAATTTCTGGCGTTTCCTGGCCTTTTTTTTTTTTTTTTTTTTTTTTTATGGCCGGTTGGGCCTTTAAGGCGTGCGACCCCTCATATACCTTTTTCACCGCCTTACTTACATCCAACTCTCCACAGGACCACACCCTTTCGACACGTTCTCATCTGCCCTAGTATCAACAAGCTTTATCATTCCCTATCATTATTTGTTTTCACATTATACCTTAGTTTCTCCTTACAATGCACTCCATACATGTTTCTCAGTAATACCATCTCAACTACTCTTAATCCTATTCGTACAAGAACAGAAAAGTTAGAAAAATGGGTAAATGGAACAAACTACACTAATTAACTTACTGTAGTCAAGTATAAAAGATAAACAAGTACAACAGAACTACACAGCCCTACTTCACAACGGGACAGTAACAATTATTAGATATTTCCATAAACTGCCATAAAGGGATTTCTACAACTTTATCGTAATCGGTCCTATGTCGTTTACTATAATACATTCGATCAGAACCACTTTCACCTCCTCCTCCTTCTTCAAGTAGAAAAATTGTGCACAACCCACCCCCATTATAGTTGCAGACTGGGAGAAGAGAACTAAAGAAAGATATAGAGGGATGGATAGATAGATGGATAGATAGATAGATAGACAGATAGAGAAATACATAGATAGTTGAAGATAGCTGGATGGATGGTTGGACAGATGGATATAGTTTGATAGACAGACATATGTAAAGACAGACAGATGGATGGATGGATGGATAGACAGAGATAAATAAATAGACAGACAACATTAATGCCAGGAAAAAAGTTAAACAAGAAAAAAAATGTAAAAAAAAATGTAATTCCTCCCACATTATGCTGGGGCAGGGAAGGATCAATTCTGTATGACATAAAGGTAATGTGTGCCACGCCTTAGGGGGCAAGAGCAGAGGGAACATTAAGGGTGAACACATTAGGGTCCGGAGGGTAAGATGGTACTGGGGGCTGTGGGAGGCAGGGGAAGGAGAGAGGAGGGAAAGTATTGAGAAAAAGGCGGGAAAATGAAATGATGGATGAGGAGAGAGAGAGAGAGAGAGAGAGAGAGAAAGAGAGAGATAGAGAGAGGGAGGGGGGGGACTACTGATTAGATACTGAGGTGAGATGATATTGATGGCCGTCCCTGAGAAGGATTAGTGCAGGAGGGACCACGACCAGAACCCCACCTGTTGACAGGAGGGCTCAAGCCATCTCACACACACAGCAGCTTACAGGCTCCCAGGGGTTTACCCAGATGGTTTCCACCTCGGGGGTCATGCTCCCATGGATGGCTTGGTGTATTTCTCAGGGGGGGACCATGGGGGGAACCCTGAGCTGTTGTTGTTGTTGCGTGTATGTGTTTTTTTTTTTCTCAACCCTGGTCCATCTGATCCAGCAGACCCGTCAACTGGTAAGTACCAGCCTCCATTGGGTTGTCCCATACGTTCCCCACATCACTGATCTTGTGTCTGCGTATTTGTGTGGCTTATGTTGTGCAGTGCTCCATTATATGTGTTATACTGTGTGGGCCTATTCTACAAGCTGAACACATGTCATTTAGGATTCCACCCAAACCAAATCTAAGTTAGTAGATCAGGAGGGCTGGGTGATGTCTCGCTCTTAACCTAGCGAGATGGACTCGGTCATATCTAATTAAGGACACCTGTAATGAGTAGATGTCAGGAGCGGGGAGATTGTAGTATGGTACTGTGACTGAGGTGCTGTATTGTTAAGTGATTATTCAGGTGTTTCTGCATTGCTAGTGTTGTAATGTATGGAGATGGAGTATTGTTGCAAAGGGTTTGACAATGTTTTTGAGGCGATTATGTTATGTGACTAAGTGTGTTGTGTGTCTCTGTCATTTACTTGACAAGGGTGTTGTGTACTGGTGCAGTCTAATGCTTGGAACTTTGTGCCTCTCATTTCAAGGTAGTCTCTGACAGGTAGGACATTTGTTTAAGTGTATGTGAGCTGTGGGAATGACTTTGGTACAGCCATTGGTGATGCGTAGATCTTGTTCTGTGTGGTTTGCAAGGTGTTGTAGTGGGTATTAGATAGGATGGGAGAACATACCGGGGACGCATCGGGCATTAGTGATCAAATGCATTGTTTTATAGAGTAAGGAGAGTGTTTCCTTTTGTTACCCAAAGTCTGGCCTTGTAGTTACCTTCAGTGTATTGTGTTTGGGATGGGGGTGCACCATCTCTTATTGTCTTGTACAAGGGCCTTGAAGGTAAGTCCAATGTCTTATGTCACTTCAAGGATCGTTGTGGAGGGTGTGTGGCTCATGCACATTATTAAGTGTGATATAAGGGGAGGACCTGTGTTCATGTTTTCTGATGGTGATGACTGTGGTGGCGGATTTGGATGAGGCAATTGTAAGAACCTGGGGTAACTGGAAGCAGAATTTCATAATTATTTCCTGGAACCAGAATTTGTGAAGAATTTCTTTTTCCTCATTTCCTTTGTGGATAGCATTCCGTTAGG
>NC_136955.1:17428122-17448122 GCF_032717465.1 Coenobita brevimanus | reverse complement strand
AGCATACTTCATAGTAAGCGACACTGGTTTAACCACAGCACCCCTTGTGTCCGCCAATGCAGTACGTGGTCGGGCGAACACTCCCAAAGTTTATTACCCTGGCCAGGGTTCACCTTGATGTACTGAAGGTCATCGCAAACCTAATCTGATTTGGAGAGAGCCACAATTTTAGTAACTACGATTATATTTCACGTACTTGAAGACCCACACGTTTTGGATTTCTAGAGGTGGCACTTAGCATAACTTTAGGCCCATTAAAACACTATGTAGAGATAAGACCTTCATATTATTAGAGGCGAAATTTTACATTTAAAATAATAAATACCTTTACAGGTAAATAGTGCTTCAAGTAACCAGAGTCGCAGGCACCCTACCCATAACAACTTCAGGCCACACTTATTAAGATTTAACATCAGGCTTACAGAAACTTAAGGTGACATTTTATTGCCCCTCCTGGTCCACTTGCAAGGTGGTGGCACACATAGCCGGCCAGGAGGGTCACTTACCCTGGCCAGCAAGGGGGTCACGTCTTGGGCAAGTTCCGGAATGACTGAAGTTTAGTGGCCAAGTTGTAATGGTAGCGTGTGTGTGTGTGTGTGTGTGTGTGTGTGTGTGTGTGTGTGTGTGTGTGTGTGTGTGTGTGTGTGTGTGTGTGTGTGTGGTCGCTTGCCACTGTGAGATTATGTTCTTGCATGCATGGATATATCTGTGTTTGCCTGGGTGTATGTGTGTGTCACTTTATGTGTTTGCCTCTGTGTTTATATGTGTATGCATCTGTGTGTACAGTACGTGTGTGTGTGTGTGTGTGTGTGTGTGTGTGTGTGTGTGAGTGTGTGTGTGTGTGTGGAGGATTGTATGTGTACGTATGGTTGTAATTGATGTGTGGATATACGTGTGTGTGTGTGTGTGTGTGTGTGTGTGTTTGTGTGTGGAGGATTGTATGTGTGCATATGGTTGTAATTGATGTGTGTGTGTGTGTGTGTGTGTGTGTGTGTGTGTGTGTGTGTGTGTGTGTGTGTGTGTGTGTGTGTGTGTGTGTCCTTGCTTCTTTGTGTGTGTGTGCCTGGATATGTATGTATGAGAATGCAAGCTGAACTGTGTATACTCGTTCATACACACTGCAAACTCTTCACCTATGCATTTGCGCTACATTTATGCATGGGATTACCAACGTGAATCATGCATGTTGCGGTGTGCATAGGCCGTGTTGTGCAAGTTTCTACACCCCTCCAATTGATGAGTTCTTTTATATTCCTTGCTTCTGAGAGGAGTTTGTATGATTCAGTTAATTTAGCTTGGGAGGAACCTATTTTAGATGCTTGGCTATAATCTCTATCAGTTACAGCCTCTATTATTAACAGATTCCATGTTAATTATATGAGGAGATGGGGTGAGGAAATATCATGGAGCAGTACATGCACGACGCACTGTTGGCCACTTTTTGTATCCTTAACGACTTGAATTTTATCTTTGTACTTTGGGTAATAATAATAATAATAATAATAATATAATAATAATAATAATAATGATTATTATTATTATTGCTATTATTATTATTATTATTATTATCATCATCATTATTATAGTAGTAGTAGTAGTAGTAGTGGTAGTAGTAATATCATCATTATTACTATTATTATCAATATTATTAATTAGATGATGATGATGATCATGATGATCATGATAATAATAATACCGATAATAGTAGTGGTAGCAGTAGTAGTTGTAGTAGGAGTAGCCGTAGTAGTAGTAGTTGTTGTTGTAGTAGCAGTAGTAGTACCAGTAATAATAATAATAATAATAATAATAAAAAATAGTAGTAGTAGTAGTAGTAGTTGTTGTTGTTGTTGTTGTAGTAGTAGTAATAATAATAATAATAATAATAATAATAATAATAATTAATAATAATAATAATAATAATAATGAATGATGATTTTCTTGATATTAAATCAAGTAATAAGTAATGTTGGCAATAATATTTAAAAATTAAATCATGAATTTATTTTAATTCAGTAGCCACTAATCTCTTTCTTTCACGCTGGCCCCAAGAATAATAACCACGAAGTATAATGATAATGATAATAAAAATGATAAATGGTGATCGTAATAACTGTAGGCAAAATCATTACACGTACAGGTTTATCCAGTATCTCCGTTATTCTACTGGGGCTTTTGATAATAATAATAATAATAATAATAATAATAATAATGACGTCGTTGACGATGGAAGTGGTAAATCATGACGGTAATAGATATAATTAGAGTAGCATATATAATTTTGCATGTACTGTTTTCTATCTTTCACTCTAGCGCCTATAATAATGGCGACGATCATGATAAATATATAAATGGCAAGGAAAGTTATAAATGGCAAAACTGGTTGTGATTTAAGTAAAAAAAAAAAAAATGTGTTTGTCTATTTGAAGCAAGACTTTATTTCTCACATAATACCACACGAAATAAAGACAGTAACGATGATGATGATGATGATGATGATGAAAATAACGATGGTGAAAATTATTTGCAAAAACGACTGTGTGCTTGATAATCATTAAAGAAAATTATATGGTTGGCAATTTTTCAAAGTTATATTAATTTCTTACTAACAGGTGGTGGTGAAAATCAACTTAAAGATGGGGTAAATAATTACAAAGCAGATTATATGCTTGTACTGTACGTATCTTGGTATCAGTTTGCCGTCAATTGTTGGAAAAAAAAAAAAAAAAAAAAAAGGATTTATCCATATGGAATAGTTACATGGAAAGACAGACTGACAAATGAAGAAGTGAAGGAGCGTTGTGGTTTGGATGCGGATGTGATAGAAAGCGTTAGGAGACATACACTGAGGTGGTTTGGCCATATGGAGAGGATGGAGAGCGAGAGACTGACGAGGAGACGGGAACAAACTAAGAGTGAGAGCAGTGGAAATGAGTTACCTGAGAGGAGCATGTGGAGTGACATGGAGGGACAGGTTGACGAATGAAGTGAAAGAACGTTGTGGGGTGGATGTAGATGTGAATGAGAAAATTAAGAGAAATACACTGAGGTGGTTTAGACATGTGGAGAGAATGGGGAATGAAAGACTGACTGAAAGGGTGTATGTAGGTGAGGTGGAGGGAGGGAGTGGGAGAGGGAGACCGAGGATGAGGTGGAGGGATGGAGTTGAGAGGTATATGAGGAAGGGGGGAGTGAGTTGGGGGGAGGGCAGTCATTGGTGTGTGACAGAGCGACTTGGAGGCGTTTTGTCTGCGGCCACCCTTTGCGGGATTAGAGCGTCGGGCTATAGATAGATAAATAGATAGGTAAGTGGCAATGGTGATAAAATTTGTAAAGACATTGTGTATGTGTAAATAGGTCCACTAATATTGTATCTTTCATCAGAGCGCCTATCAATATAAAGGTGGCAAGGATGCTGATCAAACTATACTCAGTTTACTGTAACTTGGCCTAAAATTGCCATCGTGAATGCTGAGTTATAATAATTGGTTAACTCTAGTATACTGGTGATGGTCACGATGAAGCATAATGGAAAGGATGCAGAGCCGCTACACTATCTCATTCTCTAAGTGAAAAAAGCTGTAAAATCTTGGCCAAGTTAAGGTAAATGGGGTACAGTAAATGGTGATGGTGATGATTTGCTCCTTCCTTCCAATTACATATTTTTATTTTACTTATTTTTATTACTTCAATTTGATTACGTTACACCAGGGAAAAAACTCTCAAAATGGAAGGATAAGTGAATGCTGTCTTTAACACCACAAATGCTAAAATTCTCCCTTAACCCTGTATATCGGTGACATAATCAATATCTTAATCCTGGCTCTCACAGACTATGTCCCTCAGCTTGGGAGGGGTTAGAAGTTGCCCTGTTTATTTCCTTTATAGTTAGAAACTCCTCCAAAGGTGAATAAAATCGTCTGGCGTTAGACTTCGTTCGTTCGTTCGTTTGAAGATTTCCTCCACCTATAGTGGAGGCCGGGCCATACATTAGCCCGGTGGAGTTATTCTGTGTGTAATGGAAAATGTGACCTAGGACTGAGGAGGTGAAGTTAAAGAAATTGGAGAGTGATTAAAATGAAAATGACATCGAACTGAATGGGTTAATTTGAAAAAGAAAAAAAAATGGAGAGTCAGTGATTAATGTAAACAATTCTACCTCGGACTATGGAAGTTAAGCTAAAAGAACTGGAGAGTTAGACTGATTAAAAATTGAAACACTTCATTGTCTTGAAGGACATAAAGAAAACAATGCTCTTTGTATATCTAAGTCTCCGCTGATCTATCTTCCTTTCATAATAGTGCTTAGAATCCCGCCTTTACAAGCACAAACTCCCCCGTGGCTGCATCTTTGTGAGAATTTGTGTATTGCTTGTATTTGCCGGGAAGTGCTTTCATGCGCGTGCTATTGCAGATATGTATGAGCGGGGGGGGGGGGGTGCTTGTTTGTCAGGGGGAACTGTGGCCGCACCTGAATACCATCTGGGGCTAAATTACGCCACACACACCATTATATATGCTTTATAATGTTACGGTAGGGGGAGCAGGAGGGGTGGACCGAGAACGAGGTGGAAGGATAATGCAGAAGTATAAAGTGTGGGGTTTTATGGAGGACGTGGGCTTGCAATGGCGGCAGAGAGTCACACTACATACTGCACACCAGCGCACTATCTTTAGTAACCTTTTTCACTTAAGTATTGTATTTTTGCTCCAGCCAGATATCAATAGTGAAATCATACTACTGTACATGCTCCACAGTCATTATTAAACCTTTCCATACAGTTGTTTAGTGTTTGCCATTGACAGAAAAGAGTACTGATTTTAGCCAAGGGGAAATCTTTACTCGCTGGTGTTAGAGTTGTCTCAAGTTTACCCTACCGTAAGAGGGTATACATGTATACTGCTTGGAAATTTTATTCTTGGTAGCCTACACAAAATTTAAAAAAAAAATATTGTCTCTTTACATTTTCTCTTTTTTATGTGTTGAAACCATGGAGAAACCATTTGAAAAGGATATCTGATTACTTGCAATTTGCGTGCATGCCTGCTGTACCATTAGTACATCACAAAACGTGAAACTGATGCAACTCGTCATATAAACTATCATTCAGAACCGTTTGTCTTAAAAAAAAAAATACTAACAGCAGCAACGCTCATTGAGAAACCATGAATCACCAATGTAAAGATGTTATTTGATTGTGTGTACCGTCAAGCTATTGATTTCATACGGGGAAAAGGCTACTCACTTACGGCTTATCATTCTATTCTACACTGGTCCCACTCAGGTGAATATAATAATGATAAGAATACACCTAAGTAAGATATTGCTTTAGATAGAATTAACCCCCATAGTCTGATGATATTCTTTATAATCTATTCTTACTATATCCTTATTATATTTTTCACACTAGGGGAGGCCTTTCTATGTGGGAAGGTCAAGTATAGCCTCAGTTAGCTTCTTCTCCACTGCAAGTCCTTCCCATGTTCAATCGAATCGTTTGCGCAATGGAAGAACAAAATATGCAAACAAGACATCAGAAAGGTGTTAATGTAAAGGTGCAATAGAGGAAGGAGGAGAGAGCAGACCAACAAGGAGGTGTGGAATGGACGCTCATTGTGGTGCATTGAGTTAGGTCACACAACTAGCATGCTCAGGGACTCATGTTTCACCGCTGCTACACACTTAAAGCGTGATCGCTACCTTCCTGACTCAGTATGCCAAACCAAAAGTCATATAGTCTGAATGATGATCATATTAATAATAATAATAATAATAATAATAATAGCAATAAACAAAATTGATATACCGGTATCTATCTATATGTATTTACCTAGGCTGCTTCCCCCAAGGAAAGGGAGGTAGCCGAGACAGGACAACACACTCACAATTTACGCATCCACACAAACACATTCATTCGCATCTTAGAGCCAAGGGGAGAAGGGACAGATCCTCACCGCACCACACCGCACGAGGGTCAACTGCGCCGTGCAATAAGCGACATCCGCAGCAGGGCCCGACAGCAGAGCTGGTTTACCTCTGCCTCATCATAATGGACACAGTAATGATAATAATAATAATAACAACAACAGCAATAATAATAATGAAAATAATAATAATAATAATAATAATAATAATAATAATAATAATAATAACTTGTTTCCTATTTACGTAAATAAGGACGAATGAAGAGAAATTGTGAATGCATAAATTATGCCACGGCCCCAACGGGATGTTCTTCCGCAACTGGTCTGATCAGCTGATCGGGTCAGGTGCGGGGAAGGGGATGGGTCCATTATGATGTGGCAGGGGTAAACCAGCTCTGCTGTCGGGCCCTGCTGCAGATGTCGCTGGACTGCACTGTGCAGTTGACCCTCGTGCGGTATGGTGCGGTGAGGAACGGTCCCTTCTCCCCTTAAAGGCCAAGATACGAGTAAATGTGTCTCTGTGGATGAGCAAATTGGTGAGTAAGTAGTACTGTTTCGGCTACCTACCCAGGCGGAAAAAGCCGAGGTATATTCATGTATGTACCTATTGTTGTGTAGCCACAATAAGGATGCTTCGTCATAACTATTTATGGTATTCACTGCAGGGGGGAGGCGGTAGCTGAATCGCTAGAGAGGTGGCCTGCAGTCCTAATGGACCCAGGATCGAATCCAGGCTGGGTCAGGGAACAGTTTAAGTCTTAAAGAATTATTATGTCGTTTAAACAGACTTTACTGATCTACCAGAGGATTCGCCAACATGTCGTAAAAATACCCCCGCTAATACTACTACACCAGTCCTGTATGAGACAGCCTTAGCATGTATTCAGTATGGACGGTGGATGTTAGCACCGAAGTGGTGGCATGTGGAGGTGTGTATGAGGACTACTGGGCCTCGGGATAGGCCCTGAAGCCTTTACGCAGAGTCGGACACATACAAAAAAATGCAAATGCTGTTTTTTTGTTGACTGCCTAAAAACTTCATATGAACACAACCTGGATTAACTAATTATAAGGTATGAAATTATGGCATCATAAACGGTGACCTTTCAAAGTAGGTCAAGGTCTTTCATATTTGGAACATGTACTTAGATTAACCTAAGGCAGCTTCTTGTGTAATATCAACAAGATCTGAAGACAAAGATGTAGAAGAAATCAATGAAGCATGGGTGAATTTTACATGTCTCAATAACTGGCTAATTCTATGCTTAACTGTAACCATATTCCTTTCAGATAATAAGAGGGATCAAAGCTATATTTCTGTAGAGTTACAGCTTTACGGCTTTTGTGGTTTTCTCTAAAATGTGTTACAAAGAAAACACTGAACAGATTTTAATTATGTACTTTCCAATAGGCTCAATGGCAAAATATTCAGCCAAAATTCTCCGCACACTTTTTATCATAGAATTTTCAACCAAATAGGTGTATGTCAATTAAGTTTCCGAGATACTTTAGTTTCAAATACGCAATGTTTGCACAAAAAATGAGTATGTGACCAAAAAGTCAAGGTCATTTATATTTGGCACACGTAGGCTACATGAGTTACCCTAAGGTACCTTTCTGTATAATATCATCAAGATCCAAGGAATAAATGCAAAGAAAAATGATAATGCTTAACAAAACAATAAGCTTCGACATATATATGGCGACGCTTAATAATAATAATAATAATAATAATAATAATAATTATTATTATTATTATTATTATTATTATTATTATTATTATTATAATTATTATAATTATTATTATCATTATTATTATTATTATTATTATTATTATCGTTATTATTATTATTATTATTATTATTATTATTATTATTATTATAGATAACACTCCTGCGCTATCACACTGTTTTCACCATTCAGGAGGATTTATAATGCCGTGAAAAATGCGAAGTGAAAAATGTGTAAAGTTGATGACTAGTGCATGGAAGGCCCGGTCATGCAAGAAGAATGAGGTGAAAGTGGGACGGAGGGAGGGAGAGAAGGATGGATGGAGGGAGAGAAGGAGAAGAAAGATGAGGGAGAGAAAAGGTGGAGAGTGAAGAGAAGGGAATAGGAGGAAGAGAGAAACGGATAGGTATAAATGAGAGACAGAAAAGTAGGAAAGGGAAGGAGAATGGAAAGGAACGAAGGTAAAGAGGAAAAAAAAAAAAAGAAACGGAAAAGAGGGAGGACGAGAAAGGGAAGGGAAGAGGACAGGGAATGAAAAGGTGGAGAGTGAAAAGGGAGAGGGAAGAAGACAGAGAGGGATAGGTAGGATAAGAAGAAACAGAGAAGAGGAGAGAGGAAGGAGAAAGAAAAGGAGGGGGATATATGAGAAAAGGAAAGAAAAAAGAAAGGAAGTAGCAGAACTAAATAAACGAAGAAGGGAGGGATAAGAAGAGAGAGGAAGAGAGACAGAAATGAGAAAGGGAGACAGAAGAGAGGAGAAGGGAAGAGAAAAGAGGGGACGAGAGGAGGCAGGAAGAGAAAAGTAAGAAAAGAACAGAGGTGAACAGAACATGAATGCGAGGAAGAAAGAGGGAGACACTGAAAACGAAGAAACCAAGAGTAAGAAGAGAATAGAACACGAGAGAGGAAGGAGACAAAGAGGAAAAGTAGAGAGAGGGAAGGAAAAGAAAGAAAGGATAAACAAAGAAGATGGGGAGGGAAAAGAAAAGAGGGGGAAGAAGGCAGGAAAGGAAGAGGAGAGAAGAGGACAGACCCCAACAGAAAGGGAAGAAGAAAAGTGGTGCAGGAAAGGCAGACAGCAAAGGAGAGAGAGAGAAGTATGGGAGGTGATAGAGAGGGAGAAGAGAACACGACAGAGAAAGAAGGTAGAAAGGAAAAGACGAGAGAGGGGAACTGAGAGGATAAAATAAAGAAAGAAGGAGGAAGGAAGAGAGAAGGAGAAGGTCCGGTCATGCAAGAAAAATGAGAGTGAGAGTTGGGTGAGGATGAGGTATAAGGTAGAGAGAGAGGGGGAGCAGGGAGAGAGAGGGTGAAAGGAGTGAGAGAAGTAGAGAAAACAAGAGTAGGAAAAGGAGAGAGGGAGTGGAGAAGATAAACAGGCAGAGGTGTGAAATGGAGGGAGAGAGAGAGGAAGGGAGAGGGGGAGATATAGGAGGTGGAGAGAGGAAGAGGGGAGGGAAAGAAGCAGGGGAAAGTGAAAGACGAGCATAAGAGATGATGGAGAGAGAGAGAGAGAGAGAGAGAGAGAGAGAGAGAGAGAGAGAGAGAGAGAGAGCACGTGAAAGGAGAAACAAGAGTGAGGAAAGTAAGAAGAGAAGAAAGGGTAAAAGAAGTAACAGGAGGAAGGAAGATAGTAAGAGAGAAGGGTGAAAGATAGGACCCGTAAAAGGGAAAAACAAAAGGTGGGAAGATGAAAAAAGGAGAAGGAAGAGAATACAGAGGAAGAAAGAGGAAAAGAAAGAGAGGAAGGGGAAAGAGCAGGTGATATAGGAAAGGTAGGAACAGACAGACAGACTTAGAGACAGACAGACAGAGAAGAGAGGTGGAACAACAAATAAGGGGAGAGCAGGAACAGAAGTATGAACAGAGAGGAGAGAAAAATGAAAGAAAACTAGGGAAGCATATGGAATGAAGAACAAGGAAAGAAACAGAAGGAAAGAGAAGGAGAAGAGAGGAAAGAGGAATACAAAAGAAATAAAGAGTGGAAGAGAAAACTGAGGGACGTAGAGTTACAAATTTAGTATGAATGAGAACAAGAGGTAACCAGTCTTTAATTAATTTATTTATTAATTTATTTTTGAGACTCCTTGTTACTGAAAATATTATAAACATCGTATCGGTTCTAAGACATGATCTTATCGGTTAAGAAGATTCCCATAACACCTCCTCCTAAGCGATTTGTTTTTCTTTTTACATCCCACCTTCCTCCTATGCGATAATGAGGTCCTAGTATCTCCATACTCCAAATGAAGATAATTAAAAAAAGAGTAATAACCAGCCCTGTCCAGAAATAAATCGCTAAGGAAGAGGTGGTAGGGAGATTTATTTGCGGAGGAGAATGCTGACTATGATTGAGACAAGGCTAGTAAAGCAGGATGGAAAGAAGGGAAAAGAACGAAAAAGTAGAAGGGTGGAGAAAGGGAGGAAGCAGAGATGAAAAAAGGAGAGAAAGAGAGAAAAGAGAGGTAAGAGAAAGGCAAGAGGAAAGAGGAAGAGAAAGATAGAGAGATGAAGATAAAGGAAGATAGAAGAAATGGTGAATGAGAAGGAAATGGAGAAAGAAAAAGAGAGAAGGTTGTGAATATATAAAGAAAGAAGAAAATTAAAAAAAAAAAGGAATGGAAGGAGGAAATGGAGAGACAGACAGACAGACAGGGAGAGGGAGGGAGGGTTCAGAAACGAAGAGACGGTCCGGTCACGCAAGAAGAACGAGGAGTGGAAGTGGGACGAGATGGTGTTATGAAAGTCAGAGAGAGAGAGAGAGAGAGAGTTTCACAGACACATCAGATATATATACCACACAGACCGTGAGGTCCTCTCTGAGTGGCTTGCCACTAATTTGGATAGAATAACTTACTTTAGTGAAGGGCAATAATTAGATAGCGAGGCAGAGGGCTCCCCTTCACCGTCCATACTCTCTGGAAAGAGATATAAGCATAACCTCGTATGACTGACATACCAAGGGGATATGTCACAAGATCGTCTTTAGTAATGAAAAAAAAAGGCTACTCATCCTGCGACACAACACTGCAGTAGTGCTACTAACCATGCACTGCCATTAACTGTTTGCACTGTACGTAGGTATATTGTATGCATATACACTACTATAATTCGGGTTGAATTAGCATTATCCAAATTCTGCCAGTTGCTGATCTAACCTTTTTTTGTATTTTTAGCATATCTGTCATGGTTTTCTGTATGAAAACATCAGGAAGTCTGTTTTGTTTGTGTATTTTGTCTTCTGTAAATAATTACTTGGTAATACATCGGTTTACACTGTGGCCTCTAAATTCTAATCAGTTGCTTGGGATTTCGAGAGCTGGCGCAAACGTTTGAATAAATGATTCATTTTTAAAAGTATATATAATATCCTCTGAGTGGACGCCGTGTGTATATGTTCATATGTGTGCATACATGTGGAGATCTGGCAGGACGACCCATTTGCGTCTCTCCATTCTGCCAACAGGGGCAGCATAGTACAGTAGGCTCTACATTATCTCGTTCTTCAGTTTCACACACACACACACACACACACACACACACACACACACACATATATATATATATATATATATATATATATATATATATATATTGCAGAAACACATATTACACGCATGTATATCTATCTATCTATTTATCTACCTATCTATCTATTTGTCTACCTGTCTATAGATAGATAGACAGATAGGTAGATGGATGGATATATATATATATATATATATATATATATATATATATATATATATATATATATATATATATATATATATATATACATGGAAAGGAAATAGGGAGTAACGAGTTGAAAGGGCAGAATAATGAGCCAAAGGACAGGGGAGAGGGAGGAACAAAGAAAGAGAGAGAGAGGAAGACAAGGTTCGGTCATGCAAGAAGAATGATGGGGTGAAAGTGGGGTGAGGGTGCTGTGTAAGGCAGGGCTGAGAGAGAGAGAGAGAGAGAGAGAGAGAGAGAGAGAGGAGGAAGAGGAGGTGGTGGAGGAGGTGAAGGAGGAAGCCAAGAAACTGAAAGCAGTATGAGTAGAAAGAAAGGTAAGAGAGGGAGAATCAGAAGAAGGAAAAAGGAAATGTGAAAAGAAGAACGAGATGACAAGGAAAACAACAGAATATGAAAGTGGACGAAGACAAAATAGTGGGAGAGGGGAAAAGAATGAGGGTGAGAGAAACAGGAAGAGAAGACACTGAGACATAAGAAGAAAATGTTAAAGTGAAGAGGAAGTTTTAAGTGGGCGTAAATAGGAATACATTGATAGTACAAATAGTGATCAAAGTTACCCTACTGCTCCACTGCGTCTACTTCACACTTAAGGCACATCTTACACGTTCCTCCTTATCGCATTATACATAAAGATCATCTATGGACAAGGAAGCCTACTAAGCCTCTTTTAGCATAGGGATATTAGTCTACAGAAGAAAGTCAGAAGTAAAAGAAGTGAAACAGTGCGTAAACTCTTCCTTCTGGCCTGTACAAATAACGAGGTGATTATTGGTCCATGTCAGTGTTATCTCTCCGGGTAACGCTAATTACATTATAGATCTAACCAACATGCGTAAGAAAAAGTTGGAACGGAGTAAGAGGAAGTGGGATAGAGAGAGGAAGAGAAGATTGGGAGAGGAAGGAAAGGATGAGTGTGGGTAGAAGGGAAGAAAGTGGAACAAGGATCCGAATGAGAAATGAAGTGTAGGAAGAAATTAACAAAGTGCGAAGATAGACAGATAGACAGCAAGGGGCCGAGAGAGTAAGAGAGAGAGAGAGAGAGAGAGAGAGAGAGAGAGAGAGAGGAGGGGTAGGGGAAGTGAAAAATGGAAGGAGTAAAAGACTAACGTGAGGAGATGGGAAAGATCGGAAAGACGGAGCAGATTAAGAAATGTGACGTAGGAGGAAAATGGCTAAGATGGGAAGATAGATAGATAGATAGAACGAAAGAATACAGAGGCAGAAAGAGAGAGAAAACATAAGGAAGATAAGAGATTGAGTAGGAGTGAGAGTAATGCATGAAAATTGGGGTCCAAGAAGGGAGAAGAGAGTTGCTAGTTGGTATGCATGATGGGAGGGTCGAAGGGTTTTGTTGCAGGCACAGTATGTCATGCACAAGCTTTCCCTTACTTCTCGACTATTCTACTTTTCATATTCTTCTGCTGGCTAATATTCGTAGGCTGAGAGAGTCTTGGTACGTTTCTTTTTCCATTTCTATTACATATAACTTTTTTCTACTGGCTTGAATTCGTAAGTTGAAAGATAATTGGTATGTTTCTCTTTTTACTTTCTTCTGCGGCTGATATTCGTAAGGCGAGAAGATTTGTATGTGTATCTCTTCAATGGTTTTACTTTTCACTTTCTTCTGCTGGCTGTTATTCGTGTGGTGGGACGCTTAGTATGTTTCTCCTATCTAATGGTTTAAATTTGGACTTTATTCTGCTGGCTGATATCGTAAGCTGAGAGACGCTTGTTATGCTTCTCTTCCCAGTGAGTTTACTTTGTTTTCTTCTGCTGGCTGATATTCGTAAGTTGAGAAAGACTTGGTATGTTTCTCTTTTTGATTATTTTACTTTTCACTTTCTTCTGCTGGCTAATATTCTTAAGCTGAGAGTGGCTTCGTATGTTCATTTTCTCACTTATTTGTTGCAGGTCCAGAACAGTTATTGACAAATGATTACTTATTTTTTATCCCTTCTACTTTTCATGTTCTTCTGTTAACCATTATTCGTAGGTTCAGAGGGGTTAGGTGGGCTTCTCTTCTCTCTGTTTTGAGCACATTACACTGGGGATAAAAAAAATTCACCTGTTTTTCATTTCTTCTACTTCTCTCCGTTTTTCTGCTGGTTGATTTCCATAGGTTGATAGAGGCTTGGTATGCTTCTCTTTCCAATGATTTTGTTTTTGGCTTTCTTCTGGTGGCTGATTTTCGTAATCTGAGGAAGCTTGTCAAGTTTCTTCTCCCACTGATTTAATGCATCATGGTGCAATGTGACGAGCGTGACCTAACAGTGCAGTGACTGAGTCAGTAGAGAAGTGGCCTGCAGTCCTAATGGACTCAGGTTTGAATCCCGGCTGGGGTAGGGAAGAGTATAAGGATTTGAATTTCATGAAAGCAGACTTTACTGATCTATCAAAAGACCCGCCGACATGTTAAAATATCCCAGCTAATTCCAATATTCCAGTCCAATATGAGACAGACCTAGCATGTACTCAGTATGGACGGAGGGTTTTAATGCCGAAGTGGTGACATGTGGAAGTGTATGGAATGTAGAAGGACTACTGGGCCTTGGGAACAGGTTCTCAAGCTTATGCCCAGAGTCGGATTCGTTAGAAAAATGAAGTAGATGTCGTGGAGCAGTAGGCCAGCCTGTGTCTGCAGCACGCTCCCCCACATACCAGCACCTAATGAGTACCCACCAAATACTAACCCATGATATGCAAGTGGACTGGGAGGGTTGTAAACTCACTTCAGCAATAAGGCCACGTCCACACCACATCCTTGCTGGAGCGGGAGAGAGTTTTGCATCAAACTTTTAATCATGACAGGCTAACAAGCCAACTCTCTAACTTCCAAATATACTGACAAAGCCCCCACCATCACTACCGCCACACTATTTACAAGAAAAGGAACATTTTTATAGTCTTCGCTGTATTATTATTACTTGTCACTTGTGCAATGATAAAACTACTGATCACATGAAGACAGCTTTCTTTTCTTTCAGATTGGGTTTTATGAGTGAAGTTATTATTTCTGTTTTTAAAAATCATTGCGTTTCAGAAAATTCTATGTCTGCCAAATGTAAGAAACTGAAAACGCTGAAATAAATTTGCATCGATGATCTGAAAAAGGAATAAACCACAATAAAACCGCGGACAAATTCAGTAATATTTACCTCTCAGTATATCGAGCGTGACACAACTGAACTGAAAACGTTTGATGTTTATGTTCTGACGGCCACACATGTTCGAATGCTCTGTAAAACAGCTGACTTTAGTTGTATATTGTTATATGGTCTTCATTTATTTATTTTCTAATTGCAAAGAACTTGAAATATCACCTAAAGAGGATTACGTTCACCCATTATCAAACAAGAGATAATCGTAAAAACTTCTCTCAGATTATTCTCAGCATAAATCCAAACGTCTTAAAGCTACTTCTTATTTTTTTTCCACGAGGCTGCGTTTTCTTTCACTACAGGTCGTGTCCCGTGGTTTGGAAAATACTGCTAAAACCCATACATGTGGCCTCACTGGATGGGGGAGGATGCGGGGGAGAACTATGGGTTACAAAAATTGTGTGCACAAGGTCTTAGGAACCACAAAAGTGCAAAAGGATCATTGACTAGAGTTGTAGTTGGCCGCACCATAATAAGAAATGATTAATGAAGGCATTTCGATAAAGTGTCCCCGAAAGTAATAAGAAATTGAGCGGTGGCAGCAATAGTATTGTGGAAAAAGCCATCATAGAAAAGGAGTGAACTATCATATTAATGGCCCCCGCCTCTAAACAAAAACAAAGAAGAAAGATATCCATGTGTGAAACAAAAGCCCAGATTCGAAGAAAAAAAAAAAAAAAAAAAAATGGTGCAAATGAAACTGTACCGAAATGAATTAATCGGTTTCCCCTGCGTTAACTTCTGCAACCTCAATTAAAACGACGCTCGTGTTTTTTGTTCTTTTTGCTCCATGGCAGCCTGCTGGAGTTATGGGTGTGTGGGTAAGTTATTGCTCGAATTTCCTTCATATTTATTGCCCTAGACTCCCTCCCTTCCCCCCTCCTCCCCAAAAAAGTATATTGAACAGATATTTTTAAAACTCCACTCGACACTGAAAAATAAGGAAATGAGAAATGCCATACGTGAAACTGGTATGAAAGGCAATTACATAATGTCATACACATAACATAATCACACTCTTTTGGATCTTTTTCTTTTTCTTTTTTTCATCTATCACAAAAAGGATCTATTCACCCACAGGAAAAGCCAAAGGTAAAATTGAGATATATTCTTGCTCAGCATATGCCACTTACACCCGTGTGTATCATATCCTTTGACTCTGGTTACCATCAAACGTTTTTCTTTGCCTACACGCAAGGCGAAGCAAGAGTGGGTGTTACATGCTCGCGCGCGTGCACGCTCGTGTGTGTGTGTGTGTGTGTGTGTGTGTGTGTGTGTGTGTGTGTGTGTGTGTGTGTGTGAACAAAATAAACATTATTTATCCTTTATGGAATTAAACTACCTGAAAGGGTTGAGGGCCAACCATTGAGTAAATGTATCGTTTTTCAGAACAATAGAGCGGAGGTCAAGATGGAAGTGTCAGATCAAACTCTGATATAGGAAAAACACCTTAACCAGTTTCTATCCAGTCTAGGCATAACTCAGAGGAAGGGTTGAACGTGCCGCAAAAACAAAGGAATCTGATTTAGAGGACGATCAGTCAGAGGTCTAGGTCTCAGAGAAGGTCAAAGTTCGACCCGTTTGTCTGACTGTGAACAAAACAACTAAAACAGTTTTTATCGGATTTAGATGAAACCAGGAGTGTGAGTCAACGGTAACCAAAGGTACTGAGCTTTTGCCTTTGAAATTATATGGCAAAGTCAACAGTTTCTATCCAATTTAGACCATACTTCGTGGAAATGTTCAGGGTAGAGAAAGGATAAAAAGATTCTGTTTTTAAAGAAATCAGTCAAGGTCAAGGCCACAGGAAAATGTCAAAAGCTAAGGTCACTGGGCAAGGTCAGCCAAAAACATAGTTTTCATACTGATAATAATCAGTATTAAAACTATCTAATGAATATTCCATGTGTTAAGTGAACTGTGCTACGTTAGCCCCCTTGTAGTTTGTGAAGTTTTTTTTTTCTTTGGATTCATTTTTACTGTGTACAGTATGATAATGGGGAGGCCGCCCAATGAGAGATTTTGTATTATTTTCTAGTAATCTGAAAGATTAGTGCCGGGGTGCATAGGAAATATCAGGGGAAGAGACCACCTCATTGGGCCAGTAGGTATGTAATGTTCGGGTGTCGTGGTTACTTAACATGTTTATGCGTTCAAAATGTTCTAGAATATGGGTTGTCTTGTCTATATGTTTAGTTAAGAAGAGTCCTTTACATTTAGATCACCAGCTAATATCGCGCTGGGAATGTCCTGAAGCGGGGCGTGGGTTGTGGTGTATCCTGATGTATATTGTGTCAGAGATTTTCACAGTGTTGTGTATTTGTGCCTTTTGATTTGTATGGATCACACCTGCGCACTAAAAGATGAGGAGGTTATGGTTTGGTCATGTTTGTTGTTGTCTTTCTGTTGGCAAAATTTTGGAAAACTATTCGGTGCAATTGCGTCAGATTTGGCTTAATGATTGACAGTCATCAGTGGAACAGGTGACTAGTTTTGGGTTGAAAATTATAACAGGTCATAAGTTAGGTACTCAATCAACTCAAACATTTTTTTTTTTTTTTTTTCGACTAAACTTAGTCGAAGGCTTGCCGGACAGAGAAGGCTGATGTGATTGAATTTTGAGAACAATCGGTAGGAGGTAAAGATCACAAGTAAGATCAACATTTCAACTTTTAACTTGAATAGTTTTCATTCAGTTGAGATGAAACTTGGTGGAAGAGTTTACTTTTGCGAAAGATGATTTTTTTTTCTATTTCCAAAGCAATAGGTCAAAGGTCAAGGGCATAGGGCAAGGCGAAATCAAAACAATCGTACTCCGATTTAAGGCAGACTTAATGGATGGATTAAAGGCCAGGTAAAGATGAAGTAATTAGATTTTTAGGTCAATTGGTAAAAGATCAAGGGCACAAGGAGAGGTAAAACGGTCTATCTTAAGGCCTCTCCATACAGTCAGTGCGCACTGTCATGTCTGAGAATGAGGTACATCAGTTTCGAAGCACGTTGGCGAATCACATTATATACAGTAGATCAGAGATGGGAATGGTGCTTTCATTTACAATTATAATCCAACATTTTTTTTTTCATTGATATGTTCCACATTCGCAGGTGCCCACCGATTGTGTGGACGGGCTTTTAGAATCATCATACGTTGCGTGTATTGTACTTTCTGAGAGTTCTTCCTGTGTGTGTGTGTGTGTGTTTTCTGTGGTGATGTCATTGAGTACGTGTTGTTCTGTTTGTTGTGCAGTGTTTGTGAATGGATTGACTTAGTGTATGAGGGTGATGAGGCCACCACCTTTCTTGCTTTTTATTTCATCTTATCTGATGTAATGTTGTTTTATAAGTGTGGAGAGTTGATCTTGGTGGCGAGCTTAGTCTTTTGAATCAATGCTGTGTTGATGCCTTGTGTGTGGAGGAAGTTTTGCAAGTCTAAAATCTTTTTATTTCAGCTGTAAAATTTTGATTGTTAGTCTTTATCGTGCGTGTCTTTTCCTTGTGAGTGCTTGGCCTTTTGTCCTGTGTGTGTGTGTGTGTGTGTGTGTGTGTGTGTGTGTGTGTGTGTGTGTGTTATTCCAGCCACATGTCTATTGTGAAGTGATATGTTTATACGCAGGCAGATTTGCGTAATTGAGATACAAGCACTTTGCAAAGGTTGTAATCTGCTTTCTAGTGCCTACCTGCAATCTTCTTTTTGTATTTGTGACATGTATTTGTCTGTGGACCAGGGCTGGGCTGAATGTCTGCGTCTAGGAGGATTATGAGGGGCTGGTAGGCTGGAGCTAATTTAAATGAGTGCATTTCCAGTTGTGCAGCCGTCAGCCGACACTCCAGCGCACCGTCCTCCTTGATTGTCGAAACGGATACGGAATGTTGAGGGCAGTTTGTGTGGAAATATTTGAACTAACTTCCATTATTTGTCTCCACTAAGGAAAAAGAAATAACGTCCCCAGGATTCTGTGAGTCTCTTTCAGCTAAATAAATCGTCTGGCGTTTGTTGGAAAATAATAATAGAGTTGTTCCGACCACGATATAGTAGAGGGAATATTGAACAGCAGAGAAAAATCACAACCTTTTCACTACATCAGCTGGGCAGAATAATGGAGCATTCAGTTACACTTGCTGAAAAACAGCAGAGCTTGATTTATACAGGCTTATATTTTGTCCTCTTTTTATAATAGGCTTTCAGAATTTTATGGTAGCAGCAGCAGCGGCAGTGGTGGCTGCGGCAGGAGCAAAAGCCATATCCACAGCGGCTACTCCACAGCCATCATTGCTGCAGCCACAGCAGCGGCAGCTGCAGTACCAGCAGCAACACCAGCACCAGCAGCAGCACCAGCAGCAGTAGTCACTGTCTCTGCAGCAGCAGAAGAAGAAGACAAAAAATCCTCAGCCACAGCCGAACCAGCAGGAGCAGTAACAAACACAGCCTCAGCAGCAGCAGGAGCAGCAGCAGCCATAACCTCAACAGCAGCAGCAGCCACTACCACAGCCGCAGCAATTGCAGCTGCTGTCATCACAGCTGTAGGAACAGCAATTGTAGCTGTTGTTGTTGTTGTTGTTGTAGTAGTAGTTGCAACCCCGGGCTTATCTGAACGTGTACTCGGTAGATTGCAGGCCAAAGCTTCCCTTCTTCTGCAGTCTACCATGCTCTTCTCGGGTGATGGGGAATAGACTGAAAGCAGCTTGCATAACCAGCTTGCTTCTACATATACAGCATCACCTTGTCTAGGACTTATTCTCGTCCTACTTCTATTTCTTCTCCCAATTAATCCACCATAATATCTACATCATCCAGGCATTATTGCCACCACCACCGCCACAACCACCAAAACGACCCATTCTCCCACCATACATCACTCTACCTCACTGTTACCATCACATCCTTTCTTCCGTTCACCTCTCATTCCAACCATTCCAGTCACACATCTTACTTACAACCTCCAGAAGATAATACTACTGTCCCTGGAGATACTAATACCACTCATACCCAACACCGAGACGTCCCATCATGCAACACTCTCCCATATTAACTCTATCACCGTCTCCCTTCTGAATCTCAATTTATCCCCCTCCCCCTTTTTTTTTTCAACCAGTCCATTGTTACACACCTTCTCACTTATATCCTACATCCTACAACTAATACTACTACTCTTCTTGCTCTTAGCGACCCTTACCCCCATGACACAATACTGTCTCACTTCCTCCATTAGCATGTCCCATCTCCTTTTTCTTGTCCTACCTCATCCTTCTCATCTCGTATTGTATATCCTCCTGTCTACGTATTCCAGGCAATGCTTATATTGTTCCTACTCAGCAACGACCCCTCCCCACATGACACACCACTCTCACTCAATAACTCCCATCACCTTCTCCCACCTGTTCACGGTCTGTTTCTTTTCTCAGCCACCTTACTCACATATGCTCTCCTGTCTACTCTGTATCCTCGAGATA
>NC_136955.1:17395622-17423122 GCF_032717465.1 Coenobita brevimanus | reverse complement strand
TTTCGCATGTTGAAGCGAATTCTAGTTGACACGGGACACTTCGTTGCACCTCCTCTTTGGCGATGTATTTTGTATATTAAACCATTTATTGCCAGTACTAACCTCATGTGGCACATCAGATACCCCCAGCTAATTTTATTCAACCGAGACTATCATAGGAGCCTCTGGACCTTAATACTTGTTTTAATACTTGAACCATTCACTCTCCCTCCTTGGAACATCCCTAGTACTGTCTTCCTGCTGACGTCAGACGATTTCTTTCAGCTGATATTAACAGGAGCCAGAGTATTGACATTGCATTATTTTACTGTATCCTAAGTTCTCTCTCTCTCTCTCTCTCTCTCTCTCTCTCTCTCTCTCTCTCTCTCTCTCTCTCAGCATACTTAGCATAAAAATCATATATGAGAATATTAACCCTTTTAGCATCAGTGCATCCTTTATAAGGTATTTTTAATATTTACAGACAGTTTTAATTTAGGAAGGATTTTTAGACCTGGAGAGACTAAATGATTTCCTCTATTGCTCGAACGCGATAGGTCTTTTAAAGCGAAATTAATATCGTCTCTAGGTAGCAAAAATAAAATAATATATGGCGCCATCGAAGGGAATTGGCTAAGTGACTTTCTCACAGTAAATTCGCCAAGGAAAAAGAAAGGAAGAAAAAGAAGAAAAAAAAGAAGATGAAGAAGAAGAAAAGGATGAAGAAAAAGAAGAAGAAGAAGCAGATGAAGAAAAAGAAGAAGAAGATGAAGAAAAAGACGAAAAGGAAGATGAAGAAACAGAAAAGGAAGATGAAGAAGAAGAAAAATAAGACTTGAGTTGTATCATTATGGCAGACAGTGAAGTTTCGCCGAGTCCTAACCTTCCTCTAAAATACAACTCGCTACTATCAGTGCAACGAGTACATCCAGGTCCGCATTTTTACTACTGGGAGAGGAGGAGGTTTGCCATCTCCAAATCAATGTATATACGCTAAAACATGCTAATTTACTCTTTCCGAAAAAAAAAAAAAGCTAGAAAAGAAGTAATACAATTGTTAAATAATTTTGACTTCGACACCTATAAGGGTTTGGACACACGATTTATTTATTTATTTTTTTTTTTTTCAACTTTTCCTAGGCAACTCGACCTTGAGGGTAGCAATTTCGAGGTTGCTGGTGACTTTTACTGGCGACTACTTTTGTAAAGTCTCGTGTTTCAGAGTTAACTTTTAAGCTTCCAGGAGAGTGTCACCAAAATAGAACTGTCATGGATAAATCGTCAGAAGAAAATATTGTGCGATCTGTCCTTGAGAATTCTTAAAGTAATGTCTCTTTGCTCCTTGTAACCTATCCTGTTTTTTTATTTTTCCAAGATATTAAACCTCTCAGTTCGATGCCGTCTTTTTTTTTATTTTACAGTTGCTGGTTTCAGTTTATATTGATCACATGGCCTTTCCTAAATGCTGAGGTTAGACAGAGCCTTCATTCATCCCCCATTACAAGATGTCTCCTTTACAGTGAATGAAAATTCCTGACACCGGGAACAATAAAATGAAAAATAGGTAATCAGGCTGAAATGGTTACAGTGTTCATGTACTTTATCTAACAACAGGATTGGCAAAAACAGCAAGAAGTAAGACTGTTATCAGATACGGGTAATTCCTACCGCAAGCACAATTATATTTTTAAACATTTTCATTTTATAATGTATAGTATTTGTATCTTACATATACTGTATTTACAATAAAAAACGTGTAATTGTAAATTCCTACGTTCGCATATGTCTTTCTGTTTATTTGTGAGACGAACTTTGTGCGGATCATAACACAATACCGGTAAGAGTTATCAACAAACTCCAGAAGGAAAAGCTGATAAAGACCCTTTTAAAATGTTACAGTTTCATGTATTTTTATGGTACTGGGAAAATAATGTGAAACTGAGGACAGCTATCTTATTTACAAAGAAGTAGCATGATAAGCCCGACTCCAACACTATTTGGTAATAACTCAGTAAAAAACACCCTACAAGCCCACAAATGCCCACCGAAACCCACGTTCTCACCGGGTCCACTAGCTCCTATTCCCTGACCTATCCTCTCACCCACTCAGTACAGTGTGTTTTCTGCAGTTTCCTCCCAGCAAGCTCTTAACTAATGGAATATGCCCAAATCACTTCACTTAGCTTTCCCAACTGTCCTGCTCAACCACTGGGATGCAATGGTACCCGTGGCGTCACACCCCCTGCCTCCTGTCAGTCAGTAAGCAACCAGTGTCACTCCCTTAAGCACCGCCAGACGGATGATTCAGCAATTTTCCAAGCACGAGAGAGAGAGAGAGAGAGAGAGAGAGAGAGAGAGAGAGAGAGAGAGAGAGAGAGAGAGAGAGAGAGAGAGAGAGAGAGAAAGTTGGATAGGCTTGACCGAAGTAAACTAGGTTAGACTAAAGAAGGCTAGTTTACGAGTAGTCTCGAGTTTGGTCTGGTAGGTCTTAAGCTAGTCTAAATGGAAGTTGGTTAGGATTGAAGTAAGTTAGGTTCTAACTACAGTAGGGTAAGCTTGAAAGAGGGAAGTTCGGCTAAGTTGAGGCAGGTCCGTTTAGAATGAAGTACTGCAAGTCTTACTTAACACATTAGAGTTTAGTTTTCTCTGACATTTGATTCCAGCTAGAGTCAGGCATTTATATTCAGCTATTTGGTTGTCATAATCAGAGCAAAAGTGTTAATATTGTCACCATAAACTCTCTTATCGTCAGGGCAGCTCTCATAGGCTGTTCCACCTACAGAAACTCAGTATGCTCATATTCACCTAAGAGTGAGGAATGTGATGTAAGTTCGTGTGATTTTTTGACTGGAATGAAGACGAAAATTGAGGTTAGAACTGAATCTTGAGTGAACTAAGGGGGGTGATCCATGATAGCAGGGTACTCTGGTGGGAGTTCCTCTGTCTGTATGTTAAGTATTCATGCAAGTTACACATCGTATTAATTCCACGTATAGTAATGGGAATATGGTGATTATGATGATAATGAGGAGGAGGAGGAAGAGGAGGATGCGTTAAGTTGAACATGTTAGCATAAGATTGATTTAATTTGCTTTGTTTATGCCAGATTTCGTCTTTCTACCCCCTCCTGAGAAGGATGTCTCTTCTACAATGAATATAACTGTCTGGTGGTAGCTTCTACAGCATTTAATTTAGGTCACAATACTAGACAGATCAACAGAGAATTCTTTTAACTTATTCATCTGTATGTTGAACATACAGGATGGAAGTAATGCAAGTATAAGTGGCTGGGGAATGGCTGGGAGAAGGAGGGAGGTGAGAAGACAGGAAGAAATCAGTAGGATAGAAGTTGTGGAAGCAATGAAGAAAGTTAAATTGGGGAAAGCCCCAGGAATTGATGGAGTGTGTGGTGAAATGCTGAAGCATGGGGGAGAGATAGTAGTAGAATGGATGTGGAAGATGTGCAGATTGGCCTGGGAGGAAGGTAGAGTCCCGGAGGATTGGAAGTCAGGTATAATTATTCCCTTGTACAAAGGAAAAGGGGAAAAAGAAGTGTGTGGTAATCATAGGGGCATTTGTCTTCTTAGTATAATAGGAAAAGTGTATGGTAGGATACTTATTGACAGAGTTAGAGAAAGAACAGAGGAATTAGTTGGAGAAGAACAGAGAGGCTTTAGGAAGGGAAGAGGTTGTGTAGATCAGATATTCATTCTTAGATCTTTAGTGGAAAAGTTTCTAGAGAAGGGAAAGAAGTTGTATGCGGCTTTCATGGATTTGGAGAAAGCATATGACAGGGTGGATAGACAAGGATTGTGGAAAGTATTAAGAATATATGGAGTAGATGGAAAGTTGTTGAATGCTGTGAAGAATATGTATGATGGTGCGAAGGCTGCAGTGCGTGTGGATGGTGAACTAAGTGAATTTTTCTCTTTGGAGATTGGGTTGAAACAGGGATGTGTCATGTCTCCATGGTTGTTCAATCTGTTCATGGATGGGGTAATAAAAGAGGTACAAGGTAGGGTAGTGGATGTTGGAGTGGCCGTGGTGAGAGAGGATAGTGTTTGGAAACTCCCTGTACTGTTGTTTGAAGATGATACTGTGTTGTTGAGTGAAGACGAAGGGGAGCTGCAAGGCTTGGTGGATGAGTTTGGGAGAGTGTGCAAGAAATAGAATCTAAAGGTGAATGCAGGGAAGGGTAAAGTGATGGTCTTTGAGAGAGGTGAAGTCAGTGAATGTACAGCGAGGTTGGATAGTGAGGAATTGGAAAATGTTAGTACGTTTAAGTACTTGGGTAGTGTGATGAGTAAGGATGGAGGTTTGGAGGGTGAAGTGCTTGAAAGGGTACAGCAGGG
The DNA here is from genome assembly GCF_032717465.1 of Coenobita brevimanus. Classification (NCBI taxonomy): domain Eukaryota; kingdom Metazoa; phylum Arthropoda; class Malacostraca; order Decapoda; family Coenobitidae; genus Coenobita; species Coenobita brevimanus. Next base: position 17,418,791 of record NC_136955.1, on the reverse strand, counting down.
AAGAAAGGTTGCTGGTTCTTTGAAAGCAGTGATAAGAAACAGGAAAGTGAGCATGAAAGTGAAAAAGGTACTACATGACAGTATTGTGATACCAACTCTAACGTATGGAAGTGAAGCTTGGACGTTGTTGGAGGGACACAAGTCAAGAGTGAGAGCAGTGGAAATGATTTATTTAAGAGGAGCCTGTGGAGTCACATGGAGAGACTGGCTGACGCATGAGGATATAAAGGAGCGTTGTGGTGTGGATGTGGATGTGATAGGAAGCGTTATGAGGAACACACTGAGGTGGTTTGGCCATGTGGAGAGGATGGAGGGTGAAAGACTGACGAAGGGAGTGTATGTGAGTGAGGTGGAGGGGGGAAGAGGGAGGGGGAGGCCGAGGATGAGATGGAGGGATGAGGTGGAGAGGTATATGAGAGAGGGGTGTGTGGGTTGGGAGCAGGGCAGTGAAATGGCGGGGGACAGGGCGACTTGGAGGCGATTTGTTTGTGGCCACCCCAAACGGGATTGAGGCGTCTGGCAATAGACAGATAGGTAGTCTAATCAGCTGAATATCCTAGCATCTTCATCCTATTCACAGACCTTTTTATGAATTCATCCCTGGCCTACAGTACAACAAAAAGTGGCACTAGGTTTGTTTTTGTCCTACGTGGGGGGGGGGGTGTTTAGAAACTTTAATTAAACTTTTGTCTCGATATTTTCCCGCCTAAAAGTCTCAAGTCTGGTTTTGTCCCGGCTGCGGGAAGTTTCATTATTTACCTGCAACTTTCCGGGAAGTAAAGTACCGCCTTCTTACCTCGCTCATCTGGAGGACTTTCTTCTTTCTTTCCTTTTTCCAGTTTATTTTTGCCTTCTCTAGACGATTTTGTTCACCTTAGAAGCAAGAGTTTAAACTGTATGGATAAGACATAGCCCTGATCACCTTCAGTATTGGAACGAAACTACATCTTTGAAAAATAATCACTGATTAAGGGGAAAACTTATGTTACGTGACTGATATTCTCATGCCGTTAAGACAAAACTTTTTCTTGCTGCCTCCAGATGATTTATTTCAGTTTAGGGGAGGCTTTCTGAAACTGGAAGGGCTGGATGAAGCCTTATTTCATTCCTATATTCCGAGGGACTCTTGTTGGTTTGAATACAATCGCCTTAAAGTAGAAGATCTTATACAGTTTCGGCTGTTTACCTGTGTCATCCAGGGCATTAATTTTAGAGGAAGGAAGGGAGGGAGGCTCGAGTTCTTTCAGCTTAACTTGGCCCAGATTTTCGTTCTTTTCCAGTCTATTTGACGTAGCCCAGTGACAAGAAGACAATGCTGCGGCTCTACATCCTTTCCATAGCAATTCTTCGTGATTAGCACTATATTCCAGTATTAACCAATTGCCGTAGCTAAGCATTCAAGATGAAGAGATGACAGTATTAGGCCAAGTTGGAGTAAAAAGGGTATAGTCTACCGTAATCCAGTACATTTAAGGGTAGACAATTAGGCAGCTTCCTTTGTTGGCACTGCATGATTGAAAATCCTCCACTCATCTATTTAGGATTCGAAGTTATGCAAGATAATAATTTCAACTGCGGCATTCTAACCAACATGATTAACAGAAGAGTTTTTGTTTTAGTTCCATCCATCCATCCATCCATCATCCAATCCTACATTGCCCCATGAGGAGCGTAGGAGCCCGGGGCTAGGCAGTTTTTTTTTATGCGAGGAAGAAGGAATCAATGGCCATGAGCCCGCAATAACAGTTCCCTCCAAGAGAAAAACAAAATACAGTAGAGAGCCAAATTCAAGATCCGATCATTTCGAGATGCCTGGACACACTGCGTTTGAAAGACTGGAGATCATAGCTAGCAGGAAATACAGAGGGAAACAGTTCCAGAGTTGACCTGTTGCATAAATGAAGGACTGGGAGTAACGGTTAACTCTTGCATTAGAGAGTTGGACAGAAAAGGGATGAGAGTTTGCTGCTAGACGGGTGCTACGCGCCCGCAGTAGAGGTGGAGGAACGCAAGCAGACAGTTCAGTGGAGCAGTGACCATTGAAGTAGCGATAGAAAAGAGATAAAGGTGCAACAGTGCGGCGAAGAGACAGAGGTTGAAGGGAGTTAGTAAGAGGAGGAGAGTTAATGAGACAAAAAGCCTTTGACTCCACCCTATCGAGAAGAGCTGTATGTGGGGAGCCTCCCCACACATGAGAGTTGTACTCCACACAGGGACGGATAAAACCCCTGTATAGAGTCAACAATTGTACAGGGGAAAAGAAGGAACGGAGTCGGCTTAGCACACCTAATCTCTTGGAAGCAGATTTTACAAGAGATGTAATATGATCTTTCCAAGATAAGTCCCGAGTAAATGAAACCCCAAGCATGTTCAAGGATGATGCAGGATTAAGCTGAGTATCATTAAACATTAGTGGGTATACCTGTGGAAGATTTTGTTGGGTTGATAGGTGTAAGAACTGAGTCTTAGATGCATTAAAAACAACCAGATTATTTTTACCCCAGTCAGTTGGTCCCGACATTTTAGATGAGAGTGAGCAGCCTCACTTATCCCTGAGTGGCATTACACGAGCAATCAACCCCAACCACCCCTTGAATATAAACCTTCACCGGCTCAATCCGATTAGAGCGCAATAATTACCAGCTAAACCACCAGGCCCCAAAATTTGGTTATATGGTAACCACCCAGCGTAGTAAATAGTTTCCTAGTGTACAGGTAACCATTTGGCTTGTCACACACTGTAGAGTCACCCACCGGCATAAGGAAGAGGAAAGAGTGAAGGAAAGAAAGACACAAGAGGGAGTGTAAAGCCACCTGTAGGCAGAAGGACAAGGAAAGACTGAAGGAAAGGAAGACAGAAGAGGATGGAAAGAGAGAAGGATGGAGGAGAAGAAAGGGCAGACACCCGACAGCAGCACTACATCGAGTGGGTGGATGGTTTTTGTTTTTATGTATTAATTATTATTATTATTATTATTATTATTAGTATTGTTGTTGTTGTTATTATTATTATTATTATTATTATTATTATTATTAGTATTGTTGTTGTTGTTGTTGTTGTTGTTGTTGTTGTTGTTGTTGTTGTTGTTGTTATTATTATTATTATTATTATTATTATTAATATTGCAGTTATTATTGTTATCATTATTATTTGCTTTTATTTTCTCACGATTCACTTCAGATTAGATTAAACCAATGATTAATTCAGGTTTTTCAGATGCTTATATATCCATTCTTCAGTTTCATGAATCGATTGGAGTATTATGTGCTCTTATTTATCTATTATTTTATTTGCGTACGTATTCATTTATTCTCATCTATTTTGTCATTTATTTATTTAGCTACCTTCAGACGATATTGCTAACGCTGGAGAAACGTTTTGAGCGATGGATTTAATAAGTCTCCATTAACTTTCTCGAAAACTCTATTTCTCTCTCCCTCTCCTGGATAAATGCTTGTGAAGGTGGCAAGAACAGGGTGGAAAATAAGTCTCCGGATGGAAAGTGTTAAGGTCATTTCAACCATATTAATACCCAGTCAAAGCAAGGAAGGTTCGTCTCTGTCAGTTCAGGTTTAGTAAGGTCAAATTAAGTCCTTTAAATCCTTCAGTTAGGTTACGTATTTTTCCATTTCTATTAGTCCACTACCAGACCATCTTATTCAACCTACGAAAGATTTATTTATTTATTTATTTTTATTTTATCTTATTTATTCATTCATCCATTCATTCATTCACTCATTCATTTATCAGTCTATCTATCAGTATATCTATCTATCCATCTGTGTTAGTGAGAGGGTTAATGAAGGCTATGTCTCAGTCATCCAGTTCAAAGCATCTCCCAAAAACTGAGTAAAAACATCTGAAAAAAAAGTCAAAGCATTCGTCCATCGTCCACAAATGCGTATCGCCTGCCGTCACCAAAAAACTTCATCAGTAATCCCCTGGCAGTCTGAGGCGTAGCATCGCAGCGTCGCCAAAATCGAGAAAAAAAAAAAGTCATAGAATTTTGCTGTTTACTTCTAAGTTAAATATCACGTTTGCATTCAAAAGCCTGAAGTCAGGGATATTATGTTGGTGAAGGCCATTGAACATAGTAGATATATGAAAAAATTTTTATAGTTTCCTTTTAAATAGCCGTACTTTTTGCTGAGGGTATGATAGAATATGGTGATGAATAGTAAGCTGAAAGAAAAAGTTAGACGATTTTTTTTTTTCTTGCATAATCCTTTTGCAATCAGAAGAATATTATCGCAGGTTCGCCAAATTTATTAACAAACAGGCCATATATCCTGGGATACTGCCCACAGAGTTTGGATACAATTTGTTCACTTGATCCTGAGATAGTTTGCAAACAGCCAGACAGACACAAACAAACATTTTTTTTTTTTTTTTTTGAGATATTCGTCCGAGCAATGCTGGGACACGGGCAAACAAAGAGCCCATCAGAGATGCGCTTAACTTCCGCGAGCTTGAATTATCGAGGGGGTTGGTATTCCCTGACTGTGGTGATTAATAATTGTAGAGGGGCACGTGCAACGATGCAAGCGGCATCCATGAAATCATCCCCTGTCCGAGCAAAAGTCATGTCAGGGTGAGACCTGAGCATGGTAGTGGCTGGGCAGTACAGAAGATAGTGAATGAGGGGCTCCACAGATGAGACCAAACAATGGGTACACGGGTCTGGCTCTGTACCGACAATTTGTTTGTAGCATGGAAACCCCAGACATAAGCGCCTGAGCCTCACTACAATATAGTTGGGTATGCCTTTAAAGGGTAACAAAAGAGAATATGAAGTGGCGGTGGCGTACCATGTAGCAGAGCGGGAGCCTTCTGTCACCAAAAGCTGATGTTCCTCTCGAGAGAGCCTGCTAATGGTAGCAGTGAGAGTGCTAATGACGTACGATGGGCTGGGGCGCAGTTGAAATGTGACGTCAGGAAGTGAGCAAGCTGAGCGTGCTGCGTCATCAGCACGCTCATTGCCGCTGATAACCAACATGACCTGGGAGCCAATGGAGAGTAATAGTGGCACCCCTACGGACGAGAAGGGATGCAAAAGTAAAAATTGCAGTCTGAAGAAAGACATTGTCCTTCAAGGAGAAAGATTTTAGCCTCTGAAGGGAGGAAAGGGAGTCTGTGTGAATTACGACACGGTGATGATGGTGGTGATGAGCGTGCCGCAAAGCACCCAGGATGGCAGCAAGCTCTGCCTGAAATGCGGATACACCCTGAGAGAGTCGCCAAGATTCAATTGTATGCCCAGAGACAAAGGCCGCCCCAGCAGAGCCATCAGAGGATACTGAACCATCCGTAGAATAAGTGGCTGTGTCTGGTGAATCTAGAGCCGCAACCCGACTAAGACCCTCTTGACAGAGGAGCGTAGGAATGGAAGTTCGAGGTTTGGCTTCAGAGGGGCATACAAATTTAAAAAGAGGCGGGTCCCATGGTGGCGGATCAGTGTACCCAGGAAAGGGAGAATCAGGATCTTGGCAGAGGCTTGCAGCAGCTCCCAGTCCATGGATAACAGCAGTTGTAGTCCGGGCCCAGTCACGCTGAGTGGCAGGCTCGGGTGGGCGGCACAAAAGACGTCGTAGGAGGGCAGAGACAGGCAGGTGGGGCCGACACCGTATCAGCTGTAGAGTGATGACTGCCGCTCGTAGTGCAACATGATGTGCCAGAGAAGGGAAACCACTCTCCATACGGAGATTGACAATCCGGGTCCAGGGTGGAGCACCCAGCATGATACGGAATGCAGTGTTCTGTATAACCTCCAGAGATCTGGAGACTGGTGGAGCGAGTCCGGTCAAACAGATGGCACTGTAGTCCACCAGGGATCGGATGGCATGTATATAAAATGTTCGGAGGACTGAATACGACGCCCCCAAACTCCGCTTGGAGAGATAGCGGAGAGCAGCCAGTCTGGTGGAAGCGCGCTCCCGCAGGTACCGAACATGGCAGGCAAAGGTAAAACCCCTGTCAAGCCAGACTCCCAGATACTGATGCACAGTAACAAGAGAGAGCTGCTGCCCCCCAAGCAGCATAGGAAAGTCTGGGGGACGGAGTCCAAAGGGCATACACTTCGTCTTATTAACCCGCCCCGTCCCGACGACGTATGGGTACGTCACCACGATTTGCATTTGCCAGTCCCGGCGACGTACCAGTACGTCGTGCAATTGCAAGGTCGCTAATTTGCACAATTTTCAATTTTCGCACGTGATTTTTCGTATGTATACATGGGACACCTTCCTCTATTCCTGTACAAGATACCAAGCAGGGACAATGCCTTACACTGCATAACCTCCCCCCTCCCCCCTCATGCTATTGTCTTGGCAAAGGACCTGTTACCAGTGACCTGGCTAGTAAAGTTATTCAAGGCCAGAGTGATTCCCCAATCGATGACAATGTGGAGGACAATGTTTACATAGCATTAGAAGAAGAAACAGCCAGAAATAATGATCAGGTAGTGTGGCAAAAATAGGTCAGGTATGGTGATTAGTTAGTGAGTGAAACAATGCTTATAATGCCTTTATTACTGCTTGAAAACCAATATACTGTCATACTACATATACATTCGTACCAAGTAAATAAATAAATACCGTTTATGAGTGGATAAAATAGTTACCCTCCCATAGAACTCGTTTTCTTTGGTGCCAGCATGTTAGAAAACTCACTCAGGTAAGGAGGAACTCCTACCTGGATTGGGCACTTTAAACCTCAGGTGAGCGATTTCTCTATGAATTTTCGATGTTTCTCACCAAAAGCGAAGGTTTTAGCCAAAAAAAAAAAATTCGAAAATACCTCGGGACTGGGGGATTTCGGAGGTGCGGAAAACCTCGGGACGTGACGGGTTAAAATTTATCTTCAGCCCTAGCTCAGTGCATTTGGCATGCAGACGAGAAAGGGCCAAGTCCGCCTGCATGAAGCAGTCCCTCCTGGCAAAGACGAGGGCCAGATCGTCCGCATAGCAGAGGAGAGTAATGCCAGGCCCATAGTCTACAGTTAAGAGCCCCTCCATGAGAATGTTAAAAAGGAGAGGGCTCAAAACACTCCCCTGGGGGGTGCCGTTAGGATGTGGGTGAAAGGGGGAAAGGTGTCCCTGGAATCGGACCCCCGCAGATCGATCATTAAAAAAATCCCGGATCCAGGATAGGAGCCTGCCTCCCACACCCCTGGCCGCAAGAGCCGCCAGGATAACAGTGGGGCTTGCCAGTTCAAAGGCCTTCTCGAGGTCGAGGAAGACAGCCATTCCCCTTCCTCCCCTCAGCTCCCCAAGGAATGACGCAAGGCAGTGGGTGGTACTCCTGCCTGGATGGTAGGCATAAATCCCTGGGTGCAGCGGTCCCAGCCGCCAAGCAAGCTGAGCTCGCACAACCCTCTCAGCCGTCTTAGCAACACAGCTGAGAAGGGAGATGGGGCGCATGGCGGCGGGATCACGAGGCTTCGGAATTGGGTGGATAACAGCTGCCTTCCACGACCTCGGCAGACGCCCCTCAGACCACGAGAGGTTGAGCAGATCAAGGAGACGTTCTGTGCCACAATCTCCAGCATGTGACAGGAGAGAGTATGTGAGCCCGTCGAGCCCCGGTGCAGTGTCCTCCCTGCGCTGCAGCGCTTTGTGAAGCTCCCCACTGGTGATCGGACAGTCAGGAGGGTCAGGCCTATCACACGCTGCCTGGATTGCTGCAGCATGAGAGGCAGACAGCTGCGCCTGTAGGGCTCTGACAGACTGCGGGAGATTAGAAGAGGCAGAGCAGTCAGCGAAGTGCTGAGCAAGACGGCTGGCCTCAGCGGCAGGGTCAGGATGGGAGGGAGGGCGAGGAGGGCGTGGATCAGAGATGGACCTGATTCTCCTCCACATCTCACGGAGAGTGGAGTGAGAGTCTAGGGTACGACACCATCTGATCCACGCCTCCTCCGGAAGGCGGCGCTTCTCGGAAGCCACATGCCGCGTGACGGCAACCAGGTACCGGCGGTGCAGAGATGTACGGCGCCGTCGGTACTGCTTGCATGCCGCATTGAGTCACCGGTTCAGTTCCTTGACCCTGTCGCAGTAGAACCAGCCGTCTCGATAGCACCTCGTCGAGCGCTGCCGCAGCGGGATAGCAAGAGAAGCAGCTTGTGCCAAAATACTTGCTACCTGATCTGCTCTGCTCTCGAGGTCCGAGGCAGGAGGAGATGTCTCAAAGGCCGCCGTGAGAGCACGGGCAAAGGCCATCCAGTCTGCTTTGCGTAGGTCCCACCGTGGTGGAGGAGGTGGGGGTGGCGGGAGGGGAGCGAGAGGCAGGTAAACAATAATGGCAAAGTGATCACTTGCAAGGTGTGGGTGGAGTGACCACGACGCCAAGCCCGCTAGTGGTGCCGACACTAGGGAAAGATCGAGGCGACCTCCTGCAATATGGGTGGCCTCTGCCACATCATTTAGTAGGGAGACACCACCCATCTCCTCCAGAACCAAAGAGATGTACCGTCCTGCTTCATTGGACTGAAGAGGCGAAGATAGAAAGGCGTGGTGGGCTTTAAAGTCGCCCCCTATGTACACGGCTCCCCTGGCAGCCTGGGAGAACAGGTCTTCCAACTCCAGGGTGCCCCTTTGACTCCGATATACATTATATACCGTCAGGGGTGACGTAGCCAGATGGAGAACCACGCCCTGGACCTCCACATCAGGTCCACAGAAAGGAGGGGGCTCACAATCCGTGCACGCAATGTGGTCCTGAACCAGAACAGCACATCCCCGTGTGACGCCACGAACATACGGAAGGAGATGGGTGGTGTATCCCGAGAGACAAAAAGTGGTATTATCCGGGAGCAGGGTCTCCTGCAGTAGAATTACATGAGGACGGTCCCTGGCAGCCGCCTCCTGAAGTTGGGCGAGCTTGCTCCATGCCCCTAAACAGTTCCACTGTAGGACTTGGAGGCTGGCAGCGGTGTCTGGCACTGAGGATGATCTGTCTGGAGGCCAAGGGCCCTGCATTCTTCCTCAATCACTGCTGTGGCTGGTGTGAATCCTGAAGGAATGTCAACTTGCATACGAGGGCAAGGCAGAGGAATCTGGGTGGGAAGCGGCTCTTCCATGGTTGTCTGTGTGGGAGGTGATGCAGGAGGTACCAGGGAAGAAGAGCGCGGGTGTTGTTTTGCCTCCACCACTTGGTCGATGATGACGTTCACCGCCTGTACCAATGGTGCCGTTTCCAGAGGCCTGCCAAGAAGCGTCCCTAGCATCTGAGCCAAGCTCGTAGCAATTTCTGTCCCCAGCCTACGCAATTCTTCCCTGGTGAAAACTATGAGAGGAGAGCCCGTGTTGTGAGAAGTGGGTGGAGTAAACTCCTCGACTGTTTGCCGAACTGGGGGGGGATAAGGGTGATGGACCTCCGCAGTCATCGTGTGACGAGTGAGAGCAGGTTGGAGGGGCGGAAACGCTGCCTCGTCTAGCACTGGGGGTGCAGTCACTGCTGGATGGCGTTGCTGCCCCCAAATGAAAGTTCCCGGAGGTGCCGGTTTGTTGCTGCTTGCCTGTTTCTCCTTCACCCAGGTAACTTGGCGTTCTCGCCCTCGATTGACAAGAGCAACTCTGGTTGGGCAGCTGGGGTGCCACGCATGATGTTTTCCCGAGCAGTTGGGACAACGGGTAGAGACAGCTTCCTTGGCCTTGTACTTGGCCAAGCACCTCTCCGTTTCATGCGGGCCGCTGCACATCCCACAGACTGTGGCCCGGTTGCAAGTAGCTCTGTGGTGCCCGTATCGCTGGCACCTGTAGCAACGGAGTGGCTCCGGGGTGAAGGGGCGAAGGTGATATTCTCCCCAGTTCCCCAGGTCGATCACAGGGATCAGAGGACCCCGCAGGGTGACGATGACCTGTCGAGTCTCCTCCCTGGTCCGCGCTTTCTGTCAGCGAGTTGCCTCTTCGACCTGAGGGTGCTGAAGCAGTATCTCCATAGGCATTCGCAAGGGATAACCCATGACAACTGCCTTCATAGACCGTTGGCCGGGCGTCAGCTCGACTAGCTTGACAGGGCAGGCCTCGTCCTGCAGAGCTGTTCTCAAGAGGTCGTAGGCTCCCTCGTCCTTCGGCACCAACACCGAGCTTCCATCCCGACCTATCAGGTTGGAGCAGTGTAGCCCTGGCAGGTGACGCTCTAGTGCAGCCACGGCGTCGTAACTTGTCGCATACCAGTCCTGTACCAGCACACAGAAAGCTGGGAATGCAGAGCGGGGCGGCAGACGCACAGCTACTGACATGGAGGGACGAGCAGCAGAGGGACCCCTGAGGGGAGGCCCAGTGCGTACTGCCGGAGAAGGGCCGTTTCCCTGGCGACCACGCCTCGATCTCTTGCGTACCACGGGGGTGAAACCCTCATCATCATGCACAGCAGGATCAGCAGAGGGGGAGATCTGAGTCGCAGCAGGAGCCTCCGACAGGACCTCCAGCCGCTTGAGAATACGAGGAGACCTAGCCGGCCTAGGCTCGTGAGAGGGTGCGCAGGTGGGAGCGCGAGGCTGTGGACCGAGGGCTCGGTTCACGGGGGTGCCTTGCCGTGAATTAGGGCTGGCAACTGCACGTAGGGAAGCTGAAGTGCCCTTGGTGGAAGAGAGAGAGGGTGGAGCAGGTGCAACCTCCTCCATAGCCTCATGTCGGCGGGCTGCCTTAGCAGAACGGGTAGAGGCACCACGCGAATGAGGTACCACTCCCGTAGACTTTGGTAGAGAGGCGTCAGCACAAGAAACCTCGTGAGCTGACGAGTGGGAGCTTGAGTCGGAAAAGTGACGCTCCCGCTTCGTGCCTGTAGCAGGACACGGGTTGGAGAGCCTCGACTGAGGGAGCGGGAGGCGGGAATGCCCCTGGGGCCTAGGGATGCTAGATCCCTTCATACTGCTCACAGAAGCAGCAAAAAAAAAACTCAGTCAACACACACACACACACACACACACACACACACCTCACACACACAACCACTTGAAACAGAACAAAAGAAAACAACAAAAGTGGCCAAGGTCCCTACAGTGACGGGCAACGTATGCTCCCTGCCCTCTGAAGGGCGATGGGAGGCCCCGCCACTGCCCCTTTCGGGTCTTCCCTAAACTAACAGAGCCGCCCTCACTGCCTCCTATAACCAGGCCCTAAAGGCCCCCCTTCATGGAAGTGCCCTAATGGCACCTCTTCAGGGTTCGGCGTCGTACTACAGTGAGGGACACTAACGGCAGGCAAAAAAAAAAAAAAAAAAAACACCCACACACACAGTCACAAACACACACACACTCCCACTCACACCCAGGCAATCGGAGACTAAGTCCCAGAAAAACCTGGAAAACAGCAAAAAATCCTTCCTCAATGCCAGAGACTAAGTCCCTAAACAGGCAAAAAGCGAGGAAAACGGACGAAAATCGCCACGAGTAACTGAAGCAGAGTTCAAATCTCGAGACAGATCGGCCAGACCTCCACACCCGACAAAGTCTGAGCTAGGACAAACAGACAGGTGATAACATTATCGCCTCACTCGGCAGACGATGACAAGGGCAAAATAAAAACTACATTACCGGAGGGATGTAGTAAAGGTATATTCAGTGTCATTCAAATCCAATTACATCCATTGAGTCCATCTGGTATCCACCCAGGCCCCTCACACTCACTGCTGCTCAGGCCTATTACTTTGTTTCATTTAGGTCTTCTCAGGCTCGTATTCCCTTCGGCTAAAGAAGCTCCTTAACTCCTTCTCTTAAGTAACTTATTTTGCCTTTTACAGTTGATTGTCCACCTCTGTATTTTACAAGTCATTCTAATTTTGCCATACCTTGCATAGATAACATGCAAAAGGATATTACCCAGTCACAGAGGAGTTTGGAAGGGTGTGTGAAAGGAGGAAATTGAAAGTAAATGAGAATAAGAGCAAAGTGATGAAGTGTACGAGGTTGGTAGATGGTAGGGGGATGAATATAGTTTTGAATGGCGAGTTGCTTGAGGAGGTAGAGTGTTTTAAATATCTAGGGTCACATGTTGCTGTGGATGGAAGAATAGATGCAGAAGTGAAGTTTAGAATAAATGAAGTAGGAAAGGTGCTGGGAGGAATAAAAGAAGTGTTTAGATGTCGTTCGCTTAGAATGGATGTAAAGAGAAGGCTGTATGAGGGTGTTGTGGTACCGACTGCATTATATGGGGCTGAAACATGGAATATGGGTGCAGCAGAGAGGAAAAGTTTGAATGTAATGGAGATGAGGTGTCTGAGGAGTATGTGTGGAGTGACGCGTATGGATCGAGTGCGAAATGATGAAGTGCGGAGAAATGAAGTTGTTCGGGAGATGGCTGGTAGAGTTGAGCAGAGGGTGTTGCGATGGTTTGGGCATATGGAGAGAATGGATAATGAGCGATTGGTGAAAAACATAACTAGATCTGAGGTGAGAGGTGTAAGGCTGAGAGGAAGACCACGAATAGGATGGATGGAATGTATGAAGAAAGCGCTGGATGTGAGAGGGATGTCTGTTGAGCAAGGAAGAGTGGCTGTGCGTGACAGAAATAAATGGAGAGAAATTGTGAATGAATAAGTGATGACGCAGCCCTGAGGGGATATTCTCCCGCATTTGGTCTGATCAGCTAGTCAGGTCAGGTGCGGGTAAGGGGATGAGTCTGTTATGATGTGGCAGGGGTAAACCAGCTCTGCTGTCGGGCCCTGCTGCGGATGTCACTGATTGCATTGCGCAGTTGACCCTTGTGCGGTGTGGTGCGGTGAGGATCTGTCCGTTCTCCCCTTTGGGGCTAAGATGCGAATGAATGTGTTTGAATGGATGAGTAAATGGGGAGTGTGTCGTCCTGTCTCTGCTACCTCCCTTTCCTTGGGGGAAGCAGCCTAGGTATATAGATAGATAGACATCCAAAAATAAATGTCGCTACGGAAGGAGTTCTCGGGAGCCTCCTTAACCCACGAGAATGCAGGATTTGGAAATACTCGTATCCATTAAATTTCATTACTGCCACCACAGACTCAGTAAGACACATTATACTGAATTAGGTCAAGTCAGAACATGCCTAACTACATCCATTTTGAGTTAAGCAGGTCAGTCCAAGTCCATTTACTAGATTTATGTAGGTCTGTTGATGGCCATTAGATTAAATTTGAGCCGTATTAAAGTCCAATAAAATCCATTCTAGTGCTTTTATTGAATTTCAGACAGAGATCAATTCAGGACTTTTGAGCCACTTATACCTCAACTGGTGACGTCAAAACCATAGATTAATTCAGACCAGTCGTATGAAACCATGAGACATAAATCAGACCAGTCCGTGTTACGGTGTTAGCAATATGACAACTAATTTATTATTTTTATTTATTTTTTTTTCCCATTCAGTGTGCTTTCGATACATTGGGTAGATTCAGATCAATACATGGTTCAGATCATGCTTGTAGTGGCGTGTGCCAAAAATGGGCCTTGTACTGCAGGTCCAATGTTTTCTAAAAGCCCTATTGAGATCTTTCAGTACATGGCTGGGTGAGTGGATAAAAGGAAGCATGTTGGACTGAAATAGTTGTGGATGGTGTACAATGACAAGGGAAAAATGTAAATATGGGCACTGTATGTTCGTCGATTGTCAAGGCAGTCAGTGTTAGGCTATCCATACATGAAAACAAACAGATAAGGTGAGTGAAGAGAGCTGAGCAGGAGTGACTAAGCTGGTAATCAGAAAAAAAAAACTGATATTGCAGTGGTTTAGATAAGTTAATTCAGGTTGTTCAGAATTAAATGGTGGAAGCCAAGACAAATGAGAGTGATGAGTTAGGATTGTTCAGAATTAAATGGTGTAGGGGAGACAAATGTGAGGGATAAGTTAGGTGTGTTTAGAATTTAATGGTGTAAGCTGAGACAGAAGCGAGAGATAAGTTAGGGCTGTTCAGAATTTATTGGTGTAAGCAAAGAGACAAATGCGAGAGATGAGTTAGAGCTGTTCAGAATTTACTGGTGTTGGAGAGACAAATGAGAGAGATGGATTAGGATGAAAGTGGAAGGTGGGCCGTGACGCAGCAGGTACAGTCACCACCAAAACTCCTGTCGCCTCTCCTGCTTCTCTTTTAATGACCTTGGAAAACAGGTTCGTAAAATCACATCCAATCTACCGCTAAAGTCATCGACACATAATTTCATCAGAGTCGGTTGCTGCGGACTTACTTGACTGATTTTTCGAAGTCCATGGAGAGGGGAACATGAGAGGTGACATGATTTTGGTGTCGTTTGTACGCTCCGTAAATATGAACGGTGTAAGTTAAATGGCAGTCGAAGGAGACACGTTTCTGATATTCACCCCATCGCGCAAGAAACAGGTTGGGTGGTTGGAGAAGGTTGGGTGGGTGGAGAGAAGTGGGTAGGATGAAGTTAGTTGTTGGAAACACTTTTGCTTAGTTGGGCCATTCGTCGTCGTCGTAGTAGTAGTAGTAATAGTAGTAGCAGCAGTAGCAGTAGGATTAGTGGTGGTAGTAGTAATAGTAGTAGTAGCCCATGTTCATCTGAAACCTGAATCCAGCAAACTACGGTTCAAGATATCTTCCTGCAGTCAAAAATCCTTCATTTCTGAGATCGAAAGAGTGTTGAAGGATTTTTGTTTACCTGGGCAGTGGCGTCGTTCGATTATATTGGTGCCACCACGTGAAGGCGTTCGTCTCCATGACCTAGTGAGACCATTAAGCGGTAAATAAAAGGTGCTGACAGGGAATGAAAAAAAAATAAATAAAGAGAAATAGCCGGCTAGGCGGAGAGGAATGGGTCGACTGGGCGGGACAGGCTAAGTTAAGATGTGATTGGTCTGGAAGGGTCTTTTTTTTTTTCTTTCTTTTTGACGGCTGTTGTGCAAGGAACGATGTTTGCAGTGGAATGGTGTAACCCACAGAACTTTAATGTGAGGAGGAAGTGGGGTGAAGACGAAGGAAAAGAAGAAAAATAAGGGTGAGAGAGAGAGAGAGAGAGAGAGAGAGAGAGAGAGAGAGACAGACAGACAGACAGACAGACAGACAGACAGACAAACAGACAGACAGACAGGCAGACAGAGATTTTTGTGTGTTAGGGGGTGGGAGAAAGTCGGGTGTGTGGATCAAATGAGCAAAGATTGGCTAGGATCGTTGAGGGTGTTGGCACAGGACTAGGGTATTACACACTGAGAAGGTAGAAGTGGTAGGTTTGCCAGTATGGGTGTGGCAATGGTTTAATTAAGAACTTTCGCCAGAAGTTGTAGAGAAGGGAGGGAAGGAAAAGAGTGGGGTGGGTGGAAATGGAGAGGGTGAGGTGGGTGGGGAAGGTGGAACAGAGAGAGAGAGAGAGAGAGAGAGAGAGAGAGAGGTGGGATGGGTGGGACAGAGAGGGCGAAATTTCTTTTGCAATTACAGTAAAGATATATGCTTCCATTTCGAACAAGAGGCGTAGGAAGGTTTCGCACTATCCTTACCACGTCATTCTGGCGACAATAAATAATTAATACAAGGGCCCGTATTCTTGTCGATTGAGGAAGCTCCCTAACACCTATTACTAAGCGATTTATTTGGTTTATTAACACCTTAATTTACACTTCTGTGTTGCATAAATCCTTCCAATATCGCAATACTCGGCTCGAATAACGTACGTATAATATCAACCAGCCATATCCAAAAATAAATCGCTGAGGAAGAGGTGTTAGGGAGCTTCCTTAACAATGAGAATACGAGTTAAAAAAAAAAAATGATCGTAAGTTTGTGATTCTCTCCTCAGATTGTGTTCATAATGTTGGTTACTTAGTTTTTAAAAAATGAAATCCAGCTAGTATGATGATCTGTTGGGCTGTTGTAAAAATTCCTTGCACAAATGGTTGAAGGTTTGGTTGGTTAATTTGTGCAACGGGCAGGTGGTTGCAACAGGCAAAAGCACCACAGTGTCACATAATTAAGTTTCCTAGTGAGGTGGGTACAAAAGTCTAATGGAGGGAGCAGTAAATGAAGAGCGCGCCTTATAGTATTTTTGTTTGGTACTAGTCGCTTCCTAGATCAATGATAAATAAAAGATGGTCAGCTTACGTGTCTGTCTAAAAAAAAAAAAAAAATGTTTCCCGGATCAGTGGAGAGAGAGAGAGAGAGAGAGAGAGAGAGAGAGAGAGAGAGAGAGAGAGAGAGAGAGAGAGAGAAGAGCAACTACTACCTCAACAAAAAAAAAAAAAAAAAAAGAAAAAACAAATGCTTCGTACAATTAAGGCTATAGGTTGCTGAGATTGGATGGTTAATGCAGGGAGCGGATGGTTACAACAGGCAGTAGCAGGAACAGCAGCAACAGGAAGAGCAACCAAAGGAACAACAGCAGCGGTGGTGGAGGTGTAATTAAGGCCAAGCGTTCTACCACAAAATTGAAACGCCATGGAAACTCCAATTGCTCTTCTCATATATGGTACGCGGGGTAGTCAGGTTGTGTGTGTGTGTGTGTGTGTGTGTGTGTGTGTGTGTGTGTGTGTTTCTCGTGTAAGGGGAAGTAGCGAGTTTCTCGTGTAAGGGGAAATAGCGAAGCAGGCTGCGGTATGTGTGTATGAAGGAGGTTGGTGGGTTAGTCTGTGTGTGTGTGTGTGTGTGTGTGTGTGTGTACGAGGAGTAGCGCTGAGGGTTGCAGTGTGTGTGTGTGTGTGTGTGTGTGTGTGTGTGTGTGTGTGTGTGTGTGGGTGTGTGGGGGGGTGGGTGGGGGTGGGGGTGTGAGGTGGGGTGGGGTGTGGGTGTGTGGGGGTGTGTGTGGAGGAGGCAGGTGTGTCGGTAGGAGGGTGAGTGAGTGCACGTGCGTGTTTATGTGCGTGTGCCTGTGTGTACCCATTTACCACAAAATAAGACTAATATGATTCAGTATAGCATGAAAGTTTCCATTTTTTCCAGTTAAGTCCTAATCACAAAGCAATGGACTCTGGTGGATTTTAACTCTTTGTCAACCAGGATCTTTCTACGCCGAACGAAATCATCTGGTGTTTTGAAATAATGTCAGAGTGATTCCAAAACGTCACGAAAGGTTTATAGAGACTGCTTTACTTCATTTCATTTCGAGATTTTCGCCTGTTATTTAAAACTGTTTCGTGTTGTCCAGCATATAACTTCTATGAATGACTCTTGCATGGAAAAGATTAGGAAAATTCCAGCTAAAGCAATGAATGTTTTGTTTTCTTAATACTAAAACCTCTCCCAGTGACTGATATCCACAAAACCATTACACATTAGCCATTATAGAATACCAGAGTTGTCGTGACCATGTGAAAGCTAATGTGATGGAAAAACAATTTGTATTGCTTACTTCATGTGGCACTCTAGTGACTTGTACTACTACTTCTGTATTTTTCTTCTCTAATTTTTAGAACAGGATCACGTCATTTATCATTCATTAAATAATTCGACCTCGTTTGGGTGTTATGTACATTACTGGATGCTAATAATCTTCCTTATAGTGTTTCTTTTCTAATCTAACAAAGATTTTCAACATCTTTCAGTTCAGTTAGAGGGGAGGCGGTGGCTCAATCGGTAGAGAGTTGGCTTGCAGTCCTGACGGACCCGGGTTCAAATCCCGCTGAGGCAGGGAACAGTTTAAGGATTTGAATTTCTGAAAAATCAGACTTTACTGATCTACCAGAAGGCCCGCCGACATGTCGTAAAAATACCCCCGCTAATACCAATACACCAGTCCTGTATGAGACAGCCCTAGCATGTATTCAGTATGGACGGTGGGTGTTAGCGCCGAAGTGGTGACATGTAGAGGTGTGCGGTACGTAGGAGGACTACTGGGCCTTGAAAGCAGGCTGTGAAGCCTATGCCCAGAGTCGGTCACATAAAAAAAAAAAAAAAAAAAAAAAAAGTTAATGGCTACCTGCAGTCATATGGGAAGGTCGACTTGACTGATAATCAAGGAGGGATCGAGTTCGTCAACGACAACTTGGTATTCAAGATCGGGGTGACCTTGTTTCGTCACCGTGTGCCCGCCTCAACCAACTTTATCCACATCCACGCACCTCGTCTGTCAATCCCTACTCAGTCACTTCATCATGTCAACACTTCATTAACACACCCATCCACTCACCCAGTATACCCTCCCCCATCCAGGCAGGTGCAGCTGCTGGCTTTCTATAATGACGTTCTTCCAAAATATATATGCGAGGCTTTGACGGGTAGTAATAAAGGGCAAGTATAGTATAAGTCTTTTGAGGTCATCGAGAGTTTATGCATGTAACTGTGCTAAATAAATCTCACTGCAGGGACACATTAATACCCAGACAGGTGTAGGAGCTGCTGGTCAATATTTATGTGTTGTCAGAATATATAACTGCGGAGCTGAGGGCTGGCAATAAAGGAATGATGGAATATAGGACTGTTTGGGTGGTCAGTATTTTATATATACATGAAACTGTACTAAATCTCACATCATGGCCATAAAGCTACTCAGTCAGGTGTAGGTGCCAATGGTCTATAATTGCATACTGTCAAAATATATAAGCGAGGCCTTGAAGGATCGTAATACAGGTCTAACATATTATTAGTCTGTTTAAGTCGTCAAGATTTTTTTACGTGTAACTGAACTAAATGTCACGGCTTGGCCATATTAGTAGCCTCGTAGATGCAGGTGGTGATGGTCTATTAGTAAGTACTGTCAAAATATATAACCGAGGCTTAGAGGGATAGTAAAAGAAGGTCTAATATATTATAGGCCTTTTAGGGTCATGAAGATTTTATATGTGTAAGTGAACTAAATATAAAAGTATGGCCATATCAGTAAGTAGGTAGGTGTAGGTGCTGCTGGTCTATAATGACACACTCCTAAAATTTATACGCGAGGCTTTGAGGGATGGTAATATAGATATAATAGAATATAGGCCTGCTTGAGTAGTTTAGATTTTTAAACATGTCGCTGGACTAAATCTCACAACACAGATATATACCAATGCAGGTGTGGAAGGTGCTGGTCTATAATTACGTACTGTCAAAATATATAAACGAGGCCTTAAGGGATTGTTATAAAGATCTAACAGGCAATAGGCCTATATCTCACAGCATGTCCATTTTAGTACCAAGGCAGTGTAGGTGCTTCTGAGCTGTAATTGTATACTGTCAGAATGTATAAGCGAGGGCTTGAGGGATGGTAATGGTTGGATTGGGTCGTCAAAATTTTAAACGTGTAACTTTACTAAATGTCACAACATGGCCATATTATTAGCACGGCAAGAGTATGCTGGACTGTGATAACATACTGTTGAAACATACAAGGAAGGCCTTGAGGGCTGGTAATAATGGTCTAATAGAGAATCGGTGTCCTAATATCGGAGGAAACTAAGTTATTATTGAAGGCAGGAACGTGTCTCACATGTGCCATGCGAATAGTTCCACCTTTTACATAGAAAACTTGCCTTGTAGGTCTTATCTTTCAGATATTGCTCTGATCATAGATTTTGTCATGAGGTACCCCACCCGACCACTTTACCAAATTTGGTTCATATGGAAACAAACAAACAAACAAACAAAAAAAGCTGAGCATTTACTCGAGGCTGGAACTATTCTCACGGCAGTCGTGAGAATCGATCCGGCCCCAATATAAGGAGTTTGCACTGGAGGCTTTGTCTTTAAGCTTAACTGCCCCTTGACCCCTCTACCAAATTTGGTTCGTATTGGAAAAATCTAATCGTAATTTCAAAAATAAATCTATTTCCACGTTTGCCGTGAGAATAGTTCCGGACTTGACATAATGATCAGTTGTTATCTGATTTCAACGAAATTTAGCGGAGGTACTGAAATGAAGTTCAGGACGAAACCAAATACTTTTCGTAACCATAAGACGGAGATGAAGGTCACAAGGCAATGCCAACTTTGAGATTGCCCTGTTGGTTTTATCTTTAAGCCATTGGTCTGAAACGTAGTAAATTTTGTTCCGAGGAGGCCGTCGACCGTCGTACCAAATTTGCTTAATATCAGAGAAATCTGTGTGCTTACTGAAGGACGGAACTATTCTCACTGCTGCTGTGAGCATAGTTCCAGCCCTTAAATAACGAGCCAGTACCGTAGACATTATCTATAACTTTCAACTATGGCTCTGAATCCTCGTACAGTTTCTCATTAGCCGTCCTTGGACTCTTCTCCCAAGTTAAGTTAATGTCGGATAAATACTGTGTGTTTACTGAAGACCAGAACTATTGTCACGATCGTAGTGAGAATAGTTCCGGCCATCCAGCCCAGGTATTACGGAAAGTTTTTATGTAATTTAAGCATAATTTTTTATATCTCAGTTTTCATTTTCCTCCATAAACTTTTACACCTTCTTCTTATTCCTCTTCATTTTCCTATATACATTTTATCATCTCAGTCTTACGCTTCTTCATTTTTCCCAAATAAATGTTGCATTTCAGTATTATGTTCTTCGCTTTCCCAATATATTTTTTTACATCTCGGTCCAAGTCTTCATATTCCCATATAATTTTTTTTCATTTCAGTCCTAATCCTCTGTCGTCTCATATCCCCACAGGGCCAGCCGCGGGTCCCCTAGGATGATGGACTGGACAACACCTACGTGGCCATGATGGACACCGTGAAGGCCACAGTGTAGCCAAGACTCTAGGCTGACCGCTGGAGGTTGACCGAAGTTGCCAGGTGTCCCTTGGTGGAAGACTTCGAGACTGACTGGCTGTTGAACGAAACCTCTTCCAGGCACGAGTTCCAAGCTAACTGGCTGAGCAGATCTATGGCCGTGTCCCAGATGTCCTCCCGCTGTGAAGTTTCCTTGGAGGTGGGTGCTGGATCGGTGTCTGTGTCCCTGCTGCCTGTCTCTGCGTATTGGCTTGTGGATCCAGCGATGCAGCACACACCACACTCATCACAGCTAACACTACCGCCAACTGAAGCTTGCCTGCCTGTATACGGAATTAGGAGTTAAATATTTAATCACACACACACAAACACACACACACACACACACACACACACACACACACACACACACACACACACACACACACACACACACACACACACACACACACACACACACACCGGATTGCAAACACTACCAACTAAAACTTTGTCAACCATCACGAAATAATCGCTGCAACTTATCATCTTTCCATGAGGATGCTCCATTTTTGACGTTTTTGAGTCTTGCGTAAGGCTACCCTCTCCCCGGCCCTTAAATATCACTGTCCAGTCACTGCCAAGTGACCTGTTTTAATGTCATGGAGTTTCCGGATGTTAGACTTTCCTCATTTCCTCAAGATGCCTTTATTAACCGACACCATAAGTGATATTGTTATTGGTCAGTGAAATAACTCGTACGTACATACATATATATGCATGCATACATTCATACATATGAGTACATGCATACACACTTGCATATGCTGGCGTTGTCAGAGGTAGGTGTCCTCCCTCTCCCCCTGTCCGGCCTCCACGTCATTCACATACACTGTCCTAGTAAGTCTCCCGTTCTCCATCCTCTCCGCAAGGCCAAACCATCTCAAAGTGTTTCTCTTAACACACTCGATCACATTCTCATCATCACCTTTACTTCCTAATTTGTTTGTCGGCCTCAGCCACTTCAACACCACAATGCTTCTTTACTTCCTCATTTGTCTGTCTTTCCACGTAATTTCTCATCTACTACCGCCTAAAACACTCCTTTACTTCCTAATTTGCTTGTCTGTCTCTCCACGTAACTCCTCATGCACATCAACACAACACTCCTTTACTTTCTCATTTGTCTGTCTCTCCAAGTAACTCCTCATCCACATCAACACCACAACGCTCCTTTACTTCCTCTTTTGTTTCTCTGTCTCTCAACGTAGATCACAATGCTCCTTTACTTCCTCATTTGTCTGTCTGTCTCTCCACGTAACACCTCACTCACATCATTACAACACGTTTTTACCTCTTCATTAATTCTCTGTCTCTTATGTCATGTTCTCTCGCAGGCTCATGTTCTCATTTAAACATACGTTCTCGTCAGCTTATCTCTCGTTTGCTTACATTCTTTCTAATACTTATGTTCTCTTACTTTCTCTGAAGCTTACGTTCCATCGTAACTTCACGTTCTTTCTTCATCCCCGTTTTCTTTCATTGCCAGGCTGAGTTGCTTAAGCGGTATGTTTTACTTTTCGAACAGAGAGACATCCGAGATTCGAGATGCAAGGTTTGTTCAGAATCAGAATGTCAGTGTCGGCTGAGCTGTAGAGGAAGAATGTTGTAGACGGCTTCTGCGGTACATTTTTCTTCATTAAGGGTAAATAGTATATACAAATACTCATAGTGTTTTAATTTAGACTAGGTTAATACGTGTCTGAGCGATTATGAATTGATTTAAGTCAAGAGAAAATGTGTAATATGAATGAATTTGAACTGGAGCCGTGCTGTAGAGGGAGTCCTGACTTCTCTTCTGGGACTTTTTACTTCATTAAAGATAAAGTATAGGTTAAGAAAAACACTATTTTAATTTAAAACAGTGTGATATGCAAGTGAGTAAGCATAATGGACTTAAGCTAGGATGAGATGTGCCTTACTGGGTTAGTGCGTTTTCCGACCTAACTGCCAGAGAAGCTTGTGGTTGGGTATGGTTGTTTGATAGTTTCATAAAGGTTATTCTAGGTGGAATTGGAAAACTTCGTAGCAACTCTTAATTAATGACTTACTCTGAAAACTATCATTATCTGTCGTAATCTGTCGAAGGCCAAGGTCACGGCAGTCACATATTCGGGCCTTAGACCAGTTGCCAAGAAAGTGTGTTGTAGTAGTAGTAGTTGTTCCCTAGACAGTCTGGCCGAACAGCCCCAAGTCCCTTAGGAAGGCCATGGCCGAGACCGGGTTTTCCCACAGAGCTCTCAAAGAGTGTATGTTGTGTTGTTGAACTTGTTGGCGTAGGTGATTGTGTGCAATGAAGTCTTCCATAATGTGCTTAATAGTATGGGGTGATGGGTTGCATCCTGGACAGGCATCAGCGACGGAGTCATCCAGCCTCTTTTGGTAGCTTAAGAGGGCTGGATGGTGCCCACATCTCTCAGCCTGGCCAAGTGGACCCTGTCCTCACAAGGAAGATAGGATTCAGAAGGGTGGATGTCAGGAGGCTGTGCATGCAGCTGTGTGTTGTCTGTAAGTGACTGAATGGAGCGGCGAGAGATCTGATTGTGGATATGCTTCTGGAAGCTGATCTGAGGAGGGAGAGATGACAGTATTTGTGTA
>NC_136955.1:17345622-17393122 GCF_032717465.1 Coenobita brevimanus | reverse complement strand
AACGACGGAAGACATGACAGGAGGAGAGGCCAAGAAAAAAGACGCTGCAGTCTGTTCCATATAAACTGGCGGAGAGAAACCTGTATTTTCCTTCCCAAGTCTGTGTCAAACGTGGAATGCAGGTGACCTTTGAAGGATTATGCCCCTCTTTCCTCCAGCCCCTCCCTTGTCCTTCCTCTCCTGAGACACACACACACACACACACACACACATGCTCCTACGCAGGCGCATATAAGGTATATTCTCTATCGACAGTTCTTATAAAAATATGTGGAACATGCTGGGACTCTTGAGTGAGTATAGCTTGAGATGAATGGTAACAAAGAAGAGGAAGGAGGGAATGCATGAATGGAGCACCTGCTGACCCGTACTGGTTCAGGTGTGCGTTTGGCCTCGGGTCAAGATGGGTGGAGCTTTTGCCCTGAGGTCACATGCAGCATTTCCTGGAACACCCTTGATGATGCTTCTCAACATCCCGCCCAGGTCACTTATAATAATGGATAACGCATCATACCACTGCAAAATCATAAATAAAGCACCAACACAGAGCTTACGAAAACAAGAAATTATAAAGTGGCTTAACCTCCCTCATAACCCTCTGCACACTAAGGCTGACCTGCTACACCCAGTGAAAAAACTAAAAAAAAAAAAAGACAAGCAATTGTCTGAAGTTGATGAAATCGTCAATAATCCTGGTCACCAGGTGCTGCGGCTTCCTCCCTATCATTGCCAGCTCAACCCCATAGAGCTGATTTGGGCTCAGGTCAAGGGTGATGTGAGGAAGAGAAACTCAAATTCTTCTCAATAATTACAAGTGATCGAAGTGCTGACGAGAAATGCGATAGAAAAAATAACAGCGGAAAACTGGCAGAAATGTGTGGCACATAAAAAAAAAAAAAAAAAGAATTTATGAGAAATGACATTGCTGTAAACCACATGGTAGAAAATTTTATCAATATATGGAACGAGTCCAGCAGCGATGAAGATGAATAAACAAGTGTTGTGTGAGGTGTCTTGTGTATACTTATTGTAAATAAGAGTTGTAAATATAAATATAAGCCATATACATGATTGTTTAATATTATACGAGAGAGAGAGAGAGAGAGAGAGAGAGAGGAGGAGGAAAGAACAAAGAGAGAGGGTGGGGAGGGAGAGGGAGAAACTTTCCCTTTTCCTATTAATCACACACACACACACACACACACTAGAAGGGAGAGAGAGAGAGAGAGTAATGCGTATTTCACCCTTTTTTCAATATAAAACTCTATCTTGATAGAAGTTATTTTCAGCAAATCATATGACTGATATTTTCATAATTATAACGTTTCACCATTCCGCGACGATTTGGTGAGTTTCTTAGGTTTGCAAATCAGGATAGAACTTGTAATAATGCCTTCAAATTACACAAATTCATGTTTGGATTGGATGTAAGATTAATTAATATTGTCAGAAAAAATATTATTGCTATATTTGAACATTAGACAATAAACATTTCAAATCTCTCTCTCTCTCTCTCTCTCTCTCTCCCCGGAGAGTAGGCTGGAGAAAGAGTCAGGTGAGATCACTTTTATCCCTTTGTACGGTCACCTGCGTTCGACTAGGACTTGGGAGTAGCTTGTCCGCCAATTTATATGGAACAGAGTATAGTGTTGCCGTTTGTCCGTAACTGCTACTGACATCATATTTCCGCCGTTTTCTCATTTTCGTTTAAGAGAAAACGTAGCGATTTAAATATACAAGGATAACTACGGTATCAATAGGGCAGGTGCTGGCCTCCCTAATATCTCTCATTTCTACTTTTAAGGGATATGTAACAATATGGTTAGTCATGTACAATTATTATATAAGGACATGAAACCCCCACCAATAATAGACAGTATTACAATGACATGAAACACCCACCAAATATATATAACAGACATGAAACCCCCACCAATAATATATCACAATGACATGAAACCCCCACCAATAATATATTACAAGGGCGGGAAACCCCCACCAATAACATATTACAAGGACGTGAAACCCCCACCAATAACGTATTACAAGGACATGAAACCCCCACCAAAATATATTAGTGACATGAAACCCTCACCAAATATATATTACAAGGACATGAAACCCTCACCAATAATTTATTACAAGGACATGAAACCCTCACCAATAATATATTACAAGGACATGAAACCCTCACCAATAATATATTACAAGGACATGAAACCCTCACCAATAATATATTATAAGGACATGAAACCCCCACCAATTATATATTACAAGGACGTGCATCCCCCACCAATATTATATTACAGGACATACAATCCCCACCAAATATATATTACAAGGACATGAAACCCCACCAATGATATATTATAAAGACATGAAGCCCCCACCAGTAATATGATTTAGTTCTCAAGACACAAACACATTGCTTCACTAGGCTCAAACACAGTGCAGCCACCTTGATTGCAAGCACTTTCACTTAAAAGAGATTTCACAGTTTTTACACGAAGACAATTTGTTTCCTTTTTATCAGGTTAACTCTGGAAAAAGCCGCTCTGAATCTACATTCGACGTTGGTAGTGACAACAGTTCTAACGCAGATTTTGCAAAGCATTCGTATCGTACATTCCCTCGTTCATCTAAAATGCTCATGACATACAGGTATGTGTAAAATTGTACTATATTGCACTTAGGGTTTTTCATTTCGTCTGGAAACTGGTGTCACACAATACTTCCCCACTGATTATCCAATGCCTGTTTATTATAGTTGTTAATCCGTGGTACTTCATCTATTAGATCTCGTAATGACTGCATTTCTGCTAGGACAGTGTGACCTCTGACTCGTTTAGGGTGTAGGTATGTTGCTAATATCCATAACCTATTGTTCAGACCTAATCTTTTAAGAATTTCTTCACAAACTACAATTAAAAAATTCCTGTATCTCATTTTAATGTCGATAATCATCTCATGTTTATTAATATATTCTGGCGTCTGGAAGATGGCAGGCATTTCTGAACCTAGGTATAATTGACAGATTGGTGAATATAGGGACTCATCTGCTGGATCAACATCAATCATGTTACCTTTTGACACAAGGTGGTCATGACAAAAGGAATTTAGCAAAAACCGATACATATCACATAGGCTACCATGAATTAAATGCAGTGTTGGAGTTTTGCTTTGAAAAATAAAGTTAAATCTGCTTAGATGTGGCAATATGTACTGGTAATTAAGAAAATTTAAGCAGCAGAAGATAGATGTATCTCTAACTGATTCATTTATGTTCTTCACAGCCAACAATCTCTCCTAAATTACTCTGCCCTGGAAATATAGTTTCAGGAGATTCCACTGTTCGAGTAATCTTGCGACAGCCTCATGAAGTGATAGCCACCTCGTGGCATAGGCATGAAGTAATTTATGTGGTTTTATGTTACAAAATACCTGGAACTCCGTAAACTCACACTTCCTTTTTGCACTATGGGAAAAATAATTGTACACATGCCGCAACAAGGCTTCACATGAACGTGGTAATGCTTTTGCTGCAACGCTGGCACAGAGATGTATGCTATGTGCAACACATTTGAATATTGTAATGCCAGGTACCTCAGCTCTAAACCTGCTACTTAAACTGTTATACTTTCCCATAATGATGGAAGCTCCATCAGCAGCAAAGCCTATCAGGTTATCCAGTAGGGTATTATGTGTATGAAACACTATTAATAAATTATAAATATGTTCACCTGTCGAACTCTGGTTACCTTCAAATACATCGATTAAATCTAACATGGCAGGTTTCATGACCTGTTCATCCTGATCAAAATATTTAACCATTACTGTACACGATTTAGTCAGAGTAATCAGTACTTTCATGAAGTAGTATGCTAAATTTGCTGTCTTGAAGTTTCCTGGTCAATTGTTCACTTGCATATTGCCCCAAAGTGTACACAACATTTGTGCATTTACTTCCTCATTGCCATTTGAGCAGCTATCTTGGAGTCTGGGAACATACGCTTGTTGAGATCGACTAGGTGGTCAAGTATGCTGAAACACTAAGTACAGTTATTAGGATATAATAATAATTATGTGGCTGAGGTTATGTCTTTACTACGCAGTAGGAAGGACTAGGATATACCCATATATGGAAACATGTTGCAAAGACGTGTGTTTTTATCCTAACACATTACTTTCTCTTTCGATTTCAAAGATTAAGAGAGAAAACTCTTGTAATGCAATGTTGTTACATTCTATGATAAAACAATAGACAATATAAACATCAACTTACCTGAATGGTAGGTTATGTTCTGCTAAGAACACTGCATACAGGATAGTTGCATACGCAACAGCACTCATATCCCCAGCAGATGAGGTCATGCCATCTTCGGTGTTAGTGCCGGGTCGTTCAATGTTAGAAGACGTGCCAGGTGGGTGAAAGCTCTGTCGTGTGTAGTTCTGGCTCTGAGGCGTTCCTCGAGACCCACATGCCGCATGAAGGTGCGATGGCTTTTGAGGGATGTAATTTCAGTGCATAGCTCTTTGTGACGCACTGGACAATATGCCCTGGTATGAGATCCCGGTACTCTAGCCAGCCAAGATTTGAACAAAGCATCTGATAACCACTTTTCATGGAAACTGTGTCGAGGAGACATGACCTGAAAATATACCGTATGGTGTTTAGGGGTATGTTTGCTGACGTATTTTACAAGCATTAATATGCTTTGTACAGAGTTTTTATGCATGTGTAATAACAGTAGTTATTACAATAATTACCTAGAGATTTTGCTCACCACACGAATCAATGTCTCTTTATGCATATGCAACACCTATGTTAATAAGCAATGATTCTGAGAAACATAACAGCAAGAACAAAACGATATCTATAACTGCACTAATTAGTTTTCTATAATCAAAAAGTATGTAACGATCTATCTTATGGCCTACTTATCTCAATATATTACAAGAATAAACATGGAAGAAGAATACAAATAATGGCCTTATACGGGGCATTACTCACATGTAATGCGAAGTCGTTAATGCCTAAGCCGCTGAAGTCCTCAGAAGTGCCTAAGCCGCTGAAGTCCTCAGAAGTGCCTGACTCTGCCTGCAACCTTGTGGTTTCACAGACAGCTGGTTGTGGACTGACCGCTTCCGTAGCCCTGATCACGCCATCATCTTTTACACGTTCCAATAATGACCATTATGATATGAAACATATAAAGTAAGGGAAAAATAATAGTCAACCTAAGTTTATTTTCTCGTTCTCTACTTCACACTGGTACTCCTAAAATGGGAAAAACAACATTACGGAAATATTTCCGTACATGACGTCATGTCCGTAGGGTGACGTAGACTTCGGTTTAGCAGACGAATTTCCGCAGGGCGGCACCACTACCCACCATCACCACCACACCAGAACCACCACCACCACCACCACCATCACTATGATACTAACACCACCACCACCACCACTATTATTATTAGCTTCATTATTATTTCTGTGCCTTTCTCATTTCACTGAAATAATGTTAGTGTTGTATATAATGATAAACTGTTTAGGTAGGAGAACGTGTATATTTCCCACAGGATTGTTGGGATGGCTAAAATGAAGAGTAATCTGTTCCTATTTGGTGTATGAAGAGCCTGTAGTAATTAGATTTTATTTTTTAGACTGATTTGGACCTGAAAGGATGACAAGAGGAAAGACAAGAGGCTAAGCCATGACAGGAGCGCAGAAGACAGAAGTTGGGAAGAACCACTATAACCACAACTGTCACCACCCCAACCATAACAACCTCCCCACCACCACCACCACTCGCACGTAAGGCTGTTATAATGAATTCTACATGCAAGTATTTTGTACTGCAAATGTCACCTTGCTTTGAGTTATTCAGAAAGGATTTCACTGTTTCATAAAGTTCAACGTGACTTTTTTCCCCTTTAGGCATAATTATAACCTACCTTTTCATAAAGTATATGTTCGTAGATATTCTTTAAAGTACTGTCTAAAGTATTTTCAAACACTCGTACACTCACACATAAAAATACATGCACACACGCATACACACATGACACACAGTCAAGCACGCAAACGCGCCAGTGTGTCTGGATGCACACGTTAACTTACGTGCACACATATATAATTATCAGCAAAACCATATATGCATTGAATCAACATGCAGATACTTATAGGCACTGACGTGCTAGAATACATATTTTAATACATACCGGTACATACATTTACACGCATACACATACATACACGTACGCGCAAAAACATACACATACAGTACATATGTGTATACATTGCACACATACAGAAGTACCTCCACATAATATAATTACACATGTACATACATATACATTCTTATATACATACTCGCATACATGTGTAGAAATTCATTTATACCTATATATATACATGAATATATTCATGCGTAAGTACTGTACAATCGTGGTCATAAATAATCACCCCGGTGCCCCGTGCCTCAGGCTGGCTTCTTTATGCATGGCAAGTCACAGTGGAGTAAGAGGGGTTGAAAGGGAGGGGCCTGAGAGAGAGAGACAGAGATCAGACAGAGAGACAGAGAGAAGTAAATGTGGGTGGGGGTGGGGGTGGGGATGGGGGTTCAAGTGATGGTGCAGGGATGGAGTGAGGGAGGGGAGGGAGAATGAAATGAGAAATGTTGGTCACATAATTTGTTTTCATTCATTCAGGGCATGATATAAAGGAGTTAATATTCGGTAGATAATGCTGCATTACACTTTGTATAGCGGTGTCGGATAACAAACATTAGAGTGGTGATATCAAAGGCTGGCTCGTGAGAGAAATAATACTGACGTGACAGATCAAACATGCGGAGCCAGATTTTTGTGTTTATCCGTGTATCTGGACTTCGGACGCAGAAAGGAATCTGGATGGCATTGACTTCCGTAATGTTTGTGTAACAAATGTCCTCTACCCTTACAAGTAATTAGTTTTTGGAAATAAATATCGTATGCAACCTATCTCATGGCTTTGTCCACAGTAAATATGATCATCCTCTCGGTATACTCCCTCAATACAGTCACCATCATATCAACTATTATATGGCACATCTACTGTATATGAAAAAGCTATTTAAAATAATTGTGCATAAAAGGTAAATAAATTTGGTGTCTGTGGACAAGGGTGGATATAATAACGATATCTCTCATAGTCTGTTGCTTGGACCACATCCAGTTATGGGTCTGAATGGCTGTCCAACAACCCCAGCACCCTCTCATCACCTCGTAATGATATTTTCCTCCACCAAAAAGTTAGTTACAAACTGGTGGATAGATAGATAGATAGAATTTTATTGACCACAGCTACAAATGATCATACACATTATTTTAAAGATTGGTCCAGTAAAAGTACATATATAATAATACAATGAAATACTAAAAACAAATTACAACACCCTAAAGGGAATTCTTAGATAACACAGCGGCACGACAGTGAAAAGCACTGACTACACCTGCCTTTGTAACTCCAAGTAAATATAATGATACAAACTCTCACATCAAAAACAACGCCCACCCTGGATTTCATATCAACTTTAAAGAAAAATCAAAGACACAAATGCTCAAAGTATATAAAACACGTACTCCATAACTTAAAGTAATATGAATAGTGACCTTTATGTACCCAGGAATAACATATGCTTTATCTATTTACTTCCTTCCTTTAAACATTTATGTTTTATACTTTATAAGTATCCAAGATCTTGAAAATTATAGTACATCTTTGAACATCATCATATCTATTAGAAAATATATCTGTGATAGTTGAAAAATTATAAACGTCTCTCAAGTGTTGCGTCATAGCACATTCTTGTACCACATGAATCTCATTTTGTATCTCACCACACTCACATACCCTCTCCTCTACTGGCAGCCTTCCATGTCCCCTTCTGTTCCATCGGCCCACCTCTATTGCTAGAGAATGTGCTGACACTCGGAACCGCGTAAAAGCAACACGATAGTGTTCACTTACATAGTTATTCTCTCTGTATACTGAATGGACACTTAACTCTGGGTTCATTTCCATATATGTTTTACGTTTGGAAGACTCTGAGTTGGAAATTATGGCCTTCAGGTCCCGAAATCCTTCAGCTATAGCATCCCTTTCATTATGTAATAAATTGTTAATGTATGTATGGGTCTGGTATTGATTGTTCATAACAGTATTAATGGCTAAAACTAATGGGTCATCATCCATTCCTTGCCTCTCATTCCACATCTTACGAAAAAACTTTCTTTGCTTGCATTTAACTAAGGACTGTA
This sequence comes from Coenobita brevimanus, assembly GCF_032717465.1. Classification (NCBI taxonomy): domain Eukaryota; kingdom Metazoa; phylum Arthropoda; class Malacostraca; order Decapoda; family Coenobitidae; genus Coenobita; species Coenobita brevimanus. The sequence goes on along the minus strand of NC_136955.1, from coordinate 17,384,821 downwards.
ACTGAGGATAACCAGATTCTACATAACACAAGTCATTACACGTAGTTAACCTAACATTTAAAAGACTTTTAAAAGACCAATTATACAACCTCACAACCGGTCTCAGGTCCGCACCCAGCCAAGACTCACATCCATATAAAATAGCCGACACCAAACAAGCATCAAACACACGCTTAACACAAAAAGGAATGTCATTATTTTTCCTTAAAAATGAAACGAATTTGATGACATGAGTCATTTTGGCGTCTGCGTGAGCCCTGACCGATGACGAAACTGAGCCGTCAGCCGTAAATGGTGAACCAAGATACATATACTGAGTACACTGTTCTACCACCAGACCCTCTACCCGCAAATCTTCCTTATCCTCAGGCGTACCATGTATTACAAAAAATTTTGTTTTTTCTCCGTTCACTTTCATACCATACTCATCGCAATATTGCATCATCAATGACAGCTTATTAATCATCCCACTGCGCGAAGTGGAGAGCAGCACAGTATCATCCATCTGCATTAAAATATGTAGCCACCTCAAGAATCCGTCATCACCACAATGATCTTTTATCAGTTTAATCAAATCGTTCACGTATAATATAAAAAACAAACAAGATGTAGGGGATCCCTGACGAACTCCCAGTGTGGCAGCAAACATGGCAATACCAATAATGCTCTATGTAACATTATATACAGCACCAATAGCACCCAACATAACCATACAAGGCAATAGTGTGTTGTGCTGGAAACTTCTGGCTCTGCACTAATGTTTGATATGTCACGTCAGTATACTTCTCTCACGAGTCAGACCTTGATACCACCTACTGTATCTAAAGCTTGTTGTCTGACGCCGCTATACAAGGTGTAATGCAGCACTGTCTACCAAATATTTACTCCGTTATATCATGCCCCGGATGAAAGAAAATTGATAAATAATGTGACCACCACTTCGCATTTCATTCTCCCTCCTCTACCTCCCCTCCCTCCCCTCCATTCCATCACCGCACCATCGCTCGTCCCCCCGCCCACCTTCCCTTCTCTCTATGGCCCCTCCCTCTCAGCCACACTTACTTCACTGTGACTTACCGCGCTTAAAGGGGCCAGCCTGAGGCACGGGGTATCGGAGGATAGGTGATTATTTATGATCACGACTGTACGTACATTCGAACATAAATACGCACATAGATACATGCACGCATAAAAATATTTATAAATGCATACATCCAAGCACAAGTACCGCACATGTGTATGAATAATAATAATATAAAAGCATATGTACATAATACACACGTAAATGCATGCTTTAATATATATATATATATATATATATATATATATATATATATATATATATATATATATATATATATACTGCATGCAAGTCAGTGCGTACTTACATACATGCACATACCCACATGCACATAAGAGTGCACACATATACTGACATACAATCATATATTTATGGACATTATCTACACATGATTACAGGCACACTATACACGTGAATACATACGCACACATACACAATCATGGATACATACGCACATAATCACATGCATACACACATTAATTCATCCTTATGCTTTTCCGTTCATATTGTCACTGCCATACACACTTTCTTACCTGCTAATCCCTTCACCCCAGTGACCTGTATTATTTTATTTTATACTCTCTCTCTCTCTCTCTCTCTCTCTCTCTCTCTCTCTCTCTCTCTCTCTCTTACTGCTTCATACTTTTTCCCAGATTACTCTCACCACACCGACCTTCCTCCCCCTCCAACTTCACTGCTGCCACCACCTCCCCCTCCAACTTTACTGCTGCCACCACATCCCCCTCCAACTTCACTGCTGCCACCACATCCCCCTCCAACTTCATTGCTGCCACCACCTCCCCCTCAAACTTCACTGCTGCCACTGCCTCCCCCTCAAACTTCACTGCTGGCACCACCTCCCCTCAAACTTTACTGCTGCCACCACCTCCCCCTCCAACTTTACTGCTGCTACCACCTCCTCCTTCAACCTCAACCATCAACTCTTTTTCTGCTTCCATCTCCCCCTCCAACATTCATTTCACCCCAAAAACAAATTATTTCCTTTCAAATTGAGTAAAATGACCTGGAGTGAAAAGACTATAACAAATACAGTAGTTGTTCCTAGTCCCCTAACACTGTTTCCTGAGCGATTTACTTAGCTTGTTACACTTTGCTATATATTCTGTGCTATTGAAGTTATTCTGATATCGGCATACTCTGCATACATAAAGGTCAAAAGAATATTAGCCTGGTATATCCAAAAAATAATAATAATAAATTGCAAAGGAGGAAGTGCTAGGGAGTTCAGTTATCAGACGAGAATACGTGCCTATATCTAACCCATCCAGTTCGAAAAATCTGAGCTGAATAATATCGTCTGGAGCTAGCGAGGATGATTTTAAGCCCTTTCTTAGTTAATCTTAGTTATTTCTTAGTTAATCTTAGTACATTCATAGTCTTAGGGCTTTCTTAGTTAAGCTTAGTGCTTTCTGAAATCTTGCTTTCTTAATTAATCTTAGTGCTTTCTTAGTTCACCTTAGTGCTTTCTTAGTTCATTTTAGTGCTTTCTTAGGATAATCTTAATGCTTTTTTAGTTAATCATAGTGCTTTCTTAGTTAATCTTTGTCCTTTGTTAGTTAATCTTAGTGCTTTATTCGTTAATCTTAGTACTTTCTTCGTTAATTTTAGTGCTTTCTCCGTTAATCTTAGTGCTTTATGCTTTAATCTTAGTGCTTTCTTCGTTAATTTTAGTGCTTTCTTCGTTAATTTTTGTTTTCTTCGTTAATCTTAGTACTTTCTGAATTAATCATAGTGCTTTCATAGTTAATCTGAGTGCTTTCTTAGTAGTTGTTCCCTAGGCAGTCTGGCCGAACAGCCCCGAGTGCTTTCTTAGTTAATCTCAGTACATTCTGAATTAATCTTAGTGCTTTCTTAGTTAATTTTAGTGCTTTTTTAGTTAATCTTAGTGCTGTCTTAATATAATCTTAGTGCTTTCTTAGTAGTTATTCCTTATGCAGTCTGGCAACAGCCCCGAGTGCTTTCTTAGTTAATCTTAATGCTTTCTTATTTAATCTTAATGCCTTTTCAATTAATCTTAGTGCTTTCATAGTTAATCTTAGAGCTTTGTTAATATATCTTAGTGCTTTCTTAGTATAATCTTAGTGCTTTCATAGTTAATCTTAGAGCTTTCTTAGTATAAGCTTAGTGTTTTCTTAGTATAATCTTAGTGTTTTCTTAGTATAATCTTAGTGCTTTGTTTGTCAATCTTACTGCTTTCTTAATTAATCTTAGTGCTTTCTTATTTAATCTTAGTGCTTTTTTTGTCAATCGTAGTGTTTTCTTGATCTTAATGCTTTCTTATTTAATCTTAGTGCTTTCTTAGTTTAATCTTAGTACTTTCTTAGTTAATCTTAGTGCAGTCTTAGTTAATCTTAGTACTTTCTTTGTTAATCTTAATGCTTTGTTAATCTTAATGCTTTGTTAGTTAATCTTAATGTTTTCTTTAATCTTAGTGCTTTCTTCGCTAATTTTGGTGCTTTCTTAGTTAATCTTAGTGCTGTCTTAGTTAATCTTAATGCTTTTTTTGTTAATCTTGGTGTTTCTTAGTATAATCTTAGTGTTTTCTTATTTAATCTGAGTGCAGTCTTTGTTAATTTTAGTACATCCTTAAATAATTTTAGTGTTTCTTAGTTAATCTTAATGCTTTTTAATCTTAGTGTTTTTAGTTCATTATTTATCTCCAGACGATTTTATTCAACTTGAGCGAGACGATTCGAACAGGAGGGGTTAGACACAGACTCGTATTCTGGTCGGTTAACGAAGCTCCCTAACACCTCTTCCTTACCGAGTTATTTCTGGATACGGCTGGCTAACATCGCTTTGTACGTTATTTATGCAGTGTATGGGTATGATGAAAGGATTTTATAAACCAGAAAAGGATAGTAAGGAGCAATAAGAAAAACTCAGAACAACCTCACCATTAATCAAGACTTATCTACGATCAATGAATGGGGACATAACAACCTTGTCTCATTTAATGCTAGTAAAACCAAATAGATACTGTACAATTTTTCTAATAGACAGTTATTGCCAGATTTGTATATTACTTTCAATGCTACTATTATTCCCATCTCCAAAAGTATTGAAATTCTCGGTTTTTCACTTAACAAAGTCCTCAGCTGGACCTCTCATGTCAGATCACTTGCTAAAACCTCCTCAGAGAAACTTGGATTATTGTACAGAGTCCGTAACTTCACTGACGAGCACTTAGCTATAATTTATAAGAGTCATGTGCACTCAGCTTGAATATTGCTCACCCTTGTGGAATGGATGTGGAGAGGTTCCGATAAAAGAACTAGACAAAACTCAGAACAAAGCTGTTGGAATTATTAATAACCCTGCTATTATAAATAAACTACCTCCCCTACAAGCAAGAAGGAATGTTGCCTCCCTTGCATTATTTTACAGATATTTTTATGGCAAATGCTTAGAAGTAGTTGCGTCTATTGTGCTACCTTTCCATGCCTTCCCTCGTGCTACACGGGCATCTGGTAGCGCTCATGACTGGAATGTCACTCGGCCATATTGCAGAACTTCAGCCAATCAGAATTCTTTTCCCCCGAACTGCTTCTTTCTGGAACTCGCTTCCCTAGAGTCGTTTCCCCCCAGACTTCAACCTACAACTGTTCAAGTCCAACTGTTACAGACATTTCATGACTGGAAGAGGCCAGTAATTTGGTGTATGGATTATTTTTTTTTTTATTCATATGTTTTTCCTTCTGTTCTCTTATTTAAAAACGAAATCGCTAAGGAAACAATATTAGGGGGTTTCCTTTACCGACAAGAATATCGACCACAACCTTTGTTAACCTCTTCATTATTGCTCTCTTAGTCTAAATAAAATCGCCTCGAGATGGCAAGAATAAAGATAAATTACGTCACTGGCTACAAGATCCGCATTCTGGTCGGTTATGGAAGCTCCCTAGCACCTGTTCCCTAGCTATTTATTTTGGGATAATATAAGAATTTTATTATTTTAGGGAGGAGTTCAAAGTGTGTATCTGGTGTGATGGAGTAAGTTTTTGTTGTAATTTTTGTGCTGTGGCTGTGATGTGTATCTAGGTGGCACAGTAGTCGTTGCATCGCTTACTGTACTAAGCGACTTATTTTGCCTCTTTTTCCTATTGTCGAATCAAATTGCCATGTATGCTACGCAACAACAGATACAGAGAGAGTACACATGGATATCAAGGCGTAATATGCAGAGTAAATCACTATGGAAAAGGCTTTGCGAAGCCTCCTATGCCACTTTGAATATGACATTGTCTATTATGTGACTGTCTGTTATTTTGGTTGTGTGCGTGCTTGTATGCGCATGTGTGTAGGTGTGTGTTCATGTATGGTGCTTATTGTTTAGTTTCGTTTATAAAAGCTCCAGCATCATTACATGCATCGGTTTTAGTCACCTAATGACGGGTTTTCATGCTGCTCGATCACTAACAGCGTCCCTATTCAGTTTGTTATCCATGAGGTCACACACACTGACCTCGTCCCAGGTCTGTTTTGGTCTGCCTCTCGTATGCCTACCCTCGACGTTCACAGGTCATATCCACCACACTCATTTGTCATCTCCATTCCTCTCGACGTTCTTAAACCATCTCAATCTACCCCTCCTCATCACAACACTCATACATTCAAGTCCTATCCTTCCTCTCAGTTCTTCACCTACAATCCTAACCCCACAACACGCAGGCCTTTCATGCTAGGACGCACTGCACAACCATCTAATCATTATTTCTGTGTATTTTAGTCTATGAACATCCTCTTCCTATACTGACCAGGTCTCACTGTCATACAACATTACAGTCCTAACACATCTTGCATTCAAGGACACCTTAGCAAGGCGAAAGAGCCCTCTCAGTATCAGGAGAGGCAACAACTCTCTGACTTTTTTCTACTCTCTCCCTACCCTAGCCACAGAGCCATCTCCTGCCCCACCCCCAGCACATAACATGTCCCATAAGTAACTAAACTTCTCCACACACTAGAGACTCTCCAGCACGATCAGTCCTTTCACGTTAGTCAGTCTTTACATGCTCTCTTCAGCACAACGCAGATACGAAATCAGCATGATAACGAAGCCTGCCTCTAATACCACTATATCCCTGAAGCAATCACTTATCACAAACACTGCACAAGATGAAATTAATTCCCACGCCCTTGCGGTAAACTTCACGTGACAACACTGTGCTTTGACAGTACCACCACTGGCTCTAAAATTCATCATTTGTTTTATCCAGGTTTGCTCTAAAACCCTTGTGCCCCATTCAGTCCCTCCACTCCTAAATCTTTCCCCCGCCTCACTTTCATTTCAGTGATCAGCGTACAACATCTCCCAACGGAGTCCATATCCAAAGTTACATGAAAACTTAAAGCACCATGACAACCAATTAGGGGCTGACCCTTGATGAACCCCGACATTCACGAAAAACATATCAATCAAATCTCCATTCATTCTCACCTGGATGCAAGTACCTATGTACATTGTCGTTGCTACTCTTAACCAGCCACTCCTCGATCCCAAGCTTTCTCATTATATTAGGAGTCCATATTATAATTACAAATCATAATAGATAGATGGATAAATAGACAGATAGACAGCTCTATGCGAGCCTGGGAATGGGAAATGATCTTGCAAGCTACACTGAGGAAAAGCTGACGACAGATTACGAAGTAGCCAGTAAGGAGATGATGCAGTTAGTTGTCAGCAATTCACCGGTGAACAAAGCCTTGTTGACCACACATACACATACACACATACCCACACACAGGCTTCTAGAACTTTCCAATCACAGGGAACACACGTGATACGTCTCCTGTTTCAACAGAATTTAGGAAAGAGAGCTCAGAAGGAAGCTAGCCATAGAACAGACAGGTCGCAGGGAGAAGGGCTTAGCAACTTGAGAGAGAGAGAGCGAGACAGGGAGACAGGGACTCATACTCACTCATGAGTGAGAGACTTGTTAATATTTCCAAAACAAATAAAAATAGTCCCATACTATTCTTTACCTCTCCTGTCACTACATGACAAATGGGAAAGAAGATTATCTACTTACAAAGCTACTCAAGTATAACAACCGCTCGTCCACAAGTCTAATATATATATATATATATATATAACTTCTCTACAAGCAACTACAAAGTCTTTTATGACATTTGGTGGCAGCGAACGTATACGAACCTCGTCTACGAATCAACAGTGAATTCCTACAAAATATCAATATTAAAAAAAAAAAAAAAAAAAACTCTCACAACCAACAACACAACCAGCTCCTGACAGTTCTCTCTAACCCCCCCTCCGTCTCCCCCGATCATCACGCTGATGTAGAGGTTAAGAGGTCACAGGACGCCTTGCAAGTAGTTTAACAATATATTGATACAAACAATCTTGCAACTTCTACGACGAACCAGCGAACTACAACCATCTACAATCAACTACAAGTAACAACTCTATGAGTCGTCTGTATAATCTTCTACACGCACCTACAAGTAGCGGCAGTCTTCATCCTACAACGAGTAAATCACAAGAGAAAAGGACTGAGAAAACATCGACAAAGAAAAACAAAACAAACAAACGAAGAGTGAGACACGACTCATACCTCATAATCACCAGACCTCACCCTCCTCTCTCTGCTACATCCACCCAACCCCCAACGCTGACGCAGGAATCAAGAGGTCAAGACGACGAAGCAAATACCAAGTCCATATTCACAACTCATCTTACTCACTCATCTTCACTCAAGTTACTCATCGCTACTCATTCACTCACCACAGCTACCAGTGTGGGAAGTTGACGTCATCATGCGTGCTTGCTGAAAAGACGCTACGTCAGTCAACTCACCACCTGCACCACCACTCACACCATTCCCACCACGGTAAAAATTAGTGAGTTACATAGTTACTTCATTTGTACAATACACAGTGATAGACAATAAGCTTCTGCACAAACATATAAAACGTGCTGTACAGTTACAGCTTCAATACACATACTTCAGTTATCTGCATAACTCAAACACTAAATAATCACCATCAATAAATATTCTACACTGTATATATTCATTCATTTATTATAACATTTATTTACTACCAACGAGTGGTACCATTTATACCTACATAAAATACGTGTTTCATACATACAGCTATACATTATTATATCTACAAAGTGATAAAGAAAATATAACATCACAGTTACTCAGTGAGCGATTAAAATAACTGTATTAAACATTTATTAATTAAAGCTACCTAGTGGAAACATATAAATTAAGTTACAAGGTAAACTAGAGAGAAAAAATGGCCAACACAAATGACGTTAGCAAGAGTGAACATCTTCAACACAATTGTGAAGACAATGATTTCCACACAGTGCTGACACACACATTACCCACGATAGGTACAAGTGAACAACAAGTCAGTGTATATAGTTACTACTGTATATAGTGTATATATATATATTTTTTATATAAAATAACAAAATATGGGGCTATATTATATCATTTTCAGTAATACCTGTGCAATATAAACTAAACTTTAAAAAAGTATCCAAAGGAAATTGGCCAGTAATTATGCAACCATGAACAACATAGAAAAAGCGTACACAAGCAAAGAAAAACAAACTATAGAAAACCAATACACACACAAAAAAAAAAAAAAAAAAAAAAAAAGAAAGAAAAAGTAAGAAAGAAAAAAGAGAGAAATGGAATAAGATCACGTAACAAACAAATGAAAATAAGTGTAAGTGTTACTACAAATACCAAAATACCACATAAACTACAAACAAAAAAGCAAACGGTTGTCTCCTCAAGCTAGTGGCATGGCACATCATATCATCGACCGCAGCATATGTTAGGACTGCAATTATTACAATTATGTAACTACAAACGATATGTAACAATTATGTAACGACAAACGATTGCATTATGTTACACTTGCTACAATTATGTAACTACAAACGATATGTAACAATTATGTAACGACAAACAATTACATTGTTACACTTGCTACAATTATGTAACTACAAAGGATATGTAACAATTATGTAACTCCATATTATAATTATGTAACGACAAACGATTGCATTATGTTACACTTGCTACAATTATGTAACTACAAACAATATGTACCAATTTATGTAACAGTTGCATTAACAAGATGTAACTTTTATGTAACTTTAACTACAATTATGTAACTACAAACAATATGTACCATTTATGTAACAGTTGCATTAACAAGATGTAACATTTTTTGTAACTTTAACTACAATTATAAGGCCAAGACACTTATGTAACAGTTGCATTAACAAAATGTAACTACAATTATAAGGCCAACACAATTATGCATTACCACAATATTTTGTAACAATTCATAAAATGGTACAATTATGTATTACCACAATGTTAGTACAATATTATAAGTCATACAACTATAGCACAATTCTGTATTACCAGTATCATCATACAAGTTAGGTGAAATATTAAACATTACTAAAGTGATAACTCAATATGTAATGTATAACCTAGCAGTATTACCATTGCACAATTATATGCGTGTGTCTGTTATACATACACATCTCAGAAAATGTATACAACTTGTTTAAAATGTAATATTGCTGAATAATCACTATTTACTATAAATATTATATGTATACACTATTCATACAATTATGTTACTTTTCCAATATTATGTATTGCACTTAATTAGCTTATAAGTTCATTATAATGTGTATATAATATGTATTAATATGTTATGACTATTAACTGTCGATGGTACGCCATTTTCGCGTGACTGAGCATATATTAGGAGTCCATATTATAAGTACAAATCGTAATAGATAGATAGATAAAAAGATAGATAGACAGCTCTATGCGAGCCTGGGAATGGGAAATGATCTTGCAAGTTACACTGAGGAAAAGCTGACGACAGATTACGAAGTAGCCAGTAAGGAGATGATGCAGTTAGTTGTCAGCAATTCACCGGTGAACAAAGCCTTGTTGACCATACACACACATACACACATACTCACACACAGCCTTCTAGAACTTTCCAATCACAGGGAACACACGTGATACGTCTCCTGTTTCAACAGAATTTAGGAAAGAGAGCTCAGAAGGAAGCTAGCCATAGAACAGACAGGTCGCAGGGAGAAGGGCTTAGCAACTTGAGAGAGAGAGAGAGAGAGAGAGAGAGAGCGAGACAGGGAGACAGGGACTCATACTCACTCGTGAGTGAGAGACTTGTTAATATTTCCAAGACAAATAAAAATAGTCCCATACTATTCTTTACCTCTCCTGTCACTACATGACAAATGGGAAAGAAGATTATCTACTTACAAAGCTACTCAAGTATAACAACCGCTCGTCCACAAGTCTAATATATATATATATATATATATATATATATATATATATATATATTTATATATATATTTATATATATATATATATATATAAACTTCTCTACAAGCAACTACAAAGTCTTTTATGACAATTATCCACTTCACCACCTCCCTAGGAATTCTGTCCAAGGCTTTCTGCAAATCAACAAAGTACAGCTCCCTCTTCATGGTTCTTTATTTTAATTAAGTTGTCGGACAGTGAACATCCCATGCCCCTTTGCCTGGCATAAACCCATACTGCATCTCATCACTATTTTCTCTTCCCCATATCGTACCTTCCAGGGCTCTCCCATACCTGCATTATCTTGTTCAAAAATTTTATGCCCTGACAATTTCCTCTTTCCTGGGCCTCGCCCTTCCCCTTATACACACTGACAATCACACACTTCCAACAGTCATCTGAGACAATACACTCATATGTAATCAAACTTATCAGATCAGTAACGAAACCCACTCCGATATCTCCTGAGGTTTTCAGCATTCCAGCAGTCAACCTCGGCACACACCCAGCCCTCCTCAACTGCTTCCTGCGTATTGCCCTACTCATAGTGGCAGCATCAATCAAAGGCCATGGGTCAAACAATGGATCCAATAACTCCGAACCTTTCCTATCCCAGTCAAAGTCCTCATTCAGCAACCGGTTTTAACTATCTCTCCAAGCATCATCAATATCCTCGCTGTCCACTACGTTTCCTTCACCATTCTTCACACACTTCCCACCTATGATATCCCTCTGTAGTCCCATCTGATTTGCCGCCTTTAATACCACATGCATCCTTTCGGCACTATTGAGGCTATCCAGTATGTGTTTGAGACTCAGATTTTGCCGTGTAAATATCCTTTCAAGCCCTACAGCTCTGTTGTCACCCATTTTCCATTCCCTGAAACTTCTCTACTCCTTAACTGCGGCTTCTACACCCTCATCCCACCACCATGCTTCATAATGTATATATCGGTTGGCTTGTTGTCCATCCACACTGAATCATTAGTTTAATGCGACCGTTTTTGAGAGCTATGTACTGCTCATCAACACTGCCTATAGCTTCCTATTAGCCACAACTCTACTCATCTCGCTATAGAAGGCATCCCTTATTGCATGGTGTTGCAACTTTCATGTTTTACCCCTGATTACATCGGTCTTCTTCACTGCCCCCTCCTTCAGCAACATGTCACATATCAGTAATCTGTGTGGCTGAACACACTCATCAGTCCTTATAACTTTTACATCCTTCACTAACCACCCTCAACCCTCCTGACCAGGAAATAATCAGTCTGGCTACAGTTATTCCCAGAGTGATATGTAATGAATCTACAATCTCTCCTACTAAAATGCCTTCTGGGGCACTACTCTCAGGTTCAGGTCCCTCTCTATTGGGTATAAAGCCGCAGCCTTGGAATAACAGTGCCCAGTACCCTCTGGCACAGATTTGAGCCCCATTCCATTCCGGCCCCAAAACTGCGCCAACAGAACACGTACCACGCCTGCCCTCAAGTCCAACACTAGGTAGCAGGGGAAAAGATCTCGTTCTGCATACCCTTGCTGGCGTCAACCCCAGTGACAAATTAGAATGCAGTGTGTGGTATGTCAATTTTTTTGCAGTGCAGTGCATAAGACAGAGAAAAGTGTTTGGCTAATTGCTATTTTCCTTCACAGAAACCGTTGGCAACCACAGAGTATCAACCCCACAGTCTTCAGAAGAACAGCAGCCAAAGACAACAAAATGGCCACCTCAGAAGACAAGACAACTTTAGACATTGGGATGGAAATAGATGACAGTGAAAGGACTGCAAACGACTAGATGGCACCCTAGGATGAGGTTGCAATAGCAGAAGACGAGGTGGCACCCAAGGACGACAAATGACAATCTTGGATGGCGAGAAAACAACAGTAGAAGACAACTCGAGAAAAATATGGCAACCTGGAGAGCAAGAATAGCAAGCCAGAGAAGCCATCAGCACCTGGGTCAAAAGTGGCATAGGAGGCTTTGTAGCGCCTTTCCCTTATCATTATTTTTTTTCTTTACACCCAAGTTTTCTCTCGCATGCTGGTTAAAGTTTTAATATTGATAGTCTGCATCAGTAACAATATTTAAATGAAATATGAAGACTAAATCGCTAAGGGAGAGTTGCTATGAAGCCTTCAAAGCCACATAGAATTCCACCCAGTAGTGTTTATTTCTAGGTGATGTAGTAGGGATGATAGAGGCAGTTATGACAGCACTTGTATACCGTTTCTCTGGTAGGCAATCCACTCCTTAGGCACTTTTCTTGTTCCTGTATTTCCCCAGGCGATAGAGAGCCTGATGCTAGGGAGAGAGGAGAGAGAGAGGAGAAAGACCAGAGAGGAAATGGGGGCAACAGAGAAAACAGGTTACAGGTTGTATTTATCTTTGTAGCTTCCTTTAGAGTGTGATTTGTGTGTGTGTATTATTCTAGAGTGAGCAGGGTAGGGAGGAGTAGGAGTGCAAACGAGCTTTAGATGATAGATAGCTTTTTGGACAGCAGGGTTGATAGGAGTAGGAGAGCAAACAGGCTGGAGATGATGATAGCTTGTTGCACTAAATTCACTGATACATAATGATATTGCAGCGAAATATTTTGTGACATACTTGAAACTTTTTTGCGATATACATGTATCTATCCACCTATAGCCAAACGCCTTCATCCCGATAGGAATGACCACACACAAATCGCCTTAATGCCACCCTGTCCCCCACGATTTCTTTGCCCTACCCCCAGCTCACACACACCTTTCTCATACACCTATTCACTCCATACCTCTATCTCATCCTCGGTCGTCCACTCCCTCCCCCCGCCACTTCACTCACATACCCTCTCCTAGGTAGTTTCGCTCTCCCCACATGATCTCACATCAGTGTATATCTCCTAACGCTTTCTATCGCATCCACATCCACACCACAACACCTTCACTTCCTCATTTGTCAGCCTCTCTCTCCATGTACCTCTACTGTACATGCCCCTCTCGAATAACTTCTTTCCACTGCTGTCACTCTTGTTTCCTTCCAACAAGGTCCAAGCTTCGGTTCCATATGCTAGAATTGGTATCACAGTAATATCATGCAGAGACTTACTTCCATGCTCACTTTCCTATTTCTTATCACTGCTTTCAAAGAACCAATAACCTTCCTTTCCTGTTGTACCCTTTCAAGCACTTCACCCTCTAAACTTCCATCCTTACTCATCACACATTCATATTTTCCATATCCTCATCATCCAACCTTACTGTGTATTCAGTGACTTCATTTCTCTCGAAGACCACAGCTTTACTCTTCCCTACATTCACCTTTAGCGTCCGTTTCTAACACACGATCACAAACTCATTCACTTAACAACACAGCATCATCTGCAAACAATAGAGCAGGAAGTCACCAGGCGCTGCCCTCCCTCATTAAGGCCGTGCCAACATTCACTGCCCTACTTTGTATCTCTTTTATAACCCCATCCTTATACAGATTCAACGACCATGGAGACATGACGCATCCCTGTTTCAATCCAACAGTCAGATAGAGAAATTGCCTCGGTTCACCATCCACACGCACTGCAGCCTTAGCACTCTCATACATACTCTTCATGGCATTCAACAACTTCCCATTTACTCCATATATTGTTAATAATATCCACATTCCTTGTCCATCCACTCTGTCATATGCTTTCTCCAAATCGTGAAGGCCGCCTACAACTTGTTTCCTTTCTCAAGAAACTTTTTCACTAAAGACCTTAGGACGGATATCTGATCTACACATCCTCTTCCCTTCCTAAAACCTTCATGTTCTTCTCCAACTAATCTCTCTTTAATTTATCTAACTCTTTACGTATCCTACCATGTACTTTTCCTATTACACTGAGACAAATACCCCAGTGACCGCCACACACTTTTTTTCCCCATTTTCCTTTGTACAGGGGTATAATTACACCTGACTTTCAATCCTCTGAGACTACCTTCCTCCCAGGCCAATCTACACAGCTTCCATACCCATTCTACTACTATCTCTCCCACATGCTTCATTTCACCACACACTTCATCAGTTCCTGGAGCTTTCCCCATTTTGACTTTCTTCATTGCTTCTTCATTGCTTCCACTACTTATACTCGCGCCTCTTTCATTATCTATTTTTTAAATTCCTTAAAGTGTCCTCTCCATCTGCTCACTTTTTCTCCCTTCTCCATTATCTATCTCGATTTTTATCTTTCACTCCCCTGCTACCTTGTTTATCACCCGAACTCTTTCTACCTCTTTCCAGAACTTTTTCTTACATTACCTCCATTTCACACTTAAATTCCTTCCAAATTCCTCATCCACTGTCTTCTTACTCTCTTTTACTAATCTTTTCACCTCTCTCTTCCTCTTTACATATAACTCCCTCTTCCATCTCTCAACTTCCTCCATCCCTGTGCTTCCCATCCACTCACCATATGCTTTCTTCTTTAGCACCACAGCTTGCCACACCTCTTCATTCCACTATGCTGTTCCTTGCATCCCCTTTCATCTTCTCTTCACTCCATACACCACCTCACTTGCTGCAGAGATTTCTTCTGTGATTTTCTTGTACACACCTTCCACCTCCCCCATCTGCTCCAAAATATATGTACCCAATCACTCCTCCACTTCTTTCTTAAATTCTGTCATTTTCTCATCCTCTTGCAACCTTTGCATCCTCCTTGTACGAGTATTGACTATCGCATTTGTACCTAGACTTTCATCGTCACCAAGTGGTGGTCAGAAAGTCCACTCCCCCAACCTCTGTATGCTCTGCATCCATTACATACCTTCTCATGCTGTGTTCCACACATACACAATCGTTGTCATCTGTTCATTCAGTTCACTACCTACCCTTTTCACCACACTCCATGTATTCATGTGGATCATTTTGTGCCTAAAAAGGGTATTGGCTATCACCAACCCACTCCCTGCACAAAAGTCCACTGGAGCACTGCCATTCTCATCCACTTTCGTAGGCACACCCCACTCACCAACTACTCCATCTACATTCACATTCCTTTTTTTCCATTCATACCTCCAATGAAAAACTCTCTTTCATATCTCTCAAACTTTTCCATGCACGCTTCCAGATTTTCCCAAAACTCTTCTTACACTCTACTTGCACGGTCTTCCGTTGGCGCATATACACACACAATCGCCCATGCTTGTAGTCATACCTTAAATCTTTCGCACACAGTCCTCGAACAAAGTGATCCATAGTCTCTTATACTCGTAGTCTCCTTCCAACTCTTGCACACAATAATACATACAAGTACACCTTCCTTTTGCCCTCTCATTCTCACCTGTTCCTGCACATATACCCAGTCCATACTTTCACCTCTGCATTAAGTCTCAGTCAATCCACATACGTCCACTTGTACATCCTCAAGCTGTTTGTAACCATTTGTAAAAATATGTACAGTAGTGTGTAAGTATAGTATGTAAGTAGTTGTAAAAAGGATCCAAGTAGGGCATCAACGCTTGTTATGTCTGTGAACGCTTGCTGTGTCTAGCTGATTCAAATTCTGCTGTGGCCGGGCCACACCACCGCCCTAGCAGGTGAGAGCGGAGCAGTAGCAGTTAGCGACGGGCTGGGTTGGACACGGGTGGTGTCAACGGCTGATGTGTGTAGATATAAGGCGGTGTTTAATATATTATCAGAAAACTCGTCCGAGACTTTGACTTCACCTACTCGTACGACTGGCATCAAGGGGCATTAACAAGCATTAACAAGCACCTGCACAATATCCCCTCTTTCAACTCATTATTCTCACCCCCAACATTCCACGTTGAAATCCACACCATGTCCTTTGCTCGGTCCTTGGTCTTCACCTGTTGGTCAGTCCTGGTCCAGGGCATTTTGTTTCTTTGTGATATACGTTAAGATATCACTACATCTTGCACGAGTAACTTGACATGCTGCTGTCATAGCCACTAATGTACTCTGTAATTATGCACGGCAAATGTGAACACTTGTAAGAAAATTTAATAAAAGAAGTTGTATATCAAGTTTATTCGACCTTCCATGGTATGGTTACAAAAAATGTGAAGTACAAGAGAACACAATACTTAGATGAAACAAAAAAATAAAATAAATTGGATCTCTAGCAGCACAAAAACTGACAATTTGCCTTATGACTAAATAGATTTGTAGAATATGGCATAAAATCTAGGGATGCAACACTCACAATTCACGTATTTTTTTAGATGTGGAATTGGGTAAAAAGTCAACTGACATAAATCCATCATTTTAACTTAGGAATTTCTAGAGACCCAATGGAGTATGGTATGAGCTCTACAAAACCAAAACCCTTATTTCAGCTTGGAATATTCAGAATCCATATATATGGAAATCAAAACTAGGGCTTCCATCACCTATGCCTTCATTGTGGATTGCTACAGTAATCTACATAATGGTTAACTTGCAATTTGAAAAGTTATGACAGCTTGAGTCCCAGGTTCTGTTTACTGCCATGTTAAGCGACTAGCCATACTAGTCTCGTCTTGATTAGACTTTATAATCCTCCGCAATGCTAGTTTCACATTGTACCTGCAGTGTTTCCTGCCACTGCCAGGCTATTTCATACAGCTTAGTGGAGATACCTGATGATGCTCTTTTATCTGTAATTACTCAGGTTCATGCATTATATAACAGTGCTTCATACCAGCACTATTGACACCATGCTTTATACCAATAGCCTAGTTTTCCGTCCTTTACCACGTTCGTACATTATAATCCAATTTTTTTTTTCAAAATCTGTTATCATTGTATACGGAATATCCTTATAACTCAGGTCTGACGTAAAAATACTATTAAAAGTTCCATTGCTACCCATAAACAGATTTACCAGCTTGCCCCAGCTTAGTAAGTTTTATGTAACCATTAATTGTGGAAAAACTGAAATAATCAATATGAATATGGAA
Organism: Coenobita brevimanus; assembly: GCF_032717465.1. NCBI lineage: Eukaryota > Metazoa > Arthropoda > Malacostraca > Decapoda > Coenobitidae > Coenobita > Coenobita brevimanus. The sequence continues at coordinate 17,367,424 of NC_136955.1, read as the reverse complement.
AATGCGCAGGAATGTGTAATTGGAGGTATGGTTGTAAAGCAAGTTGATAGGTTTAAATATTTAGGTACTTATTTAGCCAAGGATGGTTCTTTGAACTTTGAATTCGAGGAAAGGTTAAAGAAGGCTAATCAGGCAATGGGAATGCTTAAAAATATTTGGAATAATAACAATTTTTCTGTGCATACAAAAATCAAACTTTATAAGGTAATGGTTAGGAGTATCTTAATTTATGGACACGAGTCTTGGTACAGCACAGTGACTATGGAAAATAAATTCTTGGTGTTTGAAAATAAAGCACTTAGAAGAATATTAGGAGTTAAGTGGTGGGAAAGGATACCAAATAGTAGAATTAGAGAAATAACGGGAGTGCAGCCGATCGATGAATATGTTAGATTCTCACGATGGAAGTGGCTAGGACATGTGTATAGGAGACAGGGAATAGTACGAGGTACACCAGGGTGGGTGGCACTTGGTAGGAGAGGTAGAGGAAGGCCAAAAGAGACGTGGGTGAGGACAATGAGACGGGAAGCTGGAGATGAGTGTTGGGGAGATCTTGAGGAGTTAGCACAAGATAGGATGTGGTGGTGTGAGTTCATCGAGGCCCTATGCATCCCCGAGGGTGCCACAGGAAATGATTGATTGATTGATTGATATACAGAAAGTCCTCACAACTTAGGTCTATAGTGGCGTAAAAATACTATTAAAAGTTCCATTGCTACCAATGGAGCAGATTTGCCAGTTTCCCCCCAGGTTGGTATGTTTTCTGTCAAGACTTATGAAGAGGCCTGCCTGTGTTATCAAAGCCACTGCTCTTGTCCAAGCCATTTTCAGTGGAGTTAATGGCTGTTCCTTTTAAGTATGTCCTTATTTTAAAGGACAACCGAATATCGATTCCTTTTGCACTATGACAAAGCCATTCTGGCGACTTAATATGCACAATACACTTCAGTTTCCCCTTGTTTATTACCGATACCAAACAACTAAAATACAGCGCAAGTTCCAGGCACATCTTGAGTGGGGCTGTGATGGCCGAGTGAGGAGAGCGTTGGCTTGCCAATGCTGACGACCTGGGTTCGACTCTCGGGCAATTAGAGGTTATTTAAAAAAAATATGATAGTGTCCTTGGTGGCCTGTCATTGGATCCGGGATCGACTCCCGGTTGATAGAGGTGAATTAGGGCAGTATGTCAGAGGTGGGGTGGGCAGTTACTTAGTGGCTGCCAGTAAAGGGGGGGGCATACACAACACACATACACTCCCCACATACATACGCACCTCTTCACATCCATGCACACTTGCACAACAAGATAAATACACACACAGACACCCTAAGACAGAAATAGGGGGGGCTTATACAAAACCGTTGGGGGTGGAAAGGAGGGGGGTTTTATTTCAAGGTGCAGAAAAGGGTATACCCTTTTGGGGACCTGAAGATAAAACCCCCCTCCTCTCCACCCCCTACTGTTTTGTATAAGGCCCTGTGTGTCTGTCTGTCTTAGGGTGTGTGTGTCTTGTGTGAGGTGTGTGTGGTAGTGTAAGTGAACACGTGTGTGTATGGTAGTGTAAGTGAATGTATGTATGTGTGTGAGTAAGTGAATGTATGTGCGTGTGATAGTGTAAGTGAATGTATGTGTGCCTACTTCAACATTCCCCCCTTTCAGGCAGCCACTACGTGACTGCCCACCCCACACCACCACACCACCACACCCCTGACAGACCACTAAGTGGCTGCCAAACTGCCCCAGTTCACCTCTATATCAACCGGGAGTCGAACCCGGGTCGAATGACAGGCCACTAAGGACACTGCCATATGTTTTAAATAACCTCTATTTGCCCGGGATTCGAACCCAGGTCGTCAGCATTGGCAAGCCAACGCTCTCCTCACTTGGCCACCACGGCCCCGGTATGACTGCGGCCAGAACTGCTACTGTATTTTGGTTGTTTGGTGTCAATAATAAACAAAACGATACTGAGCTCTAACGTGCAGAGTAAGTTTCTAAGGAAGAGTTATTACCATCCAGAACCACTTTGAATATTAAAAGACTAATTTAATGCTAGTCACGATGAAGTGAAGAGTATCGTGTATCGACTTTTATGTAGAAAGCAAATAAAAACTGGAACATACTATTTTATTTTTTATTTTGACTAATTTACAATACGTTCTTTACTCCCAATGTGTTATTTTTATATACCGTGTCTCTCAAGCTCCTACGGGCCACTCGGCTGAACCAAATCGCTTGGAATCAGCTGTAAAGAATATGCTGGCCATGCAGGGGTAAATGCTGACAGTGTTTTAACTTTCTCATGCTCCTATGACTCACTCTCAGCTTAATAAAATCGTCTGGTTTAACTGGAATGCCACTAGAATATTCCCGAACATCAAGGGGCTAATATATGCCTAGGTTAACCCTTGAATGCTTGGGGGTACTCTATGTTCAGGTGAAGGGGGGACTAAATTATTCAACTGTGAGTGAGTCACAGGAGCCTGAGAGAGGTAATACGATACTTTACTCACATTAGCTTGGCGGGAAAAAAAAAAAAAGTATTTGCAATGCATTCATCTTGATTTCTGACCTGTAGCATTACATTAACACTAGAAAATGATGCTAGTCAACGATGAAATGTATGGAAAGCAGGCAGGGCCGTAGTATTGTCTCACTCTGCCTCTGAGCTGCGGGAAATAACCTACAAAAGGACAAAAATTCCGCCCAGATAATCAATAGCTACGACTCAGCATTGAAGATGGAAAGATGGCAGGTTTAGGCCAAGGTGGAGTGAAAAGAGCAGTGTCGTCCACTTGACTTCTCCCCTTAGCGGCAATGCAGAGGTGGCGCCACCTTGTGCGTGGAATGCGGGAAATCCAGGCCATTCAGCACGAGGACGCATATCTGTAATTTTTCAGTTTGGATGGGTTAGATAAAATTTTACTGAGTCTTTACATACGACATAGCTCCTCAAAGCTGATTAGAATCCTCTGGAGGAATCAAAAATAAAATATAAAAAGTCTTCATGATATAAAAACATCTGGCCACCCCTGGGACTCGATAGGTAGCGCCTAAAACAAAGAGCACTCATCTGCTGACGTCATTTTTTACACTTACTCTGCTAGATTCAGACGATTTAAAGCAGGTAATAAAAAACTCTTAGGATCATTGAACAGGAACAGTCTTTATTAACCCTAAGAGTGAGAATAATTCATTTTCTTTGTTCAAGCTAATATCTCACCCCACCCAACCCCATTCCAACCCCCTCCATCCCACCCAACCACGATCATACCCCTTTCATCCCCATTCAACATCACTCGTACCCCACTCCTCCCCACTCAGTATCTGGTCCTACCTTACCGCACCCCACACAACCCTGATCTTACCCCATTGCAACCCTTCAAAAAAAACGATCCTACCCCACTACACCCCACCCAACCCCATTCCAACGCCACTGCATCCCACCCAACTCCGCTATAATCCCACTGGATCCTACCCAACCCCATTCCAACCCCATTCCTTTCCAACACCACTGCACCCCACCCAATCCCGATCCTACCCCACTGCACCTCATCCAACCCCAATCCTACCTCACTACACCCCACTCAACCCCTTTGCACCACACCCAATCCCTATCCTTCCTCATTGAATACCACCCATCCCCGTTCCAACCCAAACGCACCCCATCTAACCCCGATACTACCCCTTTGCACCACACCCAACCCAGGTCCTATCCCACTGTGCCCATCCAACCTCGATTGTACTCCACTGCAAACCCAACCCCGTCCCTATCCCACTGTACCCAATCTAACCCCATTCCTACCCCACTGCACCCCACCCAACCCCGATACCACCCCTTTGCACCACACCCAACCCTGATCCTACCCCGCTGCATTCCACCCAACTCTGATCCTACCCCACTACACCCCACCCGACCCCTATCCTACCCCACTGCACCCCACCCAACCCCGATCCTATCCTACTTCCCCCCTCTCATTCCCCCTCTTTCCCCACTGCACCCCACCCATCCTCACTCCTACCCAACTGTCCCCCCACAGAACCCCACCCATACTCCATTGCACTCCACACAACCCCGATCCTACCCCATTGCAACCTAAGAAACCCCAATCTTAGCCCACTGCACCCCACCCAACCCCGATCCTATCCCCACTACAGCCATTACCCCACTACACCTCACCCAGTCCCCCTCTACCCGACTGCGCTCCACCCAACACCGCCATTCCCCCACCTCACCCCATCAAAAACCTTCTCTCTCAATGCAACCCAACCCAAAACATCATTAACTTACTGCACCCCAACAATACGTTAACACTAGAATATGATGCTAGTATCCAAGAAGTGCTATGGAAAGGATGCAAGGCCATAGTATTGTCTCACTCTGCCACTGAACTACGGGAAATAACCTACAAAAGGATGAAATATTCCTGGCAATTAATACATAGCTATGACTCAGCGTTCAAGAGGGGGAGATGGCAACTTTATTTCGAGTTAGTGTCAAAACAGCAATGTTGTCTGCTTGACTGTTTCCTGTCACAGAAATACAGAGGTGGGGCTACCTTGTGCGTGGAATGCAGGATTTTGAGGCCATTCAGCAAGAGGACGCATATCTAATTTTTCGCTGAGTTCCTCTGTATGACAAGGCTACCGAAAGCTGATTAAAAGCTTTTGAAAGTGTCAGAAATTAAATATAAAACGTCTATATGATATAAAAACATCTGGACACCCCTGGGACTCAACCTGTAGCGCCTAAAACACAGAGGACTCATCTGCTGACGTCATTTTTTACACTTACCCTGCTAGATTCGGACGATTTAAAGCAGGTTTTAAAAATCTCTTAGGATCATTGAACAGGAACAGTCGTTATTAACACCCAAACTGAGAATGATTTATTTACTTTGTTCAAGCTAATATCACACCCTACTCAACCCCACTCCAACCCACTCCAACCCACCTGACCCCGACCCTACCCCTTTGCTCCCCATCCAACATCACTCTTACCCCACTTCACCCCACTTAGTATCTGGTCCTACCTTACTGCACCCCACACAACCCTGATCCTACCCCACTGCACCCCACCCAACCCCGTTCCACCCCCACTGCACCCCACCCAACTCCGTTCCAACTCCACTGCACCCCAACCAACCTCGATCCTACCCTACTGCACACTATCCAACCCCGATCCTATCCCACTGCACCCCACCCAACCCCGATACTACGCCTTTGCACCCCACACAACCACGTTCCAACACCAAAGCGTCCTACCCAACCCTGATCCTACCCCACTGCACCCCACCCAACCCCGATCCTACCCCACTGCATCTCACCCAACTCCGATCCTACCCCAGGGCACCCCAATCAACCTCGATCCTACCCCACTGCACCCTACCCAACCGAATCTTACCCTACTGCACCCCACCCAAAATCGATACAACCCCAATGTACATAACCAAACTCCGATCCTACCCCACTACATTCCACCCAACTCCGATCTTACGCAACTGCACCGTACCCAAAACCAATCTTACCCTACTGCATCCCACCCAACCCCAGACTTACCCCACTGCACCCCACCCAACCTCAATCCTACCCGACTGAACCCTACTCAAATTCGTTCCTACCCAGCAGCAGTCTTCCCAACACCGATCCTACCTCACTGCACCCCACCTAATTTCTATCCGAAACTACTGCACCCTTCCCAACGCCGATCCTAACCCCATGACACCCCACTGAACACCGATCCTACCCCATAGCATCCCACCCAACCCCAATCCTATGCCCAGTGCACCATAAACCTCATCCTATCCCATTGATCTCCACCCAACCCCGATCTCAACCCACTGCACCCCAATCCAACCCTACCCCTACCTCACAGCACCCAACTCAACGCCGATCCTACCCCATTGCAATTCACCTAGCATCGATCGAACCCCAGTGCACCCCACCCAAACCCGATCCTACCCAACTTCAATTTGCCCCGAAAAAATCTTAAAAAAGGGTGATTCAAAAATGTTCTCCTTTTCATGGATTATGTAGTACTTGGAGAAGCAATGTTAGGTAGATTTTAAACGTGTGGTAAGGTAGGTTTGGTTAGATTAGGGTAGGGTAGGGAAAACTATGGTAGGGTACGGTAGGGCAGGAAAGGATTGGTTAGGCTAGTGTTGGATAGGTCAGAGAGGAATAAGGTAGGGTAAGGTAGAATCGGAGAGGTGAGGGTAGGGTAGAGGACACTACTATGGGCTAGATTAGGGTTAAGTGGTGTAGGATATGGTTCGGTAGAGTAGTCAGGCAAGGAAGGTTAGGTCTGGTAGGGTAGAGTCAGAAAGGGTAAGTTGGGTAGGGTAGGGTAGGGCATGGGAGTGAGTAAAGGTAGATTAGTTTTGTTATGGATGTTTAAGATATGTTCGGGTAGGGCAGTTTATTTTTTCGAGTTGGAGGGGTTAGATACAAATTTCACTGACCTCCTACATAAGACAAGGCTACCCACAACTAAATAAAACCGTCTGGAGGTAGCAGGAATACAATACAAAACCGCCTACTTTGTATCAATCAGCTTGCCACCTTCGGCACTCGAAACCTGTCTCCTAGAACACAGGCACTTAATCTGATGACGTCAAATTTAGCTTCAGGTGATTTCAAGCATCTTAAGAATTACCCCTGAAGATGATGGGACAAAAACAGTCTTCATTAACCATTAGACAGAGAATGGGTTATTTACTTATTTCAGACTAATACCACATCCAACCTAATCCTACTCAAACCCTATCCTCCCCCCCACCCAACTCAGTTCTTACCCCACTACTCACCAGCCAACCCAGCTAATACACTCCACCACACCCATTCCCACTCTTAACCCACTTCAACCAACTGAAAATAGTCATAACCCCACCAAACAACGCAGCTACGCCACACTTTCCCTCTGCACCCAACCGAACATCCTTCCTACCCCACTGCGCCCCACCCAATCCCCATCCAACCCCACCCCACCCCTTCAAGTCAAACATTCTCCCTAGTGCACCCCACAGAAGTACGCCACTATTCCACTAATCTATACCAAACCCCTATCCTATCCGACTGTACTCCACCCAACCCTGCATGTACCACACTCCACCCTGCTCATCCCCGCTCCTACCCAATTGCACCCCACCCAATATCGCCCGTACCCCATTCCTCACTCAACACCTTGTCCTGCCCTACTTCTAAGCAAACAACCCTGCTCCTACCCCACTGCATTCCATCCAACCCTGATCCTACCCCACTACACTCCAGCCAACCCCACCCTTTTCCTACTGCAGACCAAACAACCTCGTTTCTACCCCACTGCAATCCACACAGTCCCGATCCTACCCCACCGCACCCTACCCATTCCCATTCCTACCCCATTATCCCCCAACCAACGTCGACCCAACCCCACTGTATCCCACCCAAAACCGATCCCACCACACTGCACCCCACCAAACCCTGATTCTACCCAACTGCACCCCACCCTTCCTCACTGCTACACCACTGGACCCAATCAAACCCCGCTCATACCGAGCTGCACTACACCCAACCCTGCTCCGACCCCACTGACGTCCACCCATCCCCGATCCTGGCTTACTTCAACCCACAAAACTCAGATCCTACCGCACTGTACCACATTAGAACCGGATCCGATAACACTGCGGCCCACCAAACTCCTATCTTACCACACTGCACCACACCGAAACATAATCCAAGCCCACTTTAATCCACACAACCTCTGTCACACCGCATTACACCACACCCAACCCCGATATTACCGCACTGCACCCCAATCAACCCCGATCTTATCCCACTGCACCCCACCCAATCAAAATCATATCCCACTTCACCCCAAACAAGACCGATCTTACCCCACTACACCCCACCCAAATTTACTCCAAGCACTGCATCCCATCTATCACGGGGTTTTTAAGATTATCCAATAATGAAGGATGATTTCCAATTATCTTGAAGAGCAGGGACAATGAACTGTCTTGCTAAAATCAAGCAATGATTACTTTATGCTGGCTTGCTTCACTCGATTCTCTAAGAACGAGAATTTATAAACTTTCTCAACAGTACACAGCAGAGACTAATTCCTCACAATTGCTGTTTATTGGTACTGTTACCCTCTGGAGAAAGTGACTTCACCCCTGACAATAAATAACTAATACTATTAATGATATCAGATTCTTGCTGATGCGTTAACTCCTAGAAGGCACAACGGATTTTAAGCTTAATACAACAAGACTGGCCTTAGTACCAGTTATGAATAGCAATGCGTTTATGCAAGCTAGGAGCTATAACTAGAATAAGCTTAATTATGGAGAAATGAAACACGAGTTTACATTACATTAAGATAAAAAAAAAAGAACTGTTAAATTTATTGATTACAAAGGAATAAATTTAACGTTACATTTCAAAGTGAATTCAAATAAAGAGATCCCACTCACTCACTCAAAAGCTAAATTCTTAAACCTAGGAAAACAACATGTGGCGCAGCCGGCCGGCATGTGAGGGAACAGCACCTTAACTAAACTCTTAAGTCTAGGAAAACGAAAAGAAATTACTGGTCAAAGAGTGGACTAAGCGGTGACAGTAACTGGGTGTCGTTACTGAGGAAGAACACTGCACTCGCTGTCTCTCGCCAATCACAGCTATGTGGAAATACGGCGACGGTGGGAACTAGGTGTCGTTGAGGAAGGGCACTGCCACACACAACCTACTTCCGTGGCGCTCAAACCTTGATTAACTCGTGGGAAAAAAGGGAGAGCTGTGGCCTCATTTCTAACGGCTAGAATGAGCGAAACACGCCCATAACAAATTGCTCAGAGGAAGCGCTAATGTCTTGCACAAAGACGATCACTTATGACAGTGAAAAATTGATTTGAAAAGACTACCGACCGAATGAGCGGTTAACTGAACGATAAACTGGGATTCCACTAGAGTTCGCGGTTTCCCACAAAAGCCAATGTCACTAGCCGACTCGTGACACCATCCAACCCTTCTCCCACACTACTGCACCCCAACCAACTTCAATTGTACCCAACTCCACCCCACTCATCACCTGGTCCTACCCTACTGCACCCCACACGACCCCTCACCTACCACACTGCACCCCACCCACCCGTGCTTCTACCCTACTGCACCCACCCTAACCCCCCACTCCTAGCTCAGACTTTGTTGGGTGTGGAGGTCTGGCTGATCTGTCTCGAGATTTGAACTTTGCTTCATTTACTCGTGGCGATTTTCGTCCGTTTTCCTCACTTTTTTGCCTGTTTAGGGACTTAGTCTCTGGCACTGAGGAAGGATTTTTTGCTGTTTTCCAGGTTTTTTCTGGGACTTAGTCTCCGATTGCCTGGGTGTGAGTGGGAGTGTGTGTGTGTTTGTGACTGTGTGTGTGTGTGTGTGTGTGTGTGTGTGTGTGTGTGTGTGTGTGTTATTTTTTTATTTTTATTTTTTTTCTGGCCTGCCGGTAGTGTCCCTCACTGTAGTACGACGCCGAACCCTGGAGGGGTGCCGTTAGGGCACTTCCATGAAGGGGGGCCATTAGGGCCTGGTTAAAGGAGGCAGTGAGGGTGGCTCTGGTAGATTAGGGAAGTCCCGAAAGGGGCAGTGGCAGGGCCTCCCACGTCGCCCTTTAGAGGGCGGGGAGCATAGGTTGCCTGTCACTGTAGGGAACTTGGCCACTTTTGGTGTTTATTGTTTTGTTTTTTTTGTATTAAGAGTGAGTGTTGGTGTAATTGTTTGTGTAACTGTGTGAGTGGAGTCTGTGGGTGTTTGTGTGTCTGTAAGACATGAAGGGGACCCAGTCCTCCAGGCCCCAAGAGCCTTGTCCCCCTCCCACGTCTGCTAAGCCCTCCAGTGCCAAGTCAAAGACCAGGGCTAAACGCGAGCGGCGACTCTTCTCTGGGAGTTCCCAGTCATCTCTAGAGGAATCTCCTTCCGCTTCCCCCTCCTCTAAGTCTAATGGGAATACTGCTCGCCCTCGTTATGCCACCTCCACTGCTTCCTCATCAGCCAGGTCAGTGAAGGTGGCCAGAGTTCACGAGGCAATGGAAGAGGCACCTCCATCCTCGCCCTCTCCTCCCTCTGCCCCTGGCACACATACTGCTGACAGTGCTGAGCACGGCACTGACTCCCGCTCTTTGGCTTCTCGGTGCTCCTCACCTACAGCCACTGTGACAGGTTCTACTGCCACCCCTCCTGACGTCTCTGTCGCCCAGGCTACCAAGGCGCCCACACCTGCCGCTCTGCATGCTCAGACTACCGTCTCTGCACCCACTGCTTCTACTGTTCCCGACGATGACTGGGTCACTGCATCAAAAAAAAACACAGCGAAGGACACAGGGAAACGGATCCCACCAGGCACCACGGCCAGCGGCTCCACGGGAGCCACCACCTGCTCGCCGCCATGCAGTGTCAGTTGTGGCTCATCTACCACCCCGCTCTTCCTTCCCCGCTTTTCGCGTTCCTCTCCAGGAGGGCTATGGCACCAGCTACGATGCGGTCGCAGCCCTGGAGCGTCGCCTGCCAGGGCTTGCGGTAACAAACCGCTTCGGCCACGACGAGAGCTGCGTGCTCATCCCTGCCACGGAGGAGGCGTACCTGCGGTTGAAGGGAGCGATGGAGGACGAGGCTTTCCCAGTGCGTTTACTGGAGCTGACACAAGGTGGGCAAGTCACCAAGGCCACAGTTATGGGTTATCCCCGGCGCATGCCAGTGGAGATCCTCCTTCAGCACAACTTAGTGGAAGAGGCAACACGGTGCCAGAACCGTTGCACACGGGAGGAGACACAGCAGGTGTGCGTTACACTGAGAGGCCCCCTTGTACCACACCTAGACCTAGCCAACTGGGGCATATCTTATCTTCGCCCCTTTACACCAGAGCCGCTGAGGTGTTACCGCTGCCAACGCTATGGCCACCATCGCGCCAACTGCAACCGCCCTGTCATGTGCGGGATTTGCAGTGGCGCCCACGACACAGAGCAGTGCCTTGCATGCTTCAAGGCGAAGGAGACCGTCACAGCCCGCTGCCCCAGTTGCTCCAGGTCCCACCATGCATGGCACCCCAGCTGCCCTGCGAGGACGAAGAGGGTGCAACAGGGAAGGGAACGGCAGGTCGAGTGGGTGCAACACCAGCAGGCCATCAGTACCACTCCAGCTCCCCCAGGCACTTTCGTCTGTGGTCAACAACGCCTCCCCACTGTTCCAAGTCCAGCAATTCTTCAAGAGACCGACTTTCCCCCTCTGCCAACAGCGCTCGTCCAGGGCAAAACCACTGTCGAGGTCCACCAACCGACAGAACACTCTCCTCAGGCCCCGTTACCCAGACCCGAGCCTCGTCCCCCAACAGCTCCTACCCAGACGACGCCACTCTTCTCCATGGAGGAGATAAAGGCACTGGGAACGCAAATAGCTGTGGCAGTGGTGCAAATCCTAGCACAGGTGACAGGGCTGCCTATGAACACAGACCCTGCCGTGGCCACAGTCAGCATTATTTTAGAGGAGGCATTCGAGAAAAAGCGTCGACTCCTCTCCCCCGCTTCTCCTTGCCCTCGCAGGAAACCTCGACGAGAGCAGTCAACCAAAGCTCAGTCCAAATCCGCTCCTCCACCAACCAATCGAGCACCACGCCCTCCAGTGCCCCCAGTGGAGCCCCTACCAATATCGTCGATGACCACAGAGGTTGCACAGATCCAAACTTCAATGGAGGATGCCTCGCAGATGGCACAACCCACCTGCGAGATGACACTGCTCAACTCCGCATCCTCCAATGGAATTGCTTAGGGGCTAGGAGTAAGCTCCCGCTCTTACTGGAGGCAGCAATGAGGGAAGAGCCTCATGTCTTCTTGCTGCAGGAGACTTTACTGCCGGAGCGGGCTGCTTTCCATCTCCCTGGCTACACCACCAATCGCCTCCCATACGTGATTGGTGCCACGAGGGGTTGTGCCGTCCTGGTTCGGGACCACATCGAGTCCACAGAGTGCGACCCTCCTCCCTTCTGTGGCCCTGGTATGGAAGTACAGGGCGAGGTCCTCCACCTACCGACGACATCTCTGACAATTTACAATGTCTACCGAGGTCACAGCAGCACCCTGGAGGTGGGAGACCTGTTCTCTCAGGCTACCAGGGGCAATGTATATATCGGGGGCGACTTCAATGCTCACCACGCCCTTTTCTGCTCACCACTTCCATCCAATGAGGCAGGGCGGCACCTTTCCATAGTTATGGAGGAGATGGAGGGGAATCTCCGTGCTCAATGACACCACATGGGCCACACATGTTGCTGGGGGTCGACTCGACTTGTCTTTTGCCTCCTCCCCTCTTGCAGGTTCTGCAACCTGGTCGCTCCACCCCCATCTTGGAGCTGATCACTTTGCGGTGCAGGTCTCTCTGCCCACGGCTCCACTTCCACCTCTGCCACCGCCTCCACCACGGTGGGACCTTCGTAGGGCTGACTGGGTGGCATTTGGCCGTGCCTTAGCTGTGGCCTTTGAGCCATCTCCTCTTTCCTCGGACCTTGAGAGTAGAGCGGAGCAAGTGACCAAGGCCTTCTCTCAGGCTGCCTCCCTGACGATTCCACTGCAGAGCCGGTCCCTAAAGTGCTATCGGGACAGCTGGATCTATTGCGACAGGATCAAAGAATTGAACCACCATCTTAATGCGGCACGCAAGCAGTACCGACGACGCCGAACATCCCCGCACCGTCGGTACCTAGAAGCAGTCTCGCGACATGTGACTTCGGAAAAGCGCCGCATTAAAGAGGAGGCGTGGATAAGGTGGTGTAGAACCACACTCCGTGAGATGTGGAGGAGAATCCGGTTAATTTCCGATCCCCGTCCTCCTCGCCCTCCTTCTCATCCTGACCCTGTTGCTGAAGCCAGCCGCCTTGCACAGCACTTTGCGGATCGCTCTGCATCCCACAATCTCCTGCAGTCTGTCCGAGACTTCCAGGAGCAGCTGTCTGCCTCCCGCCTTGCAGTAATACAGGCTGCCTGTGCCAGGCCTGACCCCGCTTACTGTCCTATCTCTACCGGGGAACTTTCTAAAGCGCTGAACCGCAGGGGGGACACTGTACCTGGCCTAGACGGCCTTACCTACTCTGTTCTTTCCCACGCTGGAGATATTGGCAGTGAGAGACTGCTCGATCTTCTCAATCTCTCATGGTCCGAGGGTCGTTTACCTGGGTCGTGGAAAACAGCGGTCATCCACCCAATTCCCAAGCCCCGCGATCCCACCGCCATGCGTCCTATCTCTCTTCTTAGCTGTATTGCTAAGGCGGTGGAAAGGGTTGTGCGTGCTCGCCTTTCCTGGCGTCTGGGACCGCTGCACCCAAGGATCTTTGCCTACCATCAGGGCAGGAGTGCCACCCACTGCCTTGCATCTTTCCTCGGGATTCTCTGGGGTGGAAAGGGGATGGCTGTCTTCCTCGACCTGGAGAAAGCCTTTGAGCTGGCCAGCCCTCTTGCTATTCAAGCAGCCCTTGCAGCCAGGGGAACTGGCGGCCGGCTACTGTCTTGGGTGAGGGACTTTTTTGTTAACAGAACAGCAGGGGTCAGGTTCCAGGGGCATCTCTCCCCCTTTTACCGACATGATAATGGCACCCCCCAGGGGAGTGTGTTAAGCCCACTGCTTTTCAATGTGCTAGTGGAGGGATTAATGGACGTGGACTATGGACGGAGTGTAACACTGTTGTGTTATGCCGACGACCTGGCACTTGTCTTCTCAAGGAGGGACTGCTTCACTCAGGCACCCATTGCTCTTTCCAAGCTGCATGCTAGATGCAGCAAACTTGGGTTGAAGGTCAACCTCGCGAAGACTAAGTGCCTTCCGTTCGGTCTCCACCCTCCAGAATTTCCTCTGAGGCTGGGCGGCCATGAGCTTGCCTTTGTCACATTGCATCAATACCTTGGGGTATTTTTTGATAGTAGGCTCACCTTCACTAAGCATGTCAATTACTTAAGAGAGTGAGCCATCACCCATACTTCTGCACTGCGCTACTTATCGAAACGCAGCCTAGGGGCATCCTATGCAGTTCTGAGACCCTTTTATACACATGCCATCCGCTCTCTTGTAGACTACAGTGCGATTTGTCTTACCAATCTTGCACCGCCTGTAGGTCGTTCTCTGGAGTTGCTACAGAACAAGGCGTTACGGGTCATGCTCGGTGCTCCCCGCTGGACACGCCTTGTTAACTTACGAGCAGAGAGTGGATTTCCCTCACTTGCGCATCGTGTGGCATTGCAGGCAACGGCAATCACATTACAACTGGTGCATCGCCAGCCTCTCTTGCCAATCTCTGTTCTCTTGAGACGGCTAGCTGGTCGGCCCCCTGACCCACTGCCTCACCATGATTGGGTTAGGGCCACTGTTGGTGTTATACACAACTTAAAGGTTGCCACAGAGGTCTGTCGTGAACCAGATCTCCCGTGCCCGGGGTTTTCCCCTCCACCTCCATGGATGTCTCTCCCATTTACCATTTTGCTTCCTTCAGGGACATCACCTCGCCACTCCCTTCCGGCTATACTCAGGCAGGAAGGACTTAGAAGGATTGCTGGCTTGCACACACATGCTTCAACCGACTACTACACTGATGGATCAGTTGGCTCAGATGGTTCTGCAAGGGCAGCGTTTGCCTGTAGGTCCTTTATAGAATCATGGCATCTCTCCTCAGGGGTCTCTGCTTTCCAGGCAGAGCTGGTGCCATTGCTTTGTGCACTATGACATGCCCATCAACACAACTTCCGGCATGTTGTTATACATACTGACTCCCTCTCTTCCCTTCAGCACCTGAACGCATTTTCCATCACGGAGAATACGGCCTTATTGACTGAAATTTACACTGTGTCCTCCCGCATCCAACAGCAAGGAGGCTCTGTAACATTTCACTGGATTCCTGGACATGTTGGCATCAAGGGCAATGAGCTTGCAGATGCAGCTGCTCGAGCAGCTAGCTCACTCACTGAGGTGACTTTTCAGCTTCATCCTAGTCTTTCGATTGTTATATCATGGGTGGCCACCACCATTCGCAGACGCTCCAGGGAGGATCATCAGCTCTGTCTTGCTGAGGGTTCTAGATCTGCTGCATGGTATGCGGCGGCCTCGGCTTACACTCCTCTTTTTATTCCAGCAGGCATGTCCAACTATCTCCTTGTGAGGTTACGACGCTTGCGCATGGGTTTCTTATGTTATACACAGATTTCAGGCTTGGAGTCTGACCCATGTCCCCACTGTTTAACACGGTTTGAGGAGCCCCTCTGCCACTACATTTTAGATTGCCCAGTTACGGCTCTGATAGATGAAAGTTTTCCTCGATCAGGAAGCAACATTACAGACGTGGTGAAAGCAGTGGGCATCACTCCTTTCGAAGTCCTGCTACAAAGAGTCAAGGACTACCCTCCTCCTCGTTAACTGTAATATCGCCAATGATAGGCTGTTTTGTGTGTGTGTGTGTGTGTGTGTGTGTGTGTGTGTGTGTGTATTTTTTTTTTTTTGCTAATGGCCTTAATTTATAATGATTGTCTCTGACGGGCTCAGGTTTGCCCGTGCCCTATTTATAGGCGAATATTAAACAAACAAACAAACAAACCCTAACCCCGATCCTACTCCACTACACCCGACCCAACACCGATCCCACCTCACAGCACCCCACCCAACCCCTGATCCTAGCCCACTGCAGCCCAGCCAATTCTGCTCCCACCCTGATACACCCCCACCCAAACCCGATCTAACTCCGCTGCAATATTTCTGTTAAATAAACAGGATGATTAAAAAATGTTTTCCCTTGAATGTATTAGGGAATGCCTGTGGAAACAGTATTTTTTTTAAATATTAGACATGTTCTTGGGTAGGTTTGGTTAGGACAGGGTAGGGAGTATGGTAGGGTAGGGTAGGAAAAGTGGGTTAAGTTAAGGTAGAGTAGGGTATGTCACGGTAGAACAGTGCAACGTAGTGTAGGGTAGGGTCGGGTAGGGTAGGGTAGGGTAGTTTAGTTTAGAGGACACTAGTGTAAGGTACTGTACATTATCGTAAGGATAAGTAATGTAAGGTAGGGAAGAGTAAAGTACTCAGTCAACGTAGGTTATATTTGGTAGGGTAGAGTCACCTAGGTTAGGTTAGGTAGGGAAGGGGAGTCATTAAGGGTAGATTAGTTTTGTTATGGAAGTTTAAGGTACGTTCGGGTAGGGCGCTATATTTTTCGAGCTGGAGAGGTTAGATATATATTTCACTGAGCACCTGTATAATGAAAATTTACTCACAACAGATTAAAACCGTCTGGAGGTAGCAGTGATAGAGTATAAGAATGTCTACTTCATATAAAACATCCAGCCTCCTCCGGCACTCAAACCGTGGGACCTTGAACACAGCTCACATAATCTGCTGACTTCATATTTTACTTTTCTCTTTATCCGCTTCAAATGACTTCAAGTAGCTTCAGAATTTCCTCTGAGAATGATGGGTCAGAAACAGAATTCATTAACTACTAGACAGAGAACGATTCCACACATTCCGCGCACCCACACTCCAACCCCCTGCACTTCACCCAACCCCTCTCCTACCCCAATACACACAACCCAACACCACTAACACCCCACAGCACCCCACTCAAAACTGCCTTTGAACCACTACACCCCACCCAATCCTTCTACTACCCTACTATGTAAAACCCAACTCTACCATCACCCCACTGTACTTCATCAAACACCTCTTCTACTCCACTGCAACCCCACTAAAACCGCCATTAACTTATTGCTCCCCACCCAACACCGTTCATTAATCACTGTATATCACCTAACACAGCTCATCTCTCACTGTACTCCACTGAACACGGGATTTATTCTCCCCTGTATGGAGTACAACTCCCATGTGTGGAGAGGCTCCCCACATACAGCTCTTCTTAATAGGGTGGAGTTAAAGGCATTTAGTCTTATCAACTCTGCTCCTCTTACTGGCTCCCTTCAACTTCTGTCTCTTCGCCGCACTGTTGCCTCTTTATCTCTTTTCTATCGCTACATCCATGGTCATTGCTCCTCTGAACTGTCTGCTTGCATCCCTTCACCTTTACGACCGGTGCGTAGCACCCGTCTAGCAATAAACTCTCATCCTTTTTCTGTCCAACTCTCTAATGCAAGAGTTAACCGTTACTCCCAATCTTTCATTTATGCAATAGGTCAACTCTGGAACTGTCTCCCTCTGTCTATATTTCCTACTTCCTATGATCTCCAGTTTTCCCAACGCAGTGTGTCCAGGCATCTCGAAATGAACAGATCTTGAATTTGGCTCTCTTTTGTTTGTTTGTTTGTTTTTTTGGAGGAACTGTTCTGCGGCCTCGTAGCCTTTGGTTCCTTCTTCCTCGCATAAAAAAAAAACTGTACCCCACCTAACACAGCGCATCCCTCACTGAACCCAACACCGTACCCACCCCACTGCACTTCACCCAACACTGTTATTACCCCACGGCACACCACACAACATCTCTCATACGGCATGCAGGGATGCAGAGAGGGTAGGAGTGGTGTTGACTAAGGAGAATGAGTTTGACTGAATGATCAATCAATCAGTCGAACTCATTACACCCCCGTCAACACCATTCAACCCCTTCTGCACCCCTATCAACTCCCTCCTCAAAACCAGTTCACCCTACCGATCACTAATCCTACCTAACTGCACCCCACCCAACGTGCTGCTCCCCTACTGTGTTCTGGTGCTGGCGTCCCTCCCACAATGAGTTGTGTCTCACGTTACTATATACGTTATACATGGATGTGTTTACTTCATATTTAATTGATATGTATAGTAGTGTTGAGATGAATAACCAAATACTGTTGAGTGTAGTGTGGAAGAGAGAGAGAGACTGCCCCAGACATTGCCGAGGCTAGCACTTTTACACGGAAACAGGGAGAGTAAAGGAGGGGTGAGGGAAGGGAATAAATTCTGTATATATCTCAGTCTTGGGGAAATATATGTGTTAATACCACATACACAGTTAATACTGTCTTATTGAGATATATGGTGTACATGGTAGAGTTGTAACTCATTCCTGCTCGTGTGCATATCTCCATATTTCTGAGAGATAGTGACATCTCTTAATTGTTCTGACTCGTGCTGGCTCCCAGGGCTGGGCAGCGAGGGCAGTCAGATACATTCTAGCTCTCGCCAGAAGTAGACACTCTATTCCGTTATTCTCTCTTGTCACAGCTGTATCTTTCTCTGGCATAATAAAGGGGGAGAAACACACCTGCTCCTGTTTTTCTGATTCACCTGACACGCTACCTGCTCCTGATTCACGGGCTCATCACCATAGTCTCGGCGGCCAACTGTGGATTTCGAGCAGAGCCTACGCCGGGGACAACTGAACCTTACCAATCAACGCCATTACCCCACTACTCCCCACCCATCTACGATTTTACCCCATCCAACCCCGATCCTACCTTACTGCACCCCACCAAACCCCTCTCCTACTCTAAGGCACCGAAGTCTACCCCACTTTTGCTCCCATGCACTCCTCCAAGCGCCACCATTACTCCACTGGACCTCACAAAAACCCTCTCCTTCGCTACTGTACCCCACCATAACCTGTTCCTACCCAACTGCACCCCATTCATCCCTGGTTCTACAGCTCTGCAACCCACCAAACAACACTCCTACCCCACAGTTTCCCACTGCATCCGATCCAACACCCTTTCACACTGCACCCCACCCAATCCCAATCCAACCAAACCCCACCTCGCAAAACCCTATTTTTCCCCTACTGTACCCCACCTACGCACGCCATTTTTTCACTGCATCCCACCCAACACCGATCCTATCCTACTACACTCCACGCAACCCCTCATGTACCACACTCCCACCCAACCCCACTCTTGCCCAATTGCACTCCATCCCACATCGCTCATTCCCCACTCCACCCCACTCAACACTTGGTCCTACCCTACTGCACCCCAAACAACCCCGCTCTTACCCCACTGCACCCCACCCAACCCCATTCCTATTACACTGAATCCCCACCCAGTCTCTCTAGTACCATACTGCGCCGACCCATAACCCTTCCTACAACATTGTACCCCATCAGACATAGCTCTTACCCATCTCCACCCCACACAACACCTGTTAATACCCTACTGCATTCCACCCAACTCCGATTCTACCCCAATGCACCCCACCAAACCCCGATCCTACCCCACTGCACCCCACCTAACCCAAATCCTACCCCACTTCACTCCACCCGACTCCGATTCTACCCCACTACACGCCACCCAACCAACCACACCACTACCCTACTGCACCCCACCCAAGCCCGATTCTACCCCACTGCACGCCACCCAACCAACCACACCACTACCCCACTGCACGCCACCCAACCAACCACACCACTACCCCACTGCACGCCACCCAACCAACCACACCACTATCCCACTGCACGCCACCCAACCAACCACACCACTACCCCACTGCACGCCACCCAACCAACCACACCACTACCCCACTGCACGCCACCCAACCCCGATCCCACGCCACTGTGCCCCACCCAACCCCGATCCTGCCCCACTTCAATATATCTCAAAAAAATAAACAAGGTGATTCAGAAATGTTATTCCTTGCATGGGTTATGGAGTGCCTGGGGATGAATGCTTGGTAGGTTTTAGACATGAGGTAGAGTAGGGAAGGTAGGCAGGTAAATAGGTTTGGTAGGTAGGTTCGGTAGGGTAGGGTAGAGTAGAGTAGAGTTGGGTAAATTAGGGTAGGATAGGGCTGGGTAAAGTAGTGAAAGGTAGGGTAAGGTAAAGAAATCAGGCATTTTCGGTTAAAACTGGTAGGGTGGAATCAAATAAGGTAATTAGATATAGTAAGATATGGGTAGTCAGACAAGGCAGGTTAGATTTGGTAGGGCAGTGTAGGGCAGATAAAGGTAGAGTATAATCAGGCAAGGAAGGTTATATACGGTAGGATGGGATATAGTCAGAAAAGGTAGGTTAGGTATTGGAGGGTAAGGGAGGGGAGTCAGTAAGGGTACATTCATTTTGGTATGGAAGCTGAAGGTAAGTTTAAAGCAATTTTTAATCTAACTCTTTGCTAGCTTCAGACGATTTCTTGCAGCTTAAGAAAACCCTCTCAGGATGATGGGACAGGCACATTAACCCCTTCAGACCGATGGGGACAGGTGTTATGGAACCTAATTAATATTACCGGACACCTTAGATCTCTTCTAAGATGGATGAAACTGTACTAAGAGACGGTCTTATGAAAAGTGTTAGAGAAGTTAGAAGGTGAGAATGTGTGTGTGTGTGTGTGTGTGTGTGTGTGTGTGTGTGTGTGTGTGTGTGTGTGTGTGTGTGTGTGTGTGTGTGTCAGAATGATGTGCAGTAATGTGTGGTAGTGTGAAATGCGAGAGAATGAAGTATGTTTGTGTGAGAAGTGGCAGTGAGAAGTTGCCTGTCTGTCTATCTATCCATCTATCCATTCATCTATCTATCTATCTATCTAATCAAAATCCCATCTAACATGCGAATAATATTAAGAGAAATATTACTTAGCTTTTAACAGGAGGAAGTAATGATTGGCCGACTTACTGACTGGCTTTCTTGCTGCCTATCTTCTTGGTTTTCTTACTGGCTTTCTTCCTGACTGACTTTCTTCCTGGCTGCCTTTCTTCCTGACTGCCTTTCTTCCTGCCTTTCTTCCTGGCTGCCTTTCTTCCTGACTGCTTTCCTTCTGGCTTTCTTCCTGGCTTGCTGTGGATTTCCTGCAGATCCCTACGTCTATCTGTCGACAAAAATCATCCTCAGCATCTTCATTATCATTACCATAATAGTAGTAGTAGTAGTAGTAGTAGAAGTAGTAGTAGTAGTAGTAGCAGTAGTAGCAGTAATAATTGTAGTAGTAGTAGTTATAGTAGTAGTAGTAGTTGTTGTTGTTGTTGTTGTATTGATATTATTATTATTATTATTATTATTATTATTATGATGATGATGATCATCATCATCATCCCCTCTCCATCTTCAGTCCTGAGATGTAACAACAGATTAACGCTGAAATATGATACTATAGTCGCAGCGCACGACTCTGAGATTGTCGTTATCATACCCTGGCAACCTACCTGTCAGAAACGAGTACTATTTCGTGTCATATTATACACGAATCATATTATATTACACGAATATATTATACACAAATATTATTATACACGAACATATTATAAAAGAATCATAAGCGTATCATATTATACACGAAACTGGAAGCACAATATTATTGAGGAGTAGGTTGCCAGGGCACGATAATGACAACCTCAGAGTCGCGCGCCGCGACTGTAGTCACAAAGAAGTGTTATATAAGTTAAGCCGCAACACTTTTATTCTGCCACTGAGCTACGTGAACTAAACTATAATACGATGCTAGTCACGAAGAGGTGCTTTGCCACATACAAACTGCTTCCATGTCGCCTTGTCTTTCAGCATCTGTCTATCCTCCCTCCAGCTCACACTCTCCTCATACATATACATCTCCACCATATCCCAACACCTCTTCCTTGGTCTCCCTCTCCCTCTCTGACGCTCCAACTCACTCACATACACTCTCTTAGTCGATCTCTCATTCTCCATTATCTCCACATGACCAAATAATCTCAGGGTACTTCTCCCAACGCTTTCCAGCACATCAGCATCAACACCACAACTCTCTTCACTTCCTCGTTTGTCTGTCAGTCTCTCCATGTAACTACTAACTCCACATCCACATCAACACCATAGCGCTCCTGCACTTCCTCATTTGTCTATCTATATCTCTAAGTAACTCTAC
>NC_136955.1:17223122-17340622 GCF_032717465.1 Coenobita brevimanus | reverse complement strand
TACTGTATATTGTTAAAGATCTGCAGATTTGAGTGACTGGAGCTTTAGTCGTCGTCGCCGTCATCGTCGTCGTCGTCGTCGAAATAGTAGTAATGGTAGTAGTAGTAGTAGTAGTAGTTGTTGTTGTTGTTGTAATAGTAGTAGTAGTAGCAGTAGTAGTAGCAGTAGTTGTAACAGTAGTAGTAGTATAATGGTATAATCCTCAGAGTAACTATTAATGTTTCATGCATGGATTAGCGAGAAGAGAAGGAGCGTGAAGAAAGTCGCTACAGTAGAGCGGAGACTGAGATGGACGGGTGGAAAAGAGAATGGGATGTAAAGGAGAGAGAGAGAGAGAGAGAGAGAGCAAGAGGAAGAACATGAGAGTTAGTGTGTGTGTGTGTGTGTGTGTGTGTGTGTGTGTGTGTGAGAGAGAGAGAGAGAGAGAGAGAGAGAGAGAGACGCGGGGGGGGACAATACGAGAGTTGCTCTATGTGACCCCTAATCATGATGCTAGTCGACCCTTAATTGCCCGTCTGCCTAGTGGACGAGCGGTGTAATTACGGTGCCTGCTTGTGTAGTGTGGGGTGTCTCAAGAAGCCTTCAAGTGCCTGTGCAGTGTGTCTTAGGAGCAATCATGATGTTATTTTGGACTAGTATTAAGAGGATTTGTAGCTCCTTTTCCTTAGCGATGCATTTTGCTTATTACATCCTCATACTCCTTCATTGTAATCTCTATCGTTACAGCACTGGCATGGGTCCCATCAACAGCATGCAAGGGAATAACAGGGGTGCAATGCTCAGAAAAAATAGCTAAGAAAGAGGTGTAACGAAGCATCCTCTGTGACTCATAATAGGACCGTGCTGGTTGTTATATCCCTGAGGTTGTTAAATGCCTGTGTCTTATGTCTTAGGAATATTCAAGGTGTTATACTGGATACTTGTTTAGACCAGCAATCTCCCTGTGTTATTTGTTTTATCCCAGAGGCCGCCAAGTGGATGTATTCTACATCTTAGGTGTATTTAAGGTGTGATCTTTGGTTACAGTTAAGCCATTCTCTCTGTGTCGTGTGCTGTATTTTCCAAGCTGTTAAGTGGGGTGTATTCTGTGTCTTAGTAGCATTCATTGTCTTACATATGGGCACGTATTTAGAGCAGTATTCTCATTGTCTTCTACTGTGTTTTTCAGAGGTCGTCAAATGAATGGTTTTCTCTTGGGTCATATTTAAGTCCGTATTATCGTCGACTAAGGAGGTTTTCCACAACTTCTTGTTAACATCGCATTTAGTCATTGCCTTAGTAAACTCTTGCTTGTGGTTTATGCTATTTTGGTTTATATTTGTTGTAAAAAAAAACACACACACACAAAGAGCCTGGTAAGCTGTAATCGCTAAGGAGGACACACACACACACACACACACACACACACACACACACACACACACACACACACACACACACACACACACACACACACACACCAGGTCGAACTTCTAATTGTGAGACAAGTGCAAGGGGGAACAGTGCCCAGACACCCACGTATCTGGTAACTATATGTGAGAGGGGAGTGGTTATGGGATGGGTAGGGTTGCAGGGTCTGATGGTTCCTACCCCTCCTCCTCCTTCCTTCCCTTCCTCTCCTCCCTTCCCTTTCCTTCCCTACCCTTCCCTTTCCCACCCACACGCAGTTAGCAGTTAGGTGGGTGTCAGGTGTTTACATTCAGGGGTTCGTTGTGGTGGGGCAATGTTTAGCTCTGAAATTTCCCCGAATGCACATTTTCCAGCAAGATATCGCTCTGACACTGGTAGTTGTACTTTTCCTGCAAGCTCATAAATTCAGTTACCTTGTTGTTTGAGCTAAAATACTGTAGCTAAAGTATTGTAGAGTTTATGCCAAAATTATGGACTCGTTACAATTGATGCTCGCCCTAAATTGTTTAACAGTTTATTCAGAAATTATGGAGCCAATTACCTTGCTGTTCATGAGATTGTAATATTCATGACTAAATTATGGGATCAGTTATACTGCTGTTTCTCACAAAATTAACACATATCTGTGACAAAAATATAGTCAGTTACAAGTGTTTGTTCCTAAGTTTTTGGGTTGTTGCATAAAAGGCTGAGTAATGGACTCAGTTACTCTATCATTCATGATAAAATAATCATCCTGTTCAAGACAAAATTACTGAGCTAATTACGATGTACTTTTCACGATGAATTATCGAATAATAAATTGCTGTACGTACATGGTACATACGAAGTCTATTTAACCATTATACAATGAACCCCTTATCTTCACGGACGTCATCTACAGTTATCCAGGCTACCTACAAACATTATTTTTATCAACTTAGGAATAACTAGTGCTGTACAGGTAAATGAAGGCTACGGGTAATCCCTCCAGCAATAGTTACTTCACTTTTATTTGTCCCAGATTTGTTTTCCATTAGCAGCTTATTTCATGTACTTCAGTGGGGCAGTATGACGGTGCTATGGCTCTACATCCTTTCCATAGCATTTCTTCAGGACTAGCACCATATCCTAGTGCTAATCTCTTGTTAGAGATCAGCATCAGACATGGAAAGATGGCCCTTTTAGACCAACTTAGAGTAAGCAAAGTACAGTAAGGAAGACAGAATATGCTACTGTTAAAGTGAAAAAATTTTCTTGCTTACCCTGAGGAATATCATTAAGATTTCCTTCATCCTTTAACATGGTTGAATAACTTAAAAACTCTGGGGAATGAGAAGAAAATTTGAGGCCTATACTTAAGCCCTGAATAATGAGAGGGGAGGCAACTCGCTACTTTTGACGGACACTTATGGATGAGGTGCATAAAAGGATTCAGCTGGGAAGAACGACTGCTGGTTCGCTTAGAGCAGTGGTATGAACTAGGGAAGTGAGCATGGTAGTAAAGGAGTACTCTGATCCCCACTCTGATGTAAGACAATGAAGCTTGGACCCTGTTGAAAGTACACTACTTAAAAGTGAGAGCAGTAGAAATGAGTTGTCTGAGAGAGGTATGTGGAGTTACTTGGAAAGATAGAAAGACAAGTGAGGAGGTGGAGGAGCATTGTGGTGTTGATGTAGATGTGCCTGAAAGCATTAGGAGATACACTTTGAGATGGGTTGGCCAAATAAAGATTATGGGGAATGAGAGGCTGATAAGGAGAATGTACGAGTGAAGTGGATGGGGAAAAGGGGGAGGGGATAGGCCGAAGATGAGGCAGAGGGCTTGGGTGATTGGAGCGGTTTAAGAGAAAAGTACGAGAGAGTTGGAGAAAGGGCAGCTGGATGACGGAGGACAGGGTGACAAGGAGGCGATTTTTTTGTAGCCACCACTTGCGGGAATAAGGATTCTGGCGATGGACAGATTGAGATTTATGGAACACTTGATGTTAGGTGTGATTGGATGCATCTCCCATTAGTGTGCAATTAGCAAAAATATACCGTAATACGAGAAAACAGCTAAAAATCGACACTTGCATCTTCTTCATGATGAAAGTTTCAAGCAAGTGGCCACATAGTTAGGTAATGTGACTGAAAATGTTGAGTGAAATGGAATCACATCCCCTACATGACCACACCACTGGACTAATACCGCCCTCCCTCCCTCACTTTCCCTCGGTCTCAGAGTGATGTCACAGACGCCTCCTGACTTCAGCCGTCCCCTAAAGGCCGTATGTCAGATGGTAACGGTGTCACAAAAGACTTTGTAGTTACTTGTAGAGAAGTTTTGTGGTTTAGTTGTCACTCTCGATTTCTTGTAGTAGGAATTAAAGATGAATACAAGGAGTTGATCTTCATTTATTATCTTCAGAGAAATCTAAGTTGAGCAGGGTATGTCTTACAGAGACAATATAATAAGTAAGTCTAGTTGAGCCCCTCTTTTCTTGTTCACTCTCTCCACTACCTGTCGGTTCAATCGCTAGCCTCCTTCTGAGCTCTCTTTCCTAAATTCTGGTGAAACAGGGGTCGTGTCACGTGTGTTACACTGTGGTTAGAAAGTTCCAGAAACCTGTGTGTGAGTATGTGTGTATGCCACTAGGCTTTGTTCCCCTGCTATCTCGCTGACACACTACCTGCATCATCTCCTGACATTGCTACTTCCTAATCTGTCAACATTTCCTCAGTTAACTTGCAAGATCATTTCCCTTTCCCAGGCTCGCATGGAGCTGTCTATCTATCTATTTATCTATCTATCTATTATGATTTGTAATTATAATATGGACTCATAACATTGCTCAGCCACGCCGCTGAAGGTCCTCCGACAGCAATTATCATTGACATATTGTTACATAGCCTATGATTTCATCATCCTTTGTGTAATTCTAACGTACAGTATGCTGCATGTTTGATCACGAGCGTGTTCTACCTCACTCCCCCCGTCCTCCCTTATAGTAGAGTAAGTCGTTCTTTCTGTTGTTCAGAGCAGGATTGTCAACTCTTTGTCCCCATGGCTTCATTTGCGCGTCCTTCTTACAAGTTGTATCAAGCTCTGCCGGCCCCTATATGATGAGCTCAGTCTCTGCATTATTGCCACTTAGATCAACTCCTCATTTTGTTCACATCTCTGTCCTCCCCTGTACAGTTATTATTATTGTGAGTGCTCAGGAAGTCTCCAACCATCTAGCAGCTGTGTAATTTGAGTATAAGTGATATTGCATTTTTTCTTGTACTGTGTAGTATAAGGTGTTAATTCTTAGGCCTAGTAAGGTTTTTGTGATTAATGTAAGGTTATGTCAGCCAATTATTAATAATATTTTGTATCTGTAATAATATAACTTGCATTCACTGTGTATTATCCGGTATTATCATTTTATCAGGGCTGACTTAGATAAATTTACTCTTGCTACTTTCGTGTTAATAGAGGCTATTGCAGTTAATCATATATTTAACCTGTTTTTTACCATTACATTATCCTTATGAGTCCTGAATGTTTTGTTGTTAGTTTGAGCATTAAACTTTAACTTGTAATTTTACCTAACTCTTTTGTTTTGAACCTGGAACTTTACGGGACAGTAGTGATTTTTAGTATTCTCACTTAAAGTGTACATTATCTTTCTCTGTTCCGTAACATAAATTTGGCGACATCGCCAGGATATTCAGGATATTATCATAAGGATATTGCTTGATATTTTGTGACTATGATTTATTCATGATGTCTACTATTACTACGCTTGATGAAGCCAAAGATTTTTTGTCAAATGTGCAAACAGTGTGTGATGTAGAAAACAGAACAAAGAATGAACTTAAGCTTGTTGCTCAACAATTGGGAATTGCTGGTCGCTCTCATCATTCTAAAGATCAAATTGTTGACATGATTAATGAAAGCTTGTTCAATGTAACTCCTCGAAATGAAAAAACGCAGATTGAATTAGCTAAGTTACAGCTAGCCCTGCAGGAGGCTCGTGCTAAGGAGGCTGAATTTCAGGCAAAAGCTAAGGAGGCTGAGGCACAAGTTGAAATCGCTAGGATTCAGGCAGACCATGAGTATCGCATGAAACAAGGTGGAACTGGATCATCTAGCTCTGATGATTTTGATGTGGCTAAAAATGTTAAACTTGTCCCTCCTTTTAATGAATCTGATTTAACTAAGTATTTTCAGTTGTTTGAGAGGGTAGCTACAGGTTTTAATTGGCCCAAAAAGTATTGGCCAGTACTCCTTCAAACTGTTCTCACCGGTAAAGCTCAAGTAACTTATGCATCTTTGCCTCAGGATCAATCTGATAATTATGATGTAGTTAAGAGCTTGATTCTTAAGGCCTATGAGCTTGTTCCTGAAGCCTATAGAGTAAAATTTAGGACAACTTATAAGAAAGATAAGCAGTCCCATGTTGTGTATGCAAAAATCAAAGAAGATCTGTTAGAGCAGTGGTTAAATTCTAAGAATGTGGATTCTGATTTTGACAAATTTAAGCAGATGATTTTGCTGGAGGACATCAAAAGTTGTATTTATAAAGATGTAAGCCTATATCTTGATGAGAAAAGAATAGATAATTTGTCTGATGCTGCAGTTTTAGCTGATGAATATGTTCTCACTCACAAGAGATATTTTAGAGAAAAAAGGAAAGCTGAGAGTAAGTATGTTGCCTCTACTCAGAGTACAGGTAACAGGAAAGAGAATAAAGATGATGTTTCTCAGGAAGTAAATATCAGCTTCACCTCTAGATTTCAGAAAAGTAAATGTACTTATTGTAGTAAGCTTGGTCATACTACGGAGAAATGTTTCAGGAGACAGCGTGATGTGAACAAAAAGGAGTCTTTAAATATTCAATCAATTGGTCTAGTGTCCACCCTTGAGAGTTCCCAGAATTCCTTAACTGAGTTAACTGAACCTGCTTTGAGGGGTAAATTAAATTCTCATGATGGAGCTCCTCTTTTGAGCAGTGACGTGGGTGACACTCTCAAGAGTTCATGTGCTAATTTCCTGTCTGATGGTTTTGTCAGTCTTCTGGACAGTAATGACAGGAAATCAGTTAAAATATATCGTGATACAGGTGCTTGCCAATCCCTTATGCTGACCAGTGTTCTAGGCTCTAATGTTAATTCCTCTGATGAAACTGTAATCTTACAAGGTGTAGGGAATAATTACTTCTCTGTCCCTCTGTGCAGAGTGAATTTAGAGTCTGGTTTTGTTAATGGTTCCTTTATGGTTGGGTTGGTTGAGACACTCCCAATGTCAGGTGTAACTTTCTTACTTGGAAATGATATTGGTGGAAGTCAAGTGTGTCCAGCTCCTCAGTTGTCTAGTGAGCCAGTGGCTGCGACCCAGGATTGTGATGTCCCTGATGTGTTCTCTGCATGTGCTGTCACTAGGGCTAAGTCTAAAGTTACTGGTGACTTAGAGGATAATGATGATGATGATGATATCCTAGCTGACACTTTTCTTGCTAATTTGGACCACTCAACAGATGAGGCAGTACCCCGTAGTGTTGATAATTTGTCTCGTCAAGAGTTGGTTGAGTTGCAGTTTGCTGACCCTGAGTTGAAAGGTCTAGCTAACTCTGCTTGCAGCGAGGAAGAGTCAGCCGGTGCTTCTACTTGTTATTATATAAAGTCAGGAGTACTTATGAGGAAGTGGAGACCCCCAACAGCATCAGCCGACTGTGAATGGGAGGTTGTACATCAAGTTGTCATCCCTCGTGTTTGTAGGCAGGATATCATTAGAGTGGCTCATGATTCCAGTTTGGCAGGACACCTTGGAGTGAGGAAGACTGTGGCACGCATTTTGAAACACTTCTACTGGCCAGGTATCTTCAGGGATGTTTCCTGGTATTGTAAGTCTTGTCACACCTGTCAAGTTGTGGGGAAGTGTAATCAGACCGAAAAGGTTGCACCTCTAGTTCCCATTCCTCCTTTTGAGGCACCTTTCACCCGTGTGTTGGTGGATATTGTGGGCCCTCTTCCTAAGACTTCTTCAGGATTTTCTTATGTGTTGACCCTGATTGATATGGCTACTCGTTATCCTGAAGCCATTCCACTTAGAAATATCTCAGCAAAGAACGTGGTTAAGGAAATGCTAGGGTTCTTCACAAAGTTTGGTCTGCCCAAGGAGGTACAGTCAGACCGGGGAAGTAATTTCATGTCAAATGTTTTCAAGCAGTCTCTGAAAGAGTTGGGCATCACCCAGATCACGTCTTCAGCTTACCATCCCCAGACCCAAGGAGCGTTGGAGAGATATCATCAAACACTCAAATAGATGCTCAAGAAATACTGTTTGGAACATCAGAAAGACTGGGATAAAGGTCTTCCATTCGTTGTATTTGCTGCAAGAGAATCTCCAAATGAATCACTGGGCTTCTCACCTTTTGAACTACTGTTTGGCCATGAAGTAAGAGGACCCCTTAAGTTACTCAAGGAATGCTGGCTGTCGGAGGAAGATGACGTCAACCTGCTGGAGTATGTGATGAAGTTCAAAGAACGGCTGTCCACTGCTTTACAGCTGGCGAGAGAGAATTTAGGAGCTGCTCAGGAGAAGATGAAGACTTGGTATGATAAGAAGTCCATGTTAGGCCACTTTCAGCCAGGAGATCAGGTTTTGATTCTGCTACCAGTGCATGGGCAACCTCTTCAAGCCAAGTTTAATGGTCCTTATGTCGTGGAGAAGAAACTCAGTGATGTCAACTATGTCATCGCCACACCAGATCGTAGAAAGAACAAGCAACTTTGTCACATCAACATGCTAAAGTTATATCACAGGCGGGACGAAAATAACCCAGTCTGCACTGTAGCTGTTCCACCCGAGTCTGCAAGTGAAGTCTCCCATGCAGTATGAGCCTGAGTGATAGTTTGGGGTAGAATCCTGATATCATGAATGATCTCCAGACTAAGCTTTCTCATCTACCTCCCGAGGAAAGGCAGGAGTTTTCGGCATTACTGCAGGAGTACCCGCAAGTGTTCCGTGCCACTCCAGGAAGAACCACTATGTTGATGCATGATTTCGATGTTGGAGACGCAAAGCCAATTAAATTGCCTCCTTACCGTGTGAACCCAGTGAAAGTTCCTCTCATCGAGAAGGAGCTTGGCTACCTGTTGGACCACAAGATGATTGAGCCCTGTCAGAGCGAGTGGAGTTCTCCTGTCACTCTAGTCCCTAAGCCAGGTGGGTCACAGCGGCTTTGCATTGACTACAGACGTGTTAATCAGATAACCAAAACAGACACCCTCTCCCTTGCGTGGAAGATTGCATAGACAAGATCGGAAAGGCTAGGTACATAAGTAAGTTTGATTTGTTAAAAGGGATACTGGCAAGTACCTATGACTGAATGTGCTAGGGAGATCTCATGTTTTGTAACACAAGGAAAGACTTTTGCATGTTCTGTAATGCCATATGGTATGAAGAATGCACCAGCCACATTTCAGAAGCTCATGAATGTTGTAACAGAGGGTTTGGCAGGGTGTGTTGTTTATATTGATGATGTATTAATCTTCAGTGACAACTGGAAAGATCACCTATGCCATGTCAGTAAATTTCTTGAGCATTTAGTTCAGGCTAATCTTGTAGCTAATTTATCAAAGTGTGAGTTTGGTCAAGCTAAAGTTCAGTACCTTGGGTGCGTAATTGGTGATTGACATGTTGCACCACCAGGAGCTAAGGTTCAGGTTATAAGTGATCTTCCCAGACCTAAAAGTAGGAAAGAGCTACAAAGATTTTTGGGAATCGTAGGTTATTACAGGAGATTTGTTCTTAACTTTTCAATTCTTGTATCACCACTTACAGACCTACTGAAAAAGGGAGTTGAATTTGTATGGACCGATAACTGTGAATCCTCTTTCAACAAACTTAAAGCTATCCTATTAAGTCAGCCAGTGCTCGGTACTCCAAATTTTGCTAAGCCTTTTAACATGGCTGTTGATGCCAGTGATACAGGAGCTGGGGCTGTTTTGCTACAAGAGGATGATCAGGGTATTGAACACCCTGTATCTTATTACAGTAAGAAGTTCACTCCACCTCAAAAGAACTACTCAACTATTGAGAAAGAGCTTTTGGCCTTGATTTTGGGTTTACAGCATTTTTCGTTTTATTTGTGTTCTGGTTTTGACCCCATAGTCATTTATACCGATCATAACCCACTGAAATTCCTTAGTAAGTTTGAAGATAAAAATCAGAGATTGACAAGATGGAGTCTACTTCTTCAGGAGTATTCATTAGACATACAACATGTCAAGGGGAAAGAAAATGTTATTGCAGATTGCTTATCTAGACTTTAGACAGATTGTTTTAGAGTAATAAGAAATTTCCTTTGTAAATTTCTTTTTCTTTGTGGGGAGGTGTTACATAGCCTATAATTTCATCATCCTTTGTGTAATTCTAACGTACAGTATGCTGCATGTTTGATCACGAGCGTGTTCTACCTCACTCCCCCCTTCTCCTCCCTTATAGCAGAGTAAGTCGTTCTTTCTGTTGTTCAGAGCAGGATTGTCAATTCTTTGTCCCCATGGCTTCATTTGCGCGTCCTTCTTACAAATTGTATCAAGCTCTGCCGGCCCCTATATAATGAGCTCAGTCTCTGCATTATTGCCACTTAGATCTACTCCTCATTTTGTTCACATCTCTGTCCTCCCCTGTACAGTTATTATTATTGTGAGTGCTTAAGAAGTCTCCAACCATCTAGCAGCTGTGTAATTTGAGTATAAGTGATATTGCATTTTTTCTTGTACTGTGTAGCATAAGGTGTTAATTCTTAGGCCTAATTAGGTTTTTGTGATTAATGTAAGGTTATGTCAGCCAATTATTACTAATATTTTGTATCTGTAATAATATATCTTGCATTCACTGTGTATTATCCGGTATTATCATTTTATCAGGGCTGACTTAGATAAATTTACTCTTGCTACTTTCGTGTTAATAGAGGCTATTGCAGTTAATCATATATTTAACCTGTTTTTTGCCATTACATTATCCTTATGAGTCCTGAATGTTTTGTTGTTAGTTTGAGCATTAAACTTTAACTTGTAATTTTACCTAACTCTTTTGTTTTGGACCTGGAACTTTACAGGACAGTAATGATTTTTAGTATTCTCACTTAAAGTGTACATTATCTTTCTCTGTTCCGTAACAATATGCTAATCTATTAGTACATAATATTGATTATAATATTGTATAAATATAATATTCATAGTAAATTGCAATGATCAAGTAATATTACATTTTAAACAAGTTGTATACATAATTGAACAAATGCAATGGTTGTTGTATGACATTTTGTAAGATGTGTATGTATAACAGACGTACGCATATAATTGTGCAATGGTAATACTGCTAGGTTATTACATTACATATTGAGTTATCCCTTTAGTAATGTCTAATATTTCACCTAACTTGTATGATGATTTTGGTAATACAGAATTGTGATATAATTGTATGACTTTACATAATATTGTAGTAATATTGTGGTAATACAAAATTGTAATATTTTATGAAGTTACATAATATTGTGGTAATGCATAATTGTGTTGGCCTTATAATTGTAGTTACATTTTGTTAATGCAACTGTTACATAATTGTGTTGGCCTTATAATTGTAGTTAAAGTTACATAAAAGTTACATCTTGTTAATGCAACTGTTACATAATTTTTAAATATTGTTTGTAGTTACATAATTGCAGTTAAGTTACATAAAAGTTACATCTTGTTAATGCAACTGTTACATAATTGTTACATATTGTTTGTAGTTACATAATTGTAAAGTTACATAAAAGTTACATCTTGTTAATGCAACTGTTACATAATTGTTACATATTCTTTGTAGTTACATAATTGTAGGTAAAGTTACATAAAAGTTACATCTTGTTAATGCAACTGTTTCATAATTGTTACATATTGTTTGTAGTTACATAATTGTAGTTAAAGTTACATAAAAGTTACATCTTGTTAATGCAACTGTTACATAATTATTACATATTGTTTGTAGTTACATAATTGTAGTTAAAGTTACATAAAAGTTACATCTTGTTAATGCAACTGTTACATAATTGTTACATATTGTTTGTAGTTACATAATTGTAGCAAGTGTAACATAATGCAATCGTTTGTCGTTACATAATTGTTACATATCGTTTGTAGTTACATATTGTAATAATTGCGGTCCTGACATTGAATCCGGTCATGTTGCGGTCGATGATATGATGTGCCATGCCACTAGCTTATGGAGACAACCGTTTGCTTTTTGTTTTACTTATAGGAGTTTATGTGGTATTTTGGCATTTGTAGTAACACTTACACTTATTTTCATTTGTTTGTTATGTGATCTTACTCTATTTCTTTCTTTTTTCTTTCTTACTTTTTTTTTTTTTTTTTTTTTTGTATGTATTGATTTTCTATAGTTTGTTTTTCTTCGCTTGTGTACGCTTTTTCTGTGTTGTTCTTGGTTGCATAATTACTGGCTAATTCCCTTGGGACCCTTTCTTAAGGTTTAGTTTATACTGCACAGATATTACTGAAAATGATATTATATAGCCCCATATTTTGTTATTTTATATAAAAAAAAATATATACACTATATACAGTATTAACTATATACACTGACTTGTTCTTCACTTGTACCTATCGTGGGCAATATATGTGTCAGCACTGTGTGGAAATCATTGTCTTCACGATTGTGTTGAAGATGTTCATTCTTGCTAACATCATTTGTGTTGGCCATTTTTTTTTCTTTTTTTTTTCTGGTTTTCCTTGTAAGTTAATTTATCTGTTTCCACAAGGTAGCTTTAATTAATGTTTAATACAGTCTTTTTTAATCACTCACTGAGTAACTGTGATGGAATATTTTCTTTATTACTTTGTAGATGAAATAATGTATAGCTGTATGTATGAAACACGTATTTTATGTAGGTGTAAATGGTAACACTCGATGGTAGTAAATAAAGCTATAATAAATGAATGAATATATACGGTGTAGAATATTTATTGTTGGTGATTATTTAGTGTTTGAGTTATGCAGATAACTGAAGTATGTGTACGTAAGTTGTAACTGCTGTATACAGCACGTTTTATATGTTTTTGCAAAATGTGTTGTCTATCACTGTGTATCGTATAGATGAAGTAACTATGTAACTCACTAATTTTTACCGTGGTGGGAATGGTGTGAGTGGTGTTGCACGTGATGATAGCGTTGTCCTTCACGGGGTGATTGACGTGTTGTGGGGTGTCAGACACACGTTGATACGTATGGTGACGTCGACTTCCCACACTGGTAGCTGTGGTGAGTAAATGAGTAGCGCTGAGTAACTTCAGTGAAGATGAGTGAGTAAGATGAGTTGTGAATATGGGCTTGGTATTCGCTTCGTTGTCTTGAACTCTTCACTCCTGCGTCAGCGGTGGAGGTTGGGTGGATGTATCAGAGAGAGGAGGGTGAGGTCTGGTGGTTGTGAGTTGTGAGTCGTATCTCACTCTTCGTTTGTTTGTTTTGTTTTTCTTTCTCGAGGTTTTCTCGTTCCTTTTCTCTTGTGATTTACTCGTTGTAGGATGAAGACTGCCGCTACTTGTAGGAGCGTGTAGAAGATCATACAGACGACTCGTAGAGTTGTTACTTGTAGTTGATTGTAGATGGTTGTAGTTCGTTGGTTCGTCGTAGAAATTGCAAGATTGTTTGTATCAATATATTGTTAAACTACTTGCAAGGCGTCCTGTGACCTCTTCACCATTAAATCAGCGTGATGATCGGGGAGACGGAGGGGGCTGGTTGGAGAGAATACTGTCAGGAGCTGGTTGTGAGTTGTTGGTTGTGAGAGGTATTTTTTGTTTTCAATCTTGATATTTTGTAGGAATTCACTGTTGATTCGTAGACGAGGTTCGTATACGTTCGCTGCTACCAAATGTCATAAAGGACTTTGTAGTTACTTGTAGAGAAGTTTTGTGGTTTAGTTGTCACTCTTGATTTCTTGTAGTAGGAATTAAAGATGAATACAAGGAGTTGATCTTCATTTATTATCTTCAGAGAAATCTAAGTTGAGCAGGGTATGTCTTACAGAGACAATATAATAAGTAAGTCTAGTTGAGCCCCTGTTTTCTTGTTCACTCTCTCTACTACCTGTCGGTTCAATAGCTAGCCTCCTTCTGAGCTCTCTTTCCTAAATTCTGGTGAAACAGGGGCCGTGTCACGTGTGTTACACTGTGGTTTGAAAGTTCCAGAAACCTGTGTGTGAGTATGTGTGTATGTCACTAGGCTTTGTTCCCCTGCTATCGCGCTGACACACTACCTACATCATCTGACATTGCTACTTCCTAATCTGTCGTCAACATTTCCTCAGTTAACTTGCAAGATCATTTCCCTTTCCCAGGCTCGCATGGAGCTGTCTATCTATCTATTTATCTATCTATCTATTATAATTTGTTATTATAATATGGACTCATAACAACGGCGCCTGTCCGTCAAGGGACATATGAGGGGTGGCTCCCTCTGTCACATCGTGGTAAATGGGACATGTGTGGTGCTGGGCTCTTAGCGTTAGTCAGGTGTCTATAGGTGAGGGAGGAAGGGAATGAGAGGAGTATCATAGTATGTAGATAGAGGAGAAATGGAGAAGGGCAGACGTATATAGATAGGGAAGAAATGGAAAGGGCCATAAAGGGATAGATAGGGAGATAAATATAGTAAATAATGTTCTTTGTCGCCTGGGACTGGTTTGTATATTTAGAGAGATAGGAATAAAGAAGGAAATATAAGGATAAGTAGCCCCCTTTATCACTTCCTATTAAATGTGGTGTACGGCTCTTTACGCTTAATAACTAGGTGTTTTTAAGTAGGAGGAGGGATGCAATTGGAGGAATGCTTACATAAGAGAAACAGAATGGAGCAGATGTGCATAGACAGGGGTGGGATGCAATGGGAGGAATGTTTATAGACAAGGGTGGAAAAGAATGGGGTAGATATGTATAGATGGCGAGGGACTGTACATATGGTATATAATGCATTTTCGCCTAGAATTACTGGGAGAGGATGTCATATGTTGAGACAGTAATGATAATGATAAGTATCTCCCTTTATCACCTGTTATTAGACAGGACATGTTTGTTTAGGCAGAGATATAATTAAAAAATTCTTTCTATCACCTGGTATTAAATGGGACAGATTTGTACAGGTAGAGAGAATATAATAGTAAGGATAAGTAGCTCCCTCTGTCACCTGGTATTAAATGAGACAGGCTTGTATAGGCAATGAGATAGTAAAAATAAGGATGAGAAGCTCCCTCTATCCCCTGGTATTAAATGGATGAGGTGTGGTGCGGGTCTCTCGGCGTTTGTTAGCCATGTGCATGTAACTAAGATAGAGAGGGAAATGAAGCGCTGTTTATAGATAGGAAGGAAATATAAATACAATTATCCTTAGGCAGGGAGAGACTAGATCGAACAAATATGTATGACAGGGGAAATGGATGAAATAGACAGGGGGATGGTAACAGTGAAATTACTCAGTGGAACTTTGTATTTAATCGGACAGGCATGGTGTGAGACTTACCGTTAGGCAGACAAGTGTACGCTAGAAGAGGAAGGATTAAATTAGACATACGTGTATCGATAGGGGATGTGTGAGTTGGAAAAGATAAACACAGGTAGAGAGATTGTATTGATATGGATACGTAGCCTACTCAGCCACTTCTTATTTGGTGTGAGAGATGTGGAAATAGAACAGTTGTGTAAGAAGATGGAATTACTAAAGATAACAACCGCCCTCTGCAGCCAGGTACTTTGTGTAACAGGTGTTGTGCCTGGCTCTTATCGTTAGTCCTGCAGGTGTGAAGTGACAGGGTAAGGGTGAGATGGGACATACATACAGCTGAATACACAAGCTCGTGCTAAGGTGGGTGGTACGTTCAGTGGGTGGATGGCTCAGTGGGTTAGGGCAACAGCTGTGAGTGTCTGTAACTATAGTCGGTTTATTTTCATCTGAGAAAGATCACTAACCCGATTCCGCTCTGTTTATGATAAATTGTTATCAAGCTGGAGGGCAAATTTGACTATTAACCAAGGAGACTCATCCATACCACGTGGAATTTGACGCAACCACAACATACGTGTCAGGTTGTGAGAGTGGCCCAGTTTCCTTAGGCGAATACAGACCAGCTATAGATATAGATACTGGAAAGTGGACTGAAGTAACTTTTTAACAGCGATCAAAATAATGTGATACCCATGCATTCCCTCTGTATCAAAAGGAACTTCTGAAATCAACGCACAGTTCCAAATACACAGGTACTAGGTCATTTCTGGCTAATGCGTTACAGTGGGGGGAGTGGAATGGCAGCACCTTTACCTCCCCCTTCCTCACCCTCACCTGCTTCCACTCCCTCACTCTTCCCACAGCGGCCTCAACTGTCAGTAGGAAATGACCCGGAATTTGTGTCTGTGTGTGGGTTTCGACAGTGCGTATGCTTCATGTGCTTGTATCTGTAAGTATGTGAGGGAGACAAGAAATAGGACAGATGTGCATCGTTTAGGGGATGGAAATTATGGGAATAAATAGCACTTGCTATTATCTGGTGATAAAAAAGGCAGATGTGCTTTGGTAGAGTGTATTAATAGGAAGAAACTCTCATATGGAATTAAAAAGGGCAGATGTGCATTGGTAGAGAGATGGTATTAATAAGCATAAACTATTACGTGCTATTAAAAGAGGCAGATGTGCACAGGTAGAAAGACTGAGTTAATAGAGAAAAACTATGATCTAGAGTAATAAGGGGCACATGTGCATTAGTAGGGAGATTGTATTAACAGGGATAAGTAACGCATTTCATCACCTGGTATTAAATGGAACAAATGTGCATAGGTAAATAGATGGTATTAATCCGTTTAGTCAGAGGGCGTCCTTTGCAGTGTATCGTAGTTATTTCCATGTGATATTATTCACTTGACGGGGCCGCTGTAGTAGTAAATTGGCTAATGGAGGCTATACCTATCCTATCCATTTCGTGTCTCCAAAACTGAAGAGGTAGAAAGATATAAAACTAAAAAGTAAATAAACATACACCATACTAATAAATGAGGCTGTATTAGTTCTGGGTTCCTGTTTCTTCCGATATTACAAGGGAAGGGATGCAGTGGGACAGATGTGCACGGGATGAAATGGGACAGATGTGCATGTGTCAGGACTCCATATCATAATTACAAATCATAATAGACAGATAGACAGATAAATAGATTGACAGACAGAAGCAGCAAGTCAGGGGATGAGATAGGTATTGTGTCAGCGAGAATTGAGCAATGCTAAACATGCTTACACACTCTAACTCAAGGAATGCATGATAGGCACACGACAGCCCCTCGTGACCATACACACACATACACACATACTCACACACAGACTTCGAGAACATTTCAACAACAGTGTAACACACATGACACGACCCCTGCTACACCAGAATTTAGGAAGCAGAGCTCAGAAGGAGGTTATGCATAGAACCGACAGGTAGTAGGGAAAAGGAGCCTAGCAACATGGGCGAGAGGGTGGAAGAGAGAGAGAGAGAGAGAGAGAGAGAGAGAGCGAGACTGGGAGGTAGCTCGCGGGACTCTATACTTCACTCGTGTGTGAGAGACTTTGTTAATATTTCCAAGGCAAATAAAAGTAGTCCCATACTCATCTTTGCCTCTCCTGTCATTGCATGACAAAAAGGTAACGAAGATTATCTACTTACAAAACTACTCAAGTATAACAACCGCTCGTCCACGAGTCTAATGTATGTATAACTGACTTACAAAACATCACTACAAAGAACTTACAAAGATATTGTGAGACATGGATGAAATGGGACAGATGTGCATGGACTAAACTGGGACAGATATGCATGGGATGAAATAGGACAGATGTGCATGGAATGAAATGGGACAGATGTGCAAGGGATAAAATGGGACAGATGTGCGTGGGAGGAAATGGGACAGATGTGCACCGGATAAAATGGGACAGGTGTGCATGGGATAAATGGTACAAATGTGTATGGGATGAAATGGGACAGATGTGCATGGAATTAAGAAGGAAAGATGTGCACGGGATGAAGAGGGACAGATGTGCATGGAATGAAATTGGACAGATGTGCATGGGATGAATTGGGACAGATGTGCGAGGGATGAAATGAGGACATGTGTATGGGAAGAAATGGGAAAGATGTGCATGGGATATAATGGGACAAATGAGCATGGGATGAAGTGGGACAGATGTGCATAGGAATAGAGCCTTTATCTTTTTCATTCCAGTGCTGTATTTTGCATTTTATTCTTGTTGGATGATTTTATTCAGCTCTTGGCAGCCCTCTAGTGGTGAATGAGTTATTGAAGCCTATATCTTACCCCATCAGTTCTAAGAGCCTTTCTTTTCCTGAATTACATTGTTTTAAAATATCAAAATACAGTGAGAAGATGGTATTTTACTGAAAGGATTAGAAGTACCCTCTCTCACCTGATATTAAATGGGGCACAGATATTGAGTTATGGAGAAAGGATTAACAAGGATGAGTGAAGTTTTTTGTCACCTGATTTTGAGAATAAAAGGTGTGCAAGTAGGATCTTTAAAAACATCCAGTCGTAGGTGTGCATTGGTAGGTCATGGATTAAATGAGACCCTTTTTATTATTTTGCCCCCTTTTCCTTAAACTGACAAAATTTCATATCCCACTGAATCTTAAGTCCCAGGTGTGCATAGGTAGGGAGGGTATTAATGAGACAAGCCTTTACGCACTTCGTCTGGTAGTCCTGGGTTCATATCAGAATGCTTCGAGATGTACGGAGGCAGAGAGCTATTTATAAATATTGGCAAGTATGCAGCTCCGTGTCTCTATGATGGGGTTTGACTGGGTATGGTTATGATTATTAAGTATGGCACATATGCATAGAAAGGACAACATGAGACTAATACTGATATTTGGGAGGAGGTGTACTATTTTACCTGATCCTGCCGCCGTAACGGTAATGATCATTCCCTCCTAGAAGAGATATTATCAATCTTTTTTTTTTTTCTTTGGTGTGTGTGATAATTTACACCTTTGTCTACTGTGTCTCCTTCAAGCATCTATACATCCAGCGAGGAAAGAGAGACAGGGGAGGCGAATGGGCTTTGGAATTTGACTGCTCATTGGCACCTCGTGGACATTTTGTGTTGTGTGGATGGGTGTGGTATAATATTGGGTGGTGTGGTGTAAGTTGGTGTGGTTTGATATGGTGTAATTTAGTGTGGAGTGGCATGATGGTGTTGTATAGTGTGCTGCGGTGTGGTATGGCGGTGCAATGTGCTGTGGTGTGGTGTGGTATGGTGGTGTAGTGTGGTGCGGTGTGTAATGTGGTGTGGTATGGTGGTGTAGTGTGTTGCGGTGTGTAATGTGGTGTGGTATGGTGGTGTAGTGTGGTGCGGTGTGTAATGTGGTGTGGTATGGTGGTGTAGTGTGGTGCGGTGTGTAATGTGGTGTGGTATGGTGTAGTGTGGTGCGGTGTGCAATGTGGTGTGGTATGGTGGTGTAGTGTGGTGCGGTGTGTAATGTGGTGTGGTATGGTGTAGTGTGATCTGGTGTGTTATGTGATGTGGTGTGGTGTGGTGTGGTGGTGTAGTGTGGTGTGGTATGGTGTAATGTGGTATGGTGTGGTATGATGTTGCAGTGAAGTATGGTGTGATTTGATCTAATGTGGTGTGTAGTGTGGTGTGGTGTGGCTGAATGTGGTTTGTTGTGGTGAGGTTTGGTGTAATGTGGTGTGGTGAGGTTTGTGGCTTAGTGTTTTGTGGTGTGGTGTGGTATCGTATGATTATGTAATGCAGTGTTGTATGGTGTTATGTGATGTGGTGTAGTGTAGTGTGCTGTGATGTGGTGTGGTGTGGTGTGTTAAGGTGATTAGTGTAGTGTATTGTAGTGTGGTATTGTGTGGTGTGATAAAATGTGGTGTGGTATAGTGATGTAGTGTAGTGTAGTGTGGCGTGGTGTGGTGTGTGTAGTGTGGTGCGATATCGTGTAGTGTGATGTGATTTGATGTGGTGAAATGTTTGTGTTGTATGGTGATGTAGTGTGGTGTGGTGTGGTGTGGTATGGTGTCATGTAGAGTGATGAGGTATCCTGTAGTGTGATGTAGTGTTGTGGTGTAAGGTAGTGGTGTACTATGGTGGTGTAGTGTGGTGTGGTGTGGTTTTGTATAGTCTGGCGCGGTGTGATGTAATGTAATGTGGTATGATGTGGTGTAACGTGGTGTGATGAAATTTGGTGTGTTGTGGTATGTGGTTGTCGCGTAGTGTAATGTGGTGTTGTGTGGTATAGCGTGGTGTGACGCGGTGGTGTGGTATGGTGTGGTGTGGTGTAATTTGGTGTAGTGTAGCGTGCTCTAGTGACTTTTTTTTATGTGTCCGACTCCGGGCAAAAGCTTCACAATCTGCTCCCAAGGCTCAGTAGTCCTCCCACATACCATACACTTCCACATGCCACTGGTCTAATGTGGTGTGGTGTATTGTGGTGTGGTGTAACGTGGTGTGGTGTAGTGTGGTGAGATGTAATGTGGTGTGGTGTGAAACAATCATGTAGTGTAGTGTAGTGTAACGTTGTGTGGTCTGGTGTGATATATAATATGTAGTGTTTGGTGGTGGAGAGTACTCTAGTGTGGTGTAGTGTAACGTGGTGTGGTGTGGTATGATGGTCTAGTGGTGTGATGTGTACAGCACCATAATGTATGCATCCATTTCGTGGATGTTCCTTGGACCTCCTTTTTCTCCCAAAATGCAAATTCCACATTGGGCCACA
Source organism: Coenobita brevimanus (assembly GCF_032717465.1). Taxonomy (NCBI): domain Eukaryota; kingdom Metazoa; phylum Arthropoda; class Malacostraca; order Decapoda; family Coenobitidae; genus Coenobita; species Coenobita brevimanus. Next base: position 17,320,436 of record NC_136955.1, on the reverse strand, counting down.
TACAGGATTTCATTAAAGTCGGCATGGAAACATTCATTCCCCATCATAGTTACAGAAAAAGATGTAATTCTCCTAAATGGTTTGACCACAACTGTGCTAGAGTAACAGAACATAAAACAATAGCGTATAACACTTATTTAAGAACCAAAACCAAAGAAGCCTTTAACTATTATAAAAATATCAGAAACCATGCCAAAACTATTATCAATCTTTCTAAATCAAACTTTCTGCATAGACAAGCTAACAAACTACTAAACAACCAAAATGATAACAAAATATTCTGGTCAACCCTTAATTCATTCAAAACTAACTTCACTACCACCTCTTCCATTCCATCGTTACAGTCCCCCAATGGAAATCTAGTAAGTGACCCACGTGGAAAAGCCAACCTTCTTGTTGACATTTTTTCGACAAACTCAACCCTAAATTCAGAAAAGCACAATATTCCTGTACTTGATTTTGATTCCCCTCAAATACCTCCTTTCATGAGTCACACCAGATACGTACAAGCTGTATTACAGAATCTCTCAGCAGACAAAGCCACTGGTGCAGATGAAATTCCTTCAATAGTACTTTAAAAATTGCTCCTCAGTGTTGGCTCCTGTATTAGCAAAATAATTTCATTTATGCATCCGTACCTCAAGTTTTCCAGTCTCTTGGAAAGAAGCAAATATCCATCCTGTTCCTAAAAATGGGACAACTTCTGATCGATCAAACTATAGACCAATTGCAATAACTTCCGTTCTCGGTAAAGCTTTTGAGACACTAATTAACAAACACATAGTCAAGCATCTTGAAATCAATAAATTAATTAATTATCGACAGCATGGATTTAGACAAGAACGTTCAACTGTAGATATTCTTTGCTTTCGTACCCATCAGATTAACAAAACAATAGACCAACATGGTGAAACACACACAGTAGCACTCGATATTTCAAAAGCGTTTGACGAAGTATGGCACAAGGCCTTATTGTCTAACACGTCACACTATGGCCTTGCATCACTGGTTCCTCTAATCTCTTCTTACCTTCATAATAGAAATATACGGGTCATATAGATGGAATTTATTCTCAGTTTCATTCCATAAATGCTGGTGTACCTCAGGGATCAGTTTTGGCGCCAACCCTCTTTCTCATTCATTTCAATGACCTATCTGTCACGCAAAACCCAATACACTCTTATGCTGATGACTCGACCCTTCATAGTTCATTCACATTTAGTACCTCCTTTACACAATTTGATATTATAAATTCCCAATTAAACACAGCAATTTCTCTGAATCAGGACCTTTCTAAAATTAATCAATGGGGACAAAAAAATCTGGTCTCATTTAATGCTCAGAAAACTAAATACATTATTTTCTCCAACGGAAAGAATCCCTCAGACTCTCACATAATTTTCAATGATGTCAATATTCCCATATCCACTACAATTGATATACTAGGTGTTACTCTAAACCCCAACCTAAGCTGGACAGCTTATGTTAAATCCCTTGCTAAAAATGTTTCTAAAAAATTGGGACTTATGTACAGAGTTCGTGAGTTCTTCACTGACTAGCAGATGGCCACAATATACAAAAGTCATGTGCGTTCTCAGATCAAATACTGTTCACCACTGTGGAGTGAATGTGGAGTGGTTGCATAGAGGCAGTTGGACAAAATTCAAAATAAAGCCATTAGATTAATCAATAATCCTGCCATTACGCAGGACCTTCCTCCATTATCAGTACGTAGAGATGTTGTTTCTTTAGCATTGTTTTACCGATACTTTTACCGTAAGTGCTCTGACGAACTGGCTTCAATTGTGCCTCCCCTTCACATTTTCTCCCGAAATACTCGGGCAGATGGGAGCGCCCATGAACTCACACTCTCTCCCCCGCAATGCAGAACCTCTGCTTATCAAAATTCATTTATCCCCAGAACTACTACTCTCTGGAATTCACTTCCTGGGAGTTGTTTCCCACAAACATTAATCACTTGAATTTAAATCCAATTGTTATAAGTATTTTATGAATGGAGGATGCCTTTAGGCATATGGACTTATTTTTTTCCTTTGTTTTTCCCTCCTCCATTCATTATCAAAAAAAAAAAAAAAAAAATGAACAGTACAGTGATTTGATACTTTTTTCAACATACTGTATCAGTTAATTAAGTTGTCTCCATGAGCATTGCGATAATTTGTTGGACAAAATCAATGGAAGAGCAGTTAGATAAATTGCCACAAACAGTGCGATAATTACGATAGCGTGGTTATACATCAGGACAATTTATACGGCAAACAGCACGGTGATTATTTGGAAACAGCAGAATAAATGTTGGAAAATGGAGTGAAAAAATCCAACAGCTCTCTGCAGATTTATTTTTTTACACATTCATTTACGATTTAAAATGCTCTTCCACTTTAGCATTGCAAAAAAAAAAAAAAAAAATCATCCTTTTTCATTTATTTTTTTCTGCAGCTCAGTGGCAGAATAAGACAATACTAATTTTCTACACCCTTTCTACAGCACCTCTTTGTGGCCAGCATTATATTCCAAACATTTTACAGCTAAGCATTCAAGATAGATGTATGGCAATTAGGGCAAGTGAACAAGGATGGGATATCGGTGTTACAGAAGGAGTGTGACCAAATCACATTAAGCTATAAAGTACCTATATGGATGTATAATTGATTTTTTCGAATGGCTGAAGAATTTCTAAAATAATATATATATATATATATATATATATATATATATATATATATATATATATATATATATATATATATATATATATATATATAGTGAGTGAGGCGTATCACCTCATGGTGTTTTCAGGGTTCAACCATCCATCCCTAACCTCTCCCACGCCATAAGTCAAACATTGCCCCCACCCCATGTACTTCTTATCATAATAATAGTAATAATAATAATGATAATAATAATAATAATAATAATAATAATAATAATAATAATATTAATATTAATATTAATAATAATAATATTAATATTAATCTATTTATCTATATACCTAGGCTCCTTCCCCCAAAGAATGGGAGGTGGCCGAGTCAGGACGACACACTCCCAATTTACCCATCAACACACACACACACACACACACACACACACACACACACACACACACACACACACACACACACTTCATTAGCATCTTATAATAATAATAATAATAATAATAATAATAATAATAACAATAACAATAATAATTATAATTATAATTATAATAATAATAATAATAATAGATAATAATAATAATAACAACGACAATAATAATAGCAATAATAATAATAATGATAATAATAATAATAATAATAACCAGAACGCCGAAAAATTGTCCGGGGATAATTTTGACAAAAAAAAAAAAAAAAAAAAAATTGCACAGCCATTGCTTACGAGAGACCGAGCTATAAAGTGACCTTGAGGTCAAGGTAACTGATCTCGTGCATGTCACTTTAGGTCATCAGGACCTATTAGTCCACCAAGTTGGTGACCCTAGCTTTATACTTTCATGCTAAAGCAGGTGACATCTCTGTCTTCCGGAGCAGTCCAAAATTTTGGACCATAAGCGATCTCAGCGAATACTCATCCGATCTGGACTATATAAGGCACTGCATTCTGGCAATATCCCAGGTATATTCCATAACAATTTAAGTCCTCTAACTTAAGTGGTTCGTTAGCTTTAGGGTCACTTTTTCAGGATCCTAGCCGGTTCTGGTAGTAGGATCAGGATAATATTCGGTCAAATGAAGCGGCCAACGAATACCATAATATGACAAAGAAAAATGGCTGTGGCTCAAACGGTATGGCAATGACAGCGATTTAAATCTTCCATAGAATAATGATAATAATAATAATAATAATAATAATAATGATAAAAACAAGAAAACTGCCCACAGGGATATAAGAAGTTTTCATAAACTGAGTAGTCGTCACATCACAAATGTTGCAATCAGTAGACTGACGAGCATATCCAAGGAAATGTACAACGAGAGGTACTACCCCGTATATATGTGTGTGTGTGTGTGTGTGTGTGTGTGTGTGTGTGTGTGTGTGTGTGTGTGTGGAAGGCTGATGGTACTTAGTGGACTTTGAGAGGCGGCAGCACTCGGTAAACAAATACTTGGTGTCAGGAGCAGGTGTGTGTGTGTGTGTGTGTGTGTGTGTGTGTGTGTGTGTGTGTGTGTGTGTGTGTGTGTTTTCCTTGCTACCTGCAGATAGTTTCCATCGGCTTGAGTGCTATCCTTTAGTGGGAAGGAGTTAGTGAAGGAAATACGCCTATGTAATCCGTATATTTCGATGGAAGTATCTGTAACTGAAATAAATCGTTTTAGGTATATAAAAATCTTGACTCAAAAAATAATGGTCGTTATGATCCTATAGACGTGGCAGTGGTGGTAATATAATGAGTTATATGAACAAACAAACACTGCAGCAACACCACCTTAGTGACAACTGATATCAACAGCACCCCTTTTAATTATTGACAGGTGATTAATGGTATGGAAAACTATGAACTTTTGTTCCAGTCACTGTTGGACAAATTACCATAATGATTTTAATACCGTCACGCTTCAATGCCGCTGGAAAACATATTAAACTAATTTTTACTAAACCTATTCACCTTGTATTGGCAGTCGACCCACAGTGGTTTTATGGAGCTTTCATCCTTACAGGGAAATATTTTTTGGAATGTATGGATTGGTTAGTTTACGGCGGGCATATATTACCTAAACCGCTTAGGTGGTAAACACATGAATACACGTAGATAGATAGATAGATAGATAGATGGACAGATAGATAGACAGGCAGATATGAATAGACAGATATACAGATATACACACGGTTATGTATTGCACGCTATAAATACATTCATTTATACACACTTAGTAAAACAAAAACCAACGAAGAAAAATCATGCACATGTCAAAACGAAAATGGTTAAAATTCTTTAGACTATGAGTGGCATAATTAACAGGTGTCTGAATTGCTTAACCTGTTTGTATACACACACACACACACACACACACACACACACACACACACACACACACACACACACACACACACGTATAAACTGAACTTGATTACTTAAGGCTTTCATCATCCCACTTTTCTTCCCTGCAATCCATTGACTTATTTTATATTTTCTTCTCATTACCACCAGCCGATATCCTGTGGCTTTCGATATACGTCAGGTGGTGAAAGGATTGAAGGGAACTTCATTAACACTTACTGCACAGAACTCTCTCGTGTTACCAAGAACAAAAACAAGAACAGGTGATCGCACTGAGGAGAGAGAGAGAGAGAGAGAGAGAGAGAGAGAGAGAGAGAGAGAGATTTTGTTTGTTTTAATTAATTTATTACTCTCATAGAGCGACAAACCTAGTACAGTCCTCAGTCTCTAATCATACATAGTATTCGTGACACGTAGGACACGCTGTCATGTAGAGTGAAGCTGGACAAAGGCAAGAGTGATCTTACAAGAAGGTGAAATACACCAGCATACACTGTGAAACAAGTTTCAGCACCCACCAAAGTGTGGGTGTCGGGCTAAAACAGTATCCAAGTTGTCATCATTTAACAAGTGCCGACACATATATTAAGTCCTGGCCCTGGGGCAGCAAATCACTCACTGAGGGACACTCGAGGCAGTAGTGATGGAGACTGTTGGCATTTGGACGGTCGCAGAGCTTGCAGGTGGAGTAGTGGGGTACGTCCCCCGCCTCGGAGACTTGCCACAGAGGTCTGTACCCTAGCCGAAGCCGGGCAGTCACAATATTATGTCTGCGAACCATAAGCCCATGTCGGCGATACCTCGGGGAAGAGAGTCGGAAGTGGTCGTAGTGTTGTATAGATACACTCTGTGGACGCTCAACATTCATGCGGTGGAGTGTGGGGAGAAGTGCGGCATAGTATATGATCCGCTTGTAGCAGAGAAGGGAGGGTGCAGCACCGTCAGGCAGCTGCAGTTCGCAGGCACTCTTAGCGAGGAGGTCCACCCTGTCGTTCCCAACTATTCCAACATGGGAAGGAATCCACAAAAATCGTATGCAGAGGGAAAGATCTTGAGCCGCTACTAACTGATGCAAGATGTGGTTGATGAGTGAGCGTTGAGAGGGGTGTGGAGACGAGATGGCCTGAAGTGCAGACTGAGAATCACATATCACAACACCATTCACCTGCCGCTGACAGAGGAGACTGACAGCCAGGAGAAGGGCCTGAAGCTCACAGTATGTAGAGCTGGACGAGTTGGGTAACCTGCGACCAACCCAGCCACCCTCCGGGGGCTCCAAGTCCGGTGAGTAGATGGCGCAGCCAGCACTGCCATCAGGCTATATGGACCCATCCACATAGAGGTGATGTGTGTCAGAGACAGAGGAGGCGAGCGCAGCAATGTGCTCCAAAGCTAGCTGTTTCTGAAGGGAAGGTGGGTCAGTCTTTGAGGTGGGTGTGAAGGTGACATGAGGCTGTGGAATCCTCCATGGGGGTGGCCCATGATCAACCTCGGCCACGGTAACGTCAATGTGAAGACGCTGCAGGGAGGAGCACACTGTGTTGACGAGGGTGCGGACGCCAGGACGAAGTAGAAGGCGAGGAGCAGCAGGGTCAAGTGAGGCTCGCAGGACGTGGGAATAGTGTGGAACAAGATGGGGTGAGTGAAGGCACTTGATGCTGAAGGAGGTGACATTGGCGTGGATCCTCTCAACAACTGAAGGAAGATTTAGTTCAGTCAACATGGTTACTATCCTGGTGGAGGTGGGGCACCCAAGAATGTATCGCATCACTTTGTTCTGAAACTTTTCTAAAGGCTCCAAGGTGGTCCTAGAGAGCTGGCTAAGTGCTGGGGAGAGATAATCGATGACTGACCGTATGAAGGTAATGTAGATGTTTCTTGCCAAGGGGATGGAGATGCCGGCAGCATAATTAGTGAGCCACTTGAAGGGGACAAAGCGCTGTTCTAGCCGGTGGAGGAGATCTTGGATGATGGGATGGACACGCTGCCGAGCAGGTATGGCTGGAGTGATGTGCACTGGCGTTCCCAGGTATAGGTACTGCGTACAGGGCGGGATAACTCTTTGTCCCACAGTAAACACCGGGAGTGTGCCACAGCCCCGAGGAGAGAATACTCGACTCTTGTCTGGGGAGAGAAGGAGGCCACAAGCAGAGGACGACTCGTAGAAAGACTGTAGGAATCTCTGAAGACCAGCAGCAGAGGTGGAATGCACACAGATGTCGTCAGCATAGCAGGTGATAGTCGTACCAGGAATATCGGGTAGAAGAGTCAGCAAGCGGTGCATCAGAACATTGAAAAGAAAAGGACTTAAAACTCCGCCCTGGGGAGTACCAAGCTCGAATTCCCTGGACGTGCTACATGCCCCTTGGAATAGCACACGTGAGGTCCTGTTACAAAGATAACCTCGGATCCACCGTAAGAGATTACCACGTACCCCAAACTCAACCAGCTGGTCAAGAATAACCTCCTTGTTGGCAATGTCAAAAGCACTCTTGAGATCAAGAAATGCTACCACACTGGCGGGGGAGAGGCGGCCATACAGGTCCATCAGGCAATGGTGTGTGCTCCTCTGTGGCAAAAAACCATACAGGCTCTGAGATAACTTGTCTTGTAGCCGGAACATGAGGCGAGCAAGGAATATGCACTCAAGCACTTTACAAAAGCAGGAGGTGAGTGAAATAGGCCTGAACTTGTCTGTGCCAGGTTTGGGAATGGGCACAATGGTACTAGAGGTCCAGGCATGAGGCACGTATCCCCTTTGGAAGCAAAGATTGTAGAGCTTCAGCAAGGGAGAGCCGGGAACTTTGAGGAGGAGGCGGAGGACTTGAAAGGTGATACCATCTTCCCCGGGTGCAGTTGTCTTACTCCTGGCAAGAGCACGGCGCAGTTCATCTTCAGTGATGGGTACGTCGTCTTCTTCATCCGGCCGGAGTAATGCAGCCATGAGACGCAATGTGCGGGCGTTCCTGTGGGTGGAGAGTGCCTCTTGAACATGGACGGGAAGACTGTGATTGCGCCTGCTCAGACCAGGTAGTGATCAGGTCCTCTGCATACTGTGCTGGGCTGTGGTGAAGAGCACTTGGGGGTTTCCTCCTAATAACTCTGTTGATAAGGTGCCACATGGAGGCAGCACTTGTCTGGTGATTGATGCTATCAGTATACTTCCTCCAAGCCTCGGTACGGGCACCCTGCTGAAGGGCAACAAGGTCATCTCTGGACGCATGATACTGCATGAGACGGGCATGTGTTGGTTGGCTCTGGAATGCGATACCATCATCCACAGCTTGCCTTTCTGCCTGGAGAATGCGCTGATCCAGTGTCCAGGCATGAGCCACACCGTGTCTTTTGATGTGCGGACGTGTCACAAAACGAGTGTAAAAGTCATGTGTTGCTTGAACCAGAGAGGAGTACAGATTCTCAGGCGACTGGAAGTTAAATGTTGGTAGAAGACTGGAGATGTAAAATATGTAGTTAGGGCAGTACTTTGGAGGAATGGTGATGCGGAAGCGAGTGTGAGGAGAGGAAGGTCCACTTGGTAGGGAGTACTGTAATCCAAGAGCGATGTGATCAGAGAAAAGGGTTTGTATAGAAAAGCACTGAACATGTGACACCACCAGGCCAGAGGTAATGATGTGATCAAGCGTGCCTCCTTGGGTGTGCGTGGCACCCCCAGTAGGCCAGTGAGTGAGCCGGTGTCGGCGGATGTATTCGAGAAGAGGTAGTCCACCACGATTTGGGGAGGGGGAGGCATCACCTAGGGCGGGGTGCCGGGCGTTGAAGTCCCCCATGTAGATCATGCCTTCCGACGTAGATGGTGGGAGAGCAGGGAGATTGATCTTTCCTGGAGCAGAATACACATTGCAGAGTCGAAGCTTCCCAGCACCCACGGTGATCTCAAAGAGCTGGAAGGTCATGTTGTCATCGGTAGAGCAGCGGAGGAGTTGATGGGGAATGAAGGAGTGAATGTAGCTCACGAGGCCATTCCTGACGTGATGGACATAAGAGACGAAGCCTGGGAGTGGGGGAGCTTCAACCCCGAGCACATGGCAGCCTACAAAAGCTTCCTGAAGAAAGATGACATGTGGGTGGTGACGACCTATATAAGTCTGGAGGGCAGTAAGCTTTGGGTAAGTTCCGATACCACAGGGATTCCAAGAGATGATGTGAAGCTGCATTCCGTTATTGAAGTCTGCCTTTAGGTTTACGGGAGGCTGGTGGGGACAAGGACGTCGAAGTGTTGCCGCCCGATGACATGGAAGCGGCGCTGCTCTGAGGCTTGCGGTGCGGTGGCTCCTTGATGAGTCGATCACTGAGCTTTTCAAAGGTAGAGGCGAGGGCTTCTAGTCTCTCGGAAAGGGTGGTGATAGACGTGATGACGGCATGGTGTGACTCAACGAGTGTGGCGAGGGTGCGCTCAGTGGTGGCTTGCTGGGTGGTGAGACTATCAATGCGGGTCTCGATTGCATCAAAATGTGCTTCAATGGCTGCGCAACGTGCCGTCAGGTTGGCAACGGCCTCGTGAAGGGCAAGGACTTGCGGCGAGGCAGCCAGGGTAGAGGATGGAGGTGGTGAAGCAACGCCTGGTCACGACCATGGTTGTGGTGGTGGTGGGGGCAAGGTGTGAGGCGTAGCGTCAACAGCAAACGAGGCGGCAGCACGGAAGCGCTTCAGGCAACCGTGCCACACATTGACTCCTCGTTCATTACAGCGGGGGCATTTCCACACTGATGTATCTGGAGCAGGTGGGGTGGGCTGGTCTGATGCAGGAGTAGCATCAGCGGTGGTAGGTTGGGTGAGGGTGCGATGTGGGCAAGTCCGGGAGGAGTGGGGGCCGGCACACCAACCACACTTATCAGAGGAAGCAGCACAATACCGGGATATATGACCAATACCCCAGCATTTGTAGCACCAAGGCAGTTCGTCTCTCATCCTTTTAAACTCACAGGATGGAAGGCAAGGAAGGAAGCTGAAGCTGAAAGCTGGTGGCGGTGGGTCTGGGAGGCTCCATACGACAACAAGCCGATTGATGGGCGTGCCATGTTGATAGAAGCGACGCACAGTGTATACGCCATTAAGTTCCTTGGCCAGAGAAGGGTCTACATCAACAGGGAAGCGGGTGACGAGATACGTCGGGAACTTCCTCGGCCTCTCAACGGAGTCCTGAACATCAAGCTTCAAAGATAAGAAGTCACCTTTCGCAACACTTTCGATGATGTCGGGACGTTTACGTGAGATATAAACAAAACGGGAGGTGACAGCAGACATTTTCACCTCGGCCAACTCCCGATTGAGGCAGAAAGCCCTGGTGACGTCAGAGAGCCAGCGCAGCTTCGTTTCCACAGTTGGGTTTCCACAGAAGACAAGCTTGACATATTCAGCTCTGGGAGCAAATGCAGGAAGGACAGTGGTGGCCAGAGGGGGTGAACAATGAGAGCCAGGGCGAGGGAATGAATTATCAGAAGCAGCTGGATGAGAAGTCTCGATGCGCCTGGATGCCTTGGGAGCAGGTGAGGACGAACCACTTGAATCCGAAGACTGGTCCATGGGTCGTTTGGTGGAGGTGGTAGGCATAGCGGGAGGGGGGACTGCAACACTGGGCTGCCAAGAGGTGGGGTCAGGTTGCTGCGTGGCGAGTGCCACTGGGGGCGAGTGTAGGTCTGTTATGTCCTCGTCCTCACTGAGATAGAGGTCAGCCTCAATGTCAGCAAGGGAGGCAGGGCCAGAATAAGCCATGTTGCCACAGCAATGAAGTCAGGGAGTCAAGACGCAGCACCGGTGGGGGTACAGTGACGTGCACATGACGTCACCACACGTCACACTCCCCCACCGCGCATGCGCAGCCGAGAGAAAATCTGACGAGAGGGGGTCGGCCGAGATATAATTTTCACGACTGCTACTAGTCTAAGGCTAAAGCCCCAAAGCCCCTTATGTCACCAAACAGACGACGGGTGCTTACTATTGCTCCGTGCCAAGGCTGGTAGACGGCAGATCACTGGAATGCCCAAAACTTTCAAGGAAAGGAGAGAGCTCTCAAGGTCTTGTTTATACCAACACAATATGGCGGACAGTCCGAGAGAGAGAGAGAGAGAGAGAGAGAGAGAGAGAGAGAGAGAGAGAGAGAGGAGAAATTCATTTGCCCCTAAAGTAAACTCACACATCCCTCATAACCACATTCACACTTCACACAACTTCATTCATAGAGCTCAGAAAACCTCAAATCACCTCATTTGCGCCTAAAAGTACCACACGCAACCACAGTCACATTTATAGGCTACGCCAAAACTGTTTCAAACTATGTCATTCATACATCGAAACTGTGTCATAATATCTCAGTCAAACTTCAAAACTATGTCTAATCTCATTCATATTTCAAAGCTGTATCAATCTCTCTTTCATATTTCAAAGCTATTTCAATTATTTCATCAGCACCTCAAATCTATTTTAAGCTATATCATTCATACATTAAAATTTTATCAAAATATCTCATTCATACTTCAAAGCAATTTCGAACTATCTCATTCATACCTCAGAGTTGTATCATGCTGTCTCATTCATACCTCTGAGCTGTATCAGACTATCTCATTCATACTTTAAACCTACTTCACAGCTGTATCAAACTATCTCATTCATACTTTAAACCTGCTTCACAGCTGTATCAAACTACCTCACTCATACTTCAAATCTGTTTTAAACTGTCTCATTCATTCCTTAAAGCAATATCAAACTATCTCATTCATACCTCAGAGCTGTAACATACTGGCTCACTCATACCTCAAAATAGTATCAAACACTCTCATTCATACCCCAGAGCTGTATCATACTGTCTCAGTCATTCCTCTGAGCTGTATCAAAGTATCTTATTCATACCTCAAAGCAACATCAAACTAGCTCATTCATACCTCAAACCTACTTCATATCTGTATCAAGCTATTTCATTCATTCTTCAGATTTGCTTCAAACTATCTCTCTCATACTTCAGAACTGCTTCAAACTGTCCCATTCATTTTTCAGAACTGTTTAAACTATCTCATTGATACTTCAAACTATCTTATTCATTCCTCAAAGGTGTATCAAGCTAACTCATTCATTCCTCTACTGTATTAAACTATCTCATTCATAGGACAGACTACCTCGAGCTACTTCAGCTGTATGTCACACTACCTCAAACTATCTCATCCATATGTGAAAGTACTTAAGACAATATCATTCACACCTCAGATTATATCAACCCACATCACTCACACCTCGAACCATTTACAAAAACTAAACGAGCCAAAAAAAAAAAAAAAAAGCTGCATAAAACAATTAATTACTTCACTAATTACCGGCATAATGAGTCCGCCTCATGCATGATTTTCTATTTTAATTTACATGCATTAATGAAGGTGGTGCGTCATTAACTAGAGGGTCGCCTGTTTGAACCATGTTATTGTGATCCTTTCGGTGTGAAATTAATCATGTCCTCGGTTCACTGTGCAGTAATTTATGTATTTAATTTCCTCGCATAATGACATGGTAGATCAATGCAAATTGACGATAATTTGCCTCTGTACCCCTTTTTTCCTTCAATATGTTTTGCTTAAGTGCGCGTCCACACTTGTGGTCAAAGAAGTGTTGGCAACATGTAAGCAACTTAGTTACGAACACCCTGGAAACATGTTGGGAACAGCAGCGTCCAGATCATGTTGGCAACATCATGATGAAGTCTCAGCTGCCTAGTATGGACACATCCCAACGCCTCTGCTGCCAGTGTTCGAAACTGCACTGAAACATGTTTGTATACATCCGTCCAAATACTGCTGCAAACATGTTCCCGAACATGTTGCCAGCTGTGTTGCCAACATATGTTCGAGTGCACGTGTGGACGCGCACTTGTGCAAGAATAGAGAAGGCAGCGTTGAGAGCAGCCAACATTTTTTCATCTTCGATAAAAAGTGAATAAAGAGAATGCCTGGTACAAAATCTGTTCACTTCGAGACGTCTGGACACACTGCATTTAATAGGCTGGAGGTCATACGCAGTGTAGAATACAGACTGGGGAAAGCCGATCCTGAATTGACCACCTGCGTACTATCGTGCACAAAAGTCTTGTCCACTTCCCAGCCACAATGGGGGTTCGAATAGCCTGAGTTTGAAGTACTGAAACAGCTGGGGGAAATGCCATGGTCGGCCAACAGATGTCGCCCTCTTTAGTGTGTGGGGGTGGGTGGGGAGAATAGAGGAGGTGGGGGCTGGATGAGAGGCAGGTTGTGTGTGATTGGAACATTATCACGAACGCTATACACGATACTGATAACATGAGAAATGTGACAGAGATGGCTTATATAACTGATAAGATTCAATTATATAAGTTGTAATGCGGTGTTACAAAAAGAAAACGAGGCTGAAGCAGCATAATTAGTATAATCGTGTAGAACAATTATTACTGCACGTAGCAGTATCTCAGGTGTCAGAACAGCAGTATAGAAAACGTTATATTCAGTGGAGATGTGTGACAAAGCTCCCTGCACCGCAGCGATTCACCTCCCTCCATTTATCCTTATGATGTCATTCGGACATGTATGCTTCTGCAAGTGTGCGGCACAGACGTCTTATAACGAGCATTCGTATACAGTATTTGCATTGTCACTGCCACTGATGGCTGCAGTAAATTTAGGGAAAAGCTATGAATTTTCGGAATTGGATGATCATGGACTCTAGGGTGAAAGACCCTTTGGAGGGTAGGATGGTTGGGGTTTGGGATTATCCATAAGAAGAAAAAGTTACAAACATGAACAAGGCTAAGGAAAAAGAACCGTCTGGCGTCAACCGGACTGCTACATAATATATGGTCTTAAATTGTTCTCTAAAGAGTAGTTAGTTTCTTACTTAAACCACCATAATTGCAAGCTACCATTTTAACTACGTTTAGTCTTACAGTTGTTTCGATATGGTTACGAATTCGTGGAACAGGTGCAGTGCCCTGGGTGCTTATTGCCCCTCGGGTCGCAATGATACTTTAGCGAATGGAGTATAGTAGTTTATTTATTACTTATACCACCATAATTTTTTTTTAACTACGTTTAGTCTAACAGTTGTTTCGATATGGTTACGAATTCACGGAACAGGTGCAGTGCCCTGGGTGCTTATTACCCCTCGGGTAGCAATGATACTTTAGAGAACGGAGTATAGTAGTTTATTACTTATACCACCATAATAGCAAGCTACGGTTTTAACTACGTTTAGTCTTACAGTTGTTTCGATATGGTTACGAATTCATGGAACAGGTGCAGTGCCCTGGGTGCTTATTACCCCTCTGGTCACAATGATACTATAGAGAATGGAGTACAGTAAGGATAAAAGTGAAAAAGATCAGGGTGAAGGGCCTTGGTCGGCTAGTTTTACTCACCGACCAGGTCACAATTTTGTTATTCTTACAATGAGAAAATGGTAATATATATTTATATTCCACCCAACCTTTGCTTAATATTTATGATAACATGCAATGTTATATATATACTTAATAAATAATTGTGATAATATACAATATTATATATACAGTATACTTATGTTAAAAACAGTGGAGTGAAAAGTTATCAGTATTGTAAAATAATATTCAGAGTTAATCTACATGACTGTTCCAATTCTTCAGTTCCAACCCATGCCAGTCATGGGTTGGAACTGAAAGCCCATGTGTGTGTGGGGGGGAGGGGGGGGCAAGTGCGGGGACTGGCCGCCCGTCACAACACATATCCAACTCTATACACAACCACCACTACAGCAACGCTCAGTGACCCACACCGAATCCATGTGAACTTTGTTTCGGGTTACCGTCACCTCGACGTGTTCTATACATCCTATTCTCAGCTCTTGCTGATAGAGAAGAATAATGCTTTGCCCAACCTCTCGTTTCGTAAGGGAACGTGAGGTGGCGGTGACAGCATATTATTCAAGGTTGCATGGGTTCTCCTCAACACATAACTGGAAGAGCCACAGTAAAGTCCCAGGAGTTAGACAACTCGTCATTAGGTCTCTACTGTTTAAACACCACACCACAATATGCAAGCTTCATAGATATGGGTTGTGCTCAGTTACCGTTAATATTGTGTGCTGAACATCATGAGCATTTCAATGATGGTAGCAAGTGTAACTATATAAGAATATTGTGTTATAGGAAAACACATTCCACGACGTGTCATATATATCATTGTAGACCACACAATACATAATTTGTGCCTGTTAAGGTAGTATAATATGAATTTTCATGCGAGATAGTTCAAGACATCATTAAGGAAATGGATTCAAGATAACACTGTAGGTAAGTTAATATTTTTTAACTGTATTTACAAACACCACCAAAATCCAAATAATACACCAATACACATATCTTACTGTAGTATTTGGTCAAGCCACCCATTGCATTCAGAACGTCCTCAAGACGATTACTGATGGAGTCGACCAGCTTTAGGCACAGCCCTGGTCGTCGACGTATACTCCCCCACACTTCGTGAACTTTGGCCTCTAATGCTGCCCAGGTGTACTGCTCCCCATATCCCAATAACGTTTCATCATGGCCCAGTTATGTTCAGTTGGATTAATATCACATCCTTGTGTTGGCCAGTCGATGACCTCAATTTCAGGGTGATCCTGGAGATAGTCCTTCACTATGTTGCTGGTATGGATGGGACTGTTGTCATGAACCAGCCTGATTATGCTGGGGGCTGGAACTGCCATAGCCCAGTCTATAGGAATTAGCACTTGCTCCAGGATGTCTTCATATTGCTCCCCAGTGAAACGGCCATTGATCTTGGCCAGTTCACCAGGCCCCTGTGCCCACATCCACCCCCAGATTGACAATGGCACCCTACCACTCACTGCGCGATGTTGAATGTGTTTCTCAGGGTAGCGTGTGTTGGGGGTCCGCCAGCACCGCCTTGCTTCAGCTTCCACGACCTGAACACCGTTTCATCAGTAAATATAATGGTTCTCCAGTATTTTTCAGTGTGTGGAAGGTGTTACAATGCAAAGCTGGGTAAACACTCTTTGTGAGTAGGTGTTAGGCACCCTTTGTGAGCTTGAATATGGCAGTCGATCCCGGCTTCATGAAGTCGGCTTCTCGTCCTCATGTGATGGCAGTTCAGCCCCAAATTTCTTGTATGCTCCACTGATGTTCGCATTGGACATGCCGTTGCAGCTGCCACGATCATAGCGTCCATCCTTGCCGACAATACTTGTGGCCTCCGGCTTCAAGGTTTTGTCTCCACTTTGCCCTCTTCTTTCCACCAGCGGATCCACCTCCTAATCGTCTTGGTGTTCCTCCCCACTTCGAGAGCGATGTTCAGCACAGTTGCCCAGCTCTCTACATCCCGACGATTTGGCCTTGCTCAACAATCACATCCGACGAATTTGCTCGTCCTGCAGGCATCTCTGATACGGCAGCGTAATATGTCGGAGTAACAGATGCAGGATTTTATATACTGTGTAAATTAATGATGTTAGTAACACTTAGGTAAAGTATTATTAATCTCACATAACGTTTTGGTAAATCATTTACAAACAACTGCCCAAGAAACCCTTCCTAATTCACATGTTAATAGTGAATTGCAAGTGGATTCCCCCCCAACCTCCACCCCCCTTGCGACAGTAGAGTGAACATTCGCCGATAATCATCATCATCATCATCATGATCATCATCATCATCATCAGAATTTAGTTTAACCAGACCACTGACACCCATTTGAGTCTCTCCTAGGGCTGGCCCGAAGGATTAGTTCACATGTAAGGTATGCGTTTCTATAATGTGCTGTTATATTGTGTGGAGGAGATTTCAGTATTTCAAAAAGGTCAAAACTGAACTTCGGGAAAATTTTGGTGTCTCTGCTATTATATCATACATTGTAGGGTTAGTGAAGCACATTTTTCGATACTGATTATAAACAGGGCATTCAATGGAAATGTTTGACTGTTACTTGTACTCGGCAGTTGGAGTATATAGGTGGGGCTCCAATAGAGGAAGACATGAGTTGGCCATGCGTCAATCGCGTATGCCCAATTCTTAGACGAGTCAGAATAGTTTCATGATGTCAAGAGCATTGTTTTCATGATGATCAAGGACAAACCGATGATCTGATCATTATTAGCTTATTATATACTTCCCAGGACATTTACTAATCGTCAAATATTATTTTTTTATAGGTAGTTCAAAATATATGGTTTTCCACTGCTTTACATATATCTTTGACACTTTTCTGCTACGACATGATCGTCCCAAATTACATACAGCTGTAATAGGTTGCAATACGTTATGTTTCGTTATATCAAAACGTTTTTGTTCATGTTCATTGCATTGTTCTGAATTCCATTTCTGCTCATAATACTACATTACCCAACCCAAACTCCTAGGTTACAACGGGGAGTGTAACAAAACCGAGTAAGTTACGTGCGGCATATATGACCATCAAACGCAAAGCGCATCAAACACCGTATTTTTTTGTGAAATTAACTAAGGACCACAGGTAAAAACTGTCATATAATTATAACAGGATCTCCTACAAATTACAACAGTTATTTGTAGAGGTGAAAAAACTTTTTGATTCGGAGTAGAAAAATTCAATACATATATGGGTTTTTCGGATTACGTTTAGCAGTGGGGTGTATTTTACAAATTACGCAAGGCAACCATTGCAAATGTCGGAGTCGAGGCGAGAGATACCGACAGTGATAGCAAAATATCGGAAAGGGGGAAGAAGGTTTAGTAGTGAAAGAATGTGAGTTAAACTGATGGGGCAATGAAGGATTGGATGATGGATGGATGGAATGGACTTTTAGAAGGACAGAAAGTGTGTCGCCTTCAGCTCCCTCCATGGTACTGGGTGGTAGGTTGACGTGACTGGGGCGATGGGAGGGAGGAAAGGATGTGGAGAAAAGAAGGTGAAAGGAAATGAAGGGCCCATCCCGATTTGGGTGGGGTGCACCTAATCTTTAATGATTTTGGAGGGCCTATTTATTACTTTTCTGCATAGAGCTACACTTGTTATTGTAGACTGTGGGAAATGGATTGGGATAGAGACGTGGTGGCGAAGATTTTTGGTTGGGGTAGGGGGGTGGCCATAGGTGTTGCTTGGTTATTTCCACATATCTTACTTAGGCTCAGGTTACGTGGGATTGACTTCTGTTGTACAGGTTTTAACTCTACATACAAGGGGGTGGAGCCATGTCGTCGGTTCTGTGAGTGTTCATTACAGTAGTCCAATTCGTCGCCATGGGTAGAATAGGGGGAGGGGGGGTTGAGGAATGCAGGGGAAGGTAATGTGATGGGATGGAATGTTCGACTGACGTTAGTCTTGGGGGAGGGATGATTGGAAGAGGGGGAGGAGGGAGGAGTGGAATGGGTGGATGGTGGAGGGCGAGTGTGGGGAGAGAATACATAGCCGATAAGTGTAGGTTTGGTAGCCCACGCTGCCCAAATTATGAGATTTAATAGTTGGGTGGGTAAAGGTGGGAGGAGGGGGGGTGGGAGAGGGAGGCTAGGCACTGAGTTGGACCGTGAAATTACGAGGTTGTTTAATGCAAGCTATGGGACATTACAGTAGCCTCAAACGGGTCATCACGCTATTAATAGGCCTTATGCATTCCACCAATAAGGATTACAAGAGTACACAGTATGGCTGCAACTGGCATGAAAAATATAACGGAACATGGCCACTTTGCCCTGTGTAATATTTAGAACCCACCTAACGAATAAAGTAAACAAAATAATGCTTATGTGTATAGAAGATTTTAAATTCAAAATCGCATTGTCAACTCAACAAATATCTGCTGTCGCTGATGGGACATCCTGTAATAATACAAGGACGACATGGGCTTATCTGACAAACTAACGTGAGTTACCTGCTGGTGGCGACGATGGTCCGAATGAGACATCGGCATGTTTCAGTGTTCGACATCACTTCCCCTTGGTGTTGGTTGCGCCAACCTTAGTAACAACTTGTGTACCCTTCATTTCCTTTCACCTTCTTTTCTCCACATCCTTTCTTCCCTCCCATCGCCCCAGTCACGTCAACCTACCACCCAGTACCATGGAGGGAGCTGAAGGCGACACATTTTCTGTCCTTCTAAAAGTCCATTCCATCCATCCATCATCCAATCCTTCATTGCCCCATCAGTTTAACTCACATTCTTTCACTACTAAACCTTCTTCCCCCTTTCCGATATTTTGCTATCACTGTCGGTATCTCTCGCCTCGACTCCGACATTTGTAATGGTTGCCTTGCGTAATTTGTAAAATACACCCCACTGCTAAACGTAATCCGAAAAACCCATATATGTATTGAATTTTTCTACTCCGAATCAAAAAGTTTTTTCACCTCTACAAATAACTGCTGTAATTTGTAGGAGATCCTGTTATAATTATATGACAGTTTTTACCTGTGGTCCTTAGTTAATTTCACAAAAAAATACGGTGTTTGATGCGCTTTGCGTTTGATGGTCATATATGCCGCACGTAACTTACTCGGTTTTGTTACACT
Organism: Coenobita brevimanus; assembly: GCF_032717465.1. Lineage (NCBI taxonomy): Eukaryota > Metazoa > Arthropoda > Malacostraca > Decapoda > Coenobitidae > Coenobita > Coenobita brevimanus. The sequence continues at coordinate 17,300,912 of NC_136955.1, read as the reverse complement.
CCCCGTTGTAACCTAGGAGTTTGGGTTGGGTAATGTAGTATTATGAGCAGAAATGGAATTCAGAACAATGCAATGAACATGAACAAAAACGTTTTGATATAACGAAACATAACGTATTGCAACCTATTACAGCTGTATGTAATTTGGGACGATCATGTCGTAGCAGAAAAGTGTCAAAGATATATGTAAAGCAGTGGAAAACCATATATTTTGAACTACCTATAAAAAAATAATATTTGACGATTAGTAAATGTCCTGGGAAGTATATAATAAGCTAATAATGATCAGATCATCGGTTTGTCCTTGATCATCATGAAAACAATGCTCTTGACATCATGAAACTATTCTGACTCGTCTAAGAGTTGGGCATACGCGATTGACGCATGGCCAACTCATGTCTTCCTCTATTGGAGTCCCACCTATATACTCCAACTGCCGAGTACAAATAACAGTCAAACATTTCCATTGAATGCCCTGTTTATAATCAGTATCGAAAAATGTGCTTCACTAACCCTACAATGTATGATATAATAGCAGAGACACCAAAATTTTCCCGAAGTTCAGTTTTGACCTTTTTGAAATACTGAAATCTCCTCCACACAATATAACAGCACATTATAGAAACGCATACCTTACATGTGAACTAATCCTTCGGGCCAGCCCTAGGAGAGACTCAAATGGGTGTCAGTGGTCTGGTTAAACTAAATTCTGATGATGATGATGATCATGATGATGATCATGATGATGATTATCGGCGAATGTTCACTCTACTGTCGCAAGGGGGGTGGAGGTTGGGGGGGAATCCACTTGCAATTCACTATTAACATGTGAATTAGGAAGGGTTTCTTGGGCAGTTGTTTGTAAATGATTTACCAAAACGTTATGTGAGATTAATAATACTTTACCTAAGTGTTACTAACATCATTAATTTACACAGTATATAAAATCCTGCATCTGTTACTCCGACATATTACGCTGCCGTATCAGAGATGCCTGCAGGACGAGCAAATTTGTTGGATGTGATTGTTGAGCAAGGCCAAATCGTCGGGATGTGGAGAGCTGGGCAACTGCCGAACATCGCTCTCGAAGTGGGGAGGAACACCAAGACGATTAGGATGTGGATCCGCTGGTGGGAAGAAGAGGGCAAAGTGGAGACAAAACCTCGAAGCAGGAGACCACGAGTATTGTCGGCAAGGATGGACGCTATGATCGTGGCAGCTGCAACGGCATGTCCAATGCGAACATCAGTGGAGCATACAAGAAATTTGGGGCTGAACTGCCATCACATGAGGACGAGACGCCGACTTCATGAAGCCGGGATCGACTGCCATATTCCAGCTCACAAATGGTGGCTAACACCTACTCACAAAGAGTGGTGACCCAGATTTGCATCGGAACACTTTCCACACACTGAAAAATACTGGAGAACCATTATATTTACTGGTGAAACGGTGTTCAGGTCAGTGGGAGCTGAAGCAAGGCGGTGCTGGCGGCCCCCCAACACGCGCTACCATAAGAAACACATTCAACATCGCGCAGTGAGTGGTAGGGTGTCAGTGTCAATCTAGGGGTGGATGTGGGCACATGGACTAGGTGAACTGGCCAAGATCAATGGCCATTTCACTGGTAAGGAATATGAAGACACCGTGGAGCAAGTGCTAATTCCTACAGACCGGGCTATGGCAGTTCCAGCCCCCAACACAATCAGGCTGATTCATGACAACAGTCCCATTCATTCCAGGATTGTTGTTGTTGAATATTTGCCCACCTGTTGTGGGACATGGGCAAACTAAGAATCCGTCTGAGATAAGCAGAGAATAAACAAGGAAAGCAAAAAAAAAAAAAAAGGTGAATTGGATCTAGATAATGACGGGGGGGTGGAAGTAGCAGTTAACGGGGAGTTGGATACTCCCGTACAGTTTGTAGGAGCTTTTGAAAGGTTGCATTGCCAATGGCTCTAGCAGTATCGTACTCATTATCGCCTGAGCGACCAAAGCCCTCTCCAGGGAGCTCTCAAACAAAAGCGGTTGCAGGGCAGTCGAGAATGTAATCGCAGAGGGGTTCAGCAGACCGTTCGTAGCAGCTGGGGCATGGTTCAGGGTCCAAGCTGGCAATCTGATGGTAGCCTAGGAATCCCATACGTAAACGCCGAAGCCTGACTAAGAGATAATTGGGTTGGCCTGGAGGGATCGAGATAGGGGAATATGATGTGGCCGCAGCATACCAAGTGGCTGAGCGTGAGCCGTCGGCGACACATAGGCGATGGTCGTCCTTTGTAAGTTCTGTAATAATGCCAGCCACAACAGAAAGAACTCTGGAAGCACTAGGGCGAAGTGGATACGTAACATCAGGAAGTGACATAGCTGCACGTGCAGCAGCAGCAGCCAGTTCATTACCTTGTATCCCAACGTGCCCAGGTACCCAGTGAAAAATCACAGTGCCATCCTGCCGCTGGATGAGGGAGGACACTGTAAATATGGCAGCAAGTAAGAACCGGTGGGCAACTACAGAGAGAGAGATACCAGGCACTGAAGGGAGGATAGGGAGTCAGTATGGAGAATGACACATCTATGTCGATGGCTATAGGCATGGCGCAGGGCACCAAGAAGAGCCACTAGCTTCGCCTGAAAGGCGGAGACACCCTTGGTGATGTGCCAGGATTCAGTATGGTCCCCATAAGCAAAAGCAGCTCCCGCTGAACCATCAGACAAAACAGAGCCATCTGTATAGTAGACTGCCGCATCAGAGGAGTTGAGCGCAGCGAGTCTACTGAGACTCTCCTGCCGAAGGATGGCCGGGATCGAGTGGCAAGGCTTCGTGTCGGTGGGACTGATAACTGTGAAAGGGGGAGGCACCCAGGGTGCAGGAGGTTCTTAGCCTGGACATGCCAGCTCTGGATCTTGGCACACCTCTTGTGCCACACCCAACTTGTGAAAGTGAGCCACCATGGCTGGAGCCCAATCCCAAGGTGGGGACGGGTCTGGGGGCCTGCTAGCCAGGCGTTTAAGCAGAATGGAGACATGTAGCATTGGGTCAAGATTAACTAAACGAAGCGTTTCTGCCATTGCACGCAGTGCGATCCTGTGGGCTAGTATATGGAAACCCACTCTCCATCCGTAAATTGACCAGTCGGGTCCAGCATGGAGTGCCCAGCATAACCCGTAGAGCGTCATTTTGGAGTACCTTCAAGGACTGGGAGATGGGGGAAGCCAGCCCTGGGAGGCAGATCACACTGTAATCGACTAGGAAGCGGACTGCGTGGACATAGAAAGTATGCAGAACTGCATACGATGCCCCTAAGCTGCAACTAGAGAGGTAGCGGAGAGCAGAAATGCGGGAGGCGGCCCACTCTTGTAAGTATCTCACGTGTCGGGCGAAAGTTAGCCCCGAGTCAAAGTAGACCCCCAGATATCGGTGCAGCTTGACAGGCTCAATGGAGCGGCCACTCAATGAGAGGGATGTTCGGGAGGGCGGAGACCGAAAGGTAGGCACTTGGTCTTCTCAAGGTTGACTTTCAGCCCGAGTTCATTACACTTGTTGTGCAATCTAGAAAAAGAGATGGATGCCTGGGTGAAGCAGTCTTTCCTCGAGAAGACCAGTGCCAGGTCGTCTGCATAAATGAGCAGTGTCACGCCGGGTCCATAGTCAACAGTTAGAAGTCTCTCGACCAACACGTTGAATAACAGGGGGCTAAGAACGCTCCCCAGGGGAGTGCCATTGGGATGATGATAGAAGGGAGAGAGTTGCCCCTGGAATCTGACCCCTGCTGTCTGCTTAAGAAAGAAGTCTCCCACCCACAACAAGAGTCTACCTCCGACTCCCCTGTCAGCAAGGGCTTCCTGGATGACAAGAGAGTTCGCCAGCTCGAAGACCTTTTCGAGATCAAGGAAGACAGCCATCCCCCGTCCACCTCGAAGCTCCCTGAGGAAGGAAGCAAGGCAGTGAGACGCACTCCTGCCAGGGTGGTATGCAAAACTCCTAGGGTGCAACGGTCCCAGATGCCAGGCAAGGCAAGCACGCACAACCCTCTTTGCTGTCTTAGCCACACAGCTAAGAAGCGAGACAGGGTGCGTGGCGCCGGGATCACGAGGTTTGGGAATCGGGTGGATGACACCTGTCTTCCATGACCTCGGCAAACGGCCCTCAGACCACGAGAGGTTGAGCAGATTAAGGAGACAGTCTCTCCCACAATCTCCAGCATGTGATAACAGAGAATAGGTTAGCCTGTCGAGCCTCGGAGCAGTGTCTCCTCTGTGTTGCAGTGCTTTTTGCAGTTCCCTGCTGGTGAAAAGTACATCGGCGGGGTCAGGCCTTTCACAGGCAGCCTGAATTGCTGCAAGACGAGAGGTAGACAACTGCACCTGCTTGTCTCCAACAGACTGCGGGAGACTGTGGGAAGTGGAGCGGTCCGCGTAATGTTGTGCAAGACAGCTGGCTTCAGCGGCTGGGTCTGTGTGAGAGGGTGGACGGGGGGGACGTGGGTCAGAGACAGACTTGATTCTCCTCCGCATCTCCCTGAGGGTGGAATGAGAGTCCAAAGTCCTGCACCATCTGATCCACGCCTCTTTCATGTGGTGTTTCTCCGACACGACGTGTTGCGTTATGGCAGCAAGGTATCATTGGTGCTGGGATGAGCGGCGCCGCAGGTAATGCTTACGTGCCGCATTCAGTTGGTTGTTCAGTTCCCTGACCCTGTTGCAGTAGATCCAGCCGTCTCGGTATCGCTTCGCAGATCGTTGCTGTAGCGGGATGGCGAGAGAGGCGGCTTGTGCAAAAGCACTGGCAACTTGATCTCCTCTGCCCTCGAGGTCTAGGGCGGGAGGAGAGGCCTCGAAAATGGTGGTTAAGGCTCTGGCAAAGGCGGCCCAGTCGGCTTTGCTGAGGTCCCACCTCGGTGGGGCATACCAGCAACATAGTGAAGGACTATCTCCAGGATCACCCTGAAATTGAGGTCATCGACTGGCCAACACAAGGATGTGATATTAATCCAACTGAACATAACTGGGCCATGATGAAACGTTATTGGGATATGGGGAGCAGTACACCTGGGCAGCATTAGAGGCCAAAGTTCACGAAGTGTGGGGGAGTATACGTCGACGACCAGGGCTGTGCCTAAAGCTGGTCGACTCCATCAGTAATCGTCTTGAGAACGTTCTGAATGCAATGGGTGGCTTGACCAAATACTACAGTAAGATATGTGTATTGGTGTATTATTTGGATTTTGGTGGTGTTTGTAAATACAGTTAAAAAATATTAACTTACCTACAGTGTTATCTTGAATCCATTTCCTTAATGATGTCTTGAACTATCTCGCATGAAAATTCATATTATACTACCTTAACAGGCACAAATTATGTATTGTGTGGTCTACAATGATATATATGACACGTCGTGGAATGTGTTTTCCTATAACACAATATTCTTATATAGTTACACTTGCTACCATCATTGAAATGCTCATGATGTTCAGCACACAATATTAACGGTAACTGAGCACAACCCATATCTATGAAGCTTGCATATTGTGGTGTGGTGTTTAAACAGTAGAGACCTAATGACGAGTTGTCTAACTCCTGGGACTTTACTGTGGCTCTTCCAGTTATGTGTTGAGGAGAACCCATGCAACCTTGAATAATATGCTGTCACCGCCATCTCACGTTCCCTTACGAAAGGAGAGGTTGGGCAAAGCATTATTCTTCTCTATCAGCAAGAGCTGAGAATAGGATGTATAGAACACGTCGAGGTGACGGTAACCCGAAACAAAGTTCACATGGATTCGGTGTGGGTCACTGAGCGTTGCTGTAGTGGTGGTTGTGTATAGAGTTGGATATGTGTTGTGACGGGCGGCCAGTCCCCGCACTTGCCCCCCCCTCCCCCCCACACACACATGGGCTTTCAGTTCCAACCCATGACTGGCATGGGTTGGAACTGAAGAATTGGAACAGTCATGTAGATTAACTCTGAATATTATTTTGCAATACTGATAACTTTTCACTCCACTGTTTTTAACATAAGTATACTGTATATATAATATTGTATATTATCACAAATATTTATTAAGTATATATATAACATTGCATGTTATCATAAATATTAAGCAAAGGTTGGGTGGAATATAAATATATATTACCATTTTCTCATTGTAAGAATAACAAAATTGTGACCTGGTCGGTGAGTAAAACTAGCCGACCAAGGCCCTTCACCCTGATCTTTTTCACTTTTATCCTTACTGTACTCCATTCTCTATAGTACCATTGTGACCAGAGGGGTAATAAGCACCCAGGGCACTGCACCTGTTCCACGAATTCGTAACCATATCGAAACAACTGTAAGACTAAACGTAGTTAAAACCGTAGCTTGCTATTATGGTGGTATAAGTAATAAACTACTATACTCCGTTCTCTAAAGTATCATTGCTACCCGAGGGGTAATAAGCACCCAGGGCACTGCACCTGTTCCGTGAATTCGTAACCATATCGAAACAACTGTTAGACTAAACGTAGTTAAAAAAAAAATTATGGTGGTATAAGTAATAAATAAACTACTATACTCCATTCTCTAAAGTATCATTGCGACCCGAGGGGCAATAAGCACCCAGGGCACTGCACCTGTTCCACGAATTCGTAACCATATCGAAACAACTGTAAGACTAAACGTAGTTAAAATGGTAGCTTGCAATTATGGTGGTTTAAGTAAGAAACTAACTACTCTTTAGAGAACAATTTAAGACCATATATTATGTAGCAGTCCGGTTGACGCCAGACGGTTCTTTTTCCTTAGCCTTGTTCATGTTTGTAACTTTTTCTTCTTATGGATAATCCCAAACCCCAACCATCCTACCCTCCAAAGGGTCTTTCACCCTAGAGTCCATGATCATCCAATTACGAAAATTCATAGCTTTTCCCTAAATTTACTGCAGCCATCAGTGGCAGTGACAATGCAAATACTGTATACGAATGCTCGTTATAAGACGTCTGTGCCGCACACTTGCAGAAGCATACATGTCCGAATGACATCATAGGGATAAATGGAGGGAGGTGAATCGCTGCGGTGCAGGGAGCTTTGTCACACATCTCCACTGAATATAACGTTTTCTATACTGCTGTTCTAACACCTGAGATACTGCTACGTGCAGTAATAATTGTTCTACACGATTATACTAATTATGCTGCTTCAGCCTCGTTTTCTTTTTGTAACACCGCATTACAATTTATATAATTGAATCTTATCAGTTATATAAGCCATCTCTGTCACATTTCTCATGTTATCAGTATCGTGTATAGCGTTCGTGATAATGTTCCAATCACACACAACCTGCCTCTCATCCAGCCCCCACCTCCTCCATTCTCCCCACCCACCCCCACACACTAAAGAGGGCGACATCTGTTGGCCGACCATGGCATTTCCCCCTGCTGTTTCAACTCAGGCTATTCGAACCCTCACTGTGGCCGGGTAGTGGACAAGACTTTTGTGCACGATAGTACATTAAGGGCTGTAGATACTACTGTTGGATTAGAGAGTTGGACAGTAAATGTGCTTGAGTGTGCATGAGCTAAACAGGTGTTTCATGCCCTCTATAAGGGCCAAGGAATTCAAACAAAGAATGAAAAAGAACAATGATCAAAACAGCGGCCACAGAAGTGGGAGAGAGGCAGATGTAGCATCGTAGCGAAGAGAATGTAGTTGAAGGGAGTCAACAATAGAAGAAAAGTTGATGAGACAAAAACATTTTATTTCGTACCCAATTTAGATGGGCCGTTTGAGGCGAACGTGCTTCCATTTGAAAGCTGTACATAGGGATTAATAAATACACAGAGTCGGTTCATCACATCTAACTTCTGCAAAGATATTTTTACCAGATACCCAGTTTGATCTTTCAAAGACAGATTAGCAGAACAGAAATACCAAGGATAGTCATATGAAAGATTATGCCAAGCTGTGAGAGGGGGCAATTGAGTTTTTGAGGCAGTAAAAGTGAAATGCGTGGCATACAACATAGTGCCCCCGAAAACGAAGCAAGTGAGGAACAGCATAATGCCCCCGAAAACGAGACGAGTGACGTACAGCCCAGTGTCCCCGGGAACGTACCGACACCCCCACCCGGACCCCACGGAGTAGCAGCAAGCCGGACTATGGGATGCCATGCAACAATGACATAAGTCAGCCCGGGCCGTGCGCCCCTATAACACTCAGCCGTCGCACCGTCACCATAGCAGGAGGAGGACACTGCCTTTGGGGAGTGGGATTGCCGGATCAGCTAGGGGTGGAGCTGCTCATATAGCTCCAGACAGCGCCCCTCAGGAGACGGCCTACTGCCGCTCCGAAGGTGCTTCTCCAGAGTCGGCCTATTGCCGCTCCTCCCTCCTGCAGAAGGAGACGGCCTACTGCCGCTCCTGCCTTCGCCAGACAGCCTATTGCTGCTCCTAAGGTGCTGCCCCTGAGTCGGCCTATTGCCGCTCCTCCCTCCGGCAGAAGGAGACGGCCTACTGCCGCTCCTGCCTTCGTCAGACAGCCGATTGCCGCTCCGAAGGTGTTTCCCCAGAGACGGCCTACTGCCGCTCCTCCCTCCTGCAGAAGGAGATGGCCTACTGCCGCTCCCACCTTTGTCAGACGGCCAATTGCCGCTCCGAAGGTGCTCAGAGGCACGCTGACTCCCCCACTCAGGCCACGGCCAAATGCCGGGCCTTGGCGCCTAATAGTTGCACCCTTGGGCAGCCACGGCCAATTGCCGGGCCCCACGGCCAAAGGGAGGTGTTGATTGAGTCATCGCCCCAGCAGGAGACAAGAGCCCGGACCTCCAGTACTGGAGCGCTCCAGCCCGGCCTTACGGTCTCCCCTGGCCTCCGCTCCCTACGCCTGGCTCTGGAGAAGACCCACCTGACGGACCCTAGTTCAGGTCGTGCCGCAGCCCCTCCCTGACGGTGCCCCTCGACTCTGGGGACCGTAGTCCTCAGTCACTCCAGACCCTTCCCAGGACGCCTGGGCATGATCTCCCCACGCCCACGAGGCGGCGTAAGACTTCCATCTCCGGCCGAGACATGAGCCAGAGATTTCTGGATCTGTTCGGCCCCAGTCCTGAGGGCCACACCCCTGAGCCTAGCCCGGAGACTGCGGGCCCCTTCGCCACCTGCAACCCCGGACGCGAGAGGACGCCCCTGCGAGTCGTCCCGTACCCTCTCGGCACGCCCCCCCTTGGCGGTGTCCCTATCCCGGCCGAGTTATCGCCGGCGTGTCTCCCCGCCGCCCCCGCGATATAAGTGACTCATGATAAGTGTGGTGTTGCCCCAGAACTAGTAAATTGATTTAAGTTAAGTGTGACGTTGCCCAGACTAGTGTAACAATGATACAGTGACTTAATGGGTGTTGAATATCGGGGCAAGTGAAATCACGGGTGAATGAGTAAAGGACGAGTGCAAAAACTAAGTTCTGGTGAATCAGACTCTCGAGTGACGCCCTTGCAGAAAACTAGTAAGACTATTCCTCCCGAGAAATCCTCTGTAGCGAAATACTCCAATATCTTCGGTTATCAGAAAACATTAGAGAAAGTGTTAACAATATTTTCCCACTTGTATTACCAGTGAATTCCCAATGTCATTCCCTCTCTCCAGTAACTAGCGTGAACGTAAACAAGAAGCAGAATCAATTGTCAAAACCCCTTTGCTATCAGGAAATATTAAGTTCAAATTAATACTACTTACTCTTCCCCATTATTACTATAACTCTGTTCTGACCCGCTGCGAGTCAATCCCCTCGCCCCCCCCCCCTTCCCTGTGAGCCTCACTCCCCTCGCCCCGCGTGCGCCTGTATTCCCTGTACAGCTGTGCACTAGAATTAACTGTATTGGCATCAGTATCAGTTAAGCCAGTATCCTGCGAGATACTAATATCCTAGTTAAGGTTTTCTTTCTTTGCTATATATTTTGTTATCTGCTGTTTTTGTCCTGTGTCTGAATATGTTAATATACGTGTAAAGGTTATTGCCTGGATTTTTTGTGTCCTGCCTCTCTATTGCACTAAGCCCCGGTCTCGAAAGAGGACCCCGCTACACGTTAGGTGTTCTAGGACCGAGAAGTAGAGCCTTTTACACCTAGCATTACAAAAAGTAACATGGTTCCTTATGTCCTAGTCAGCAAGAAGTGACCAGAAATAAGACAGCTGTTCCACAGCCTAATTCCGTGATTGTTGTTGAGATTGCTGTGATGGCCGCTGTGGAAAACAGGTTGAAAAGTGATGGGTGGAATTATCAGCATATGAGTAAAAAAGACTATATAATCATATACAGCCCAATAAATTATTTATGAATATGAAGATGAGAGGGAGGTGAAAGAACAAAACTTTGAAGAACTCCACTATCGATACATTCAAAAGAAGAGCAGTGGCCGTCTAAAATATAGCTATAGAATGACGGTAGAAGAAGTTTGAAATGAGGGCACAGAAATATTGATGAAAACTCTGAGAAGGTAGTTTGGAAAGAAAAAAAATTGTGCCAGACTCCGTGGATGAAAATTCAGATGTCTAGAGCAATGGTAAACAGTTTACTGAAGTACCAAAAAAAAAAAAAAAGTTACCAAGGATATGAGAGGAATTGCAAAAGATCACCAGTGTTGTCCCAGGACTGTACACTTTACTAACACTGGGATTAAGAGAGGGCAGAAAGTACAGTACAATATTTATGGAGATTTTAATTATAGGTAAGTGAGTGTTGGAAGGGGAAGGAGGTGGAAGAGTTCTTCCAGAAACGTCCAAAATAGAATTAGAGAAGAAAGTCTGCACAAAATAGTCACCTTCATCAGAGCAAGAAACAGTTAAAGAGCCACCATAGAGTTAAGTATTAGGAAGAAATGGGGAGAAGATTGGGGGAATATAACAGGATGAGAGGATGGAATATGATGTGGAATGCTCATAGTATCTGGAATGTACGCTGAACCACAAACTTAGCAGAATCCCAAGCAGAAATATATGGTACACATGATTCTGGGTTAAGGTGGTGTTTGTACCATTTGAAAACCACCTGTGTGTTGTGGATAGTATTAGAAACATCTTGATTAAATTAGTTTATTTCCTTCTTTAACTAAATTTTTATATTTTTATTTTCAATTATATATTCCTTTGCTATTCAATTTTTCCATAAGGAAGGAAAGAGGAAAGTATGTTCCCATCCCCAAGATGATAACTTCCATAATGCACGATGTGCACGGAGATGGTTCTCGAATATGTTAAGTATAATCATTCCAAGAAATGTAAGAAAAATAAAAAGTACAGGTACAACACTGATTTCCAGGCATTCTTGGTTCCAGAGCCTTGCCCGATGAAGCATTTTGCTAAACGAATGGCTGCTACATATGTCACATTTAATAATTCAACAGGGAACGGTGGACCCACTAACTTTCTGCGTTATACCCACGTTCTAATTTCAGTTCTTTATGGAACAACTGAGCCTGGTTCGTTATCACTCTATCTGAGAAGGCCATTTTCCACATCAACTTGTCAAAACCATTCAATCATCACTTGATCATGCTCAGTACTTTTACCTTCTTTCTTATTTTTACTAATGCTCATTTGGTTCTTCGAATCACTCTCGGCACAGAATTTCAATATGCTCTGCTTCTTCATACCATAAACAGCTGACCAACCAATACCATGCGTGTCACACAACGTCCACACCAGAACACCATGGTTCATATGTTTTAACAGTTCTACCTTATCCTGGTTTCCTTTTTTTTTTTTTTTTTTTAAGGATAAAAATGTCTTGCATCATTCCCAAAAACCTTATTAATACGTCATTATGATCAGACAGGCGAATGAAAATATATGTGAAAAAATGGGTGGTCAGTGTGGTAGGTCATTGGGTAGCCACGTATCAGACACTGTGGTAACGGCGAACCTCGCGGTGACTGGCTTCCACATAAAAACAACTCCTAAACGTAATAACGCTTTATGCACTCCACACTCACTCGTAAAGGCTTTCAGTACATACCACTGATAGAAATTATCTATTGATTGACCGTGATAGTATTTAAGAATAAACTGAAGTAGCGATATAGTATTTACAGGTACTAATAGAGCTAGAATTGTGATGAGACATGACATATTGGTAAGAACAGAAACTGATGGTTAGGAATGGTTAATAGCAAGAATCTCGTATTCACCAACTGTATTACACTGATAACAGTGCTGGATGACAGTTAGTTAGGAGACATACGAGAGAAATGGATCGTCTGGTTCAAGATCAAGAGTAGAAAAAACTGTGTGAACTTTTCTGTTCCAGTCCCTTCAGTCTTTTTTATGGGTTGTTATTCAGATATCAGGCAAAAAAGTGAGTATGAAGCTGTGGACACTGAACCAAATAATATTTATTCCTATTTACTAAATTATTTGGTTATTAAAGGGTTTCATCATAGTCGTAGTTAGGCAGACCAGATAACCACGATCTGAGTTTACTGAAATAGACTAGTGTTTACACCTGACACCACCACTGACACATGCATCTTCTTTACATGCCACAGCTAGGGTTAATTGTAAGAAAAATAAATATCAGACAATATACATGAATCACCACCAAGGCCTGCAGTGTAAGCAACCCTAGTGAGTATGCACTGGTCAGCACTATCTGTGGCTGCCCGGTAAACTAGTCCGGCGGACGCTATAATTTCAAGTGCCCCTGCACAATTTTGTCCGGATTAAAAGAGATACCGGGCCATCCGATGCCAACAACTGGTGGTGTACCTGTATTGCCTGACGACCCCTTTATTTACAGGACTAAAACGCCACAGATGCAGCCTTCTAGAAGGGTTCACAGGCCCTTCTCGAGAATTTTATAAGGTACTGAGATAAGATGTTAACTGAGTATGCTTGAAAACGAACAAAAAAACAACAACAACAATAAGCACAAATCAGTTGTCAGAAGAAGATAAAATATATTGGAACACTCTCAAGACGATCAGGGATACGGTTAGGAGGATGTACATGCTACAAGTGGTTACAGGATTAGAAAGATTATGGAGGCAAAGCATTATCTGGGATAAAAGGATAGAAAAGATGACAGTTTGTTTTCCAAATATATCACTATAATCTGATCTAATAAGGTGACACCCCAAGACAAGAATGAGCAACCATGTTCACTCAAACTAAACCCATCAGCTCTTGTATGTAATGGTATACGCAACGCACTTTAAGACATCCACATACACATCCCACTGATTTATGATATATCCCAACTGCTTCACTTCTTATCCATTATCCATCAATGTCAGATGGCTATATTATCTCCCCATAAATCAGTTTTTTTCCAGTTTGTTCTGTTCTGCACATGCTTTTCACCCTCCTGGATAGTCAAACCTCTAGGATGACACAAAAATTTTCACACCATCCTTCCATCTTCACTTAGGCCTTCCCATTCATCTCACTCCCATTTCTTGCAATCTGTACATATTCAGTACCAATTTCTCATCACCCATTTCATCCATACGACCATGCTATCTCAACACATCCTGGTTTCCCCTTTTCATTATAACTTGTCTGCTTCTGCACCTCCACCCCACTACCATTTCTCTTCCTGTCAAACATTCTCTTCTCACTGCCTCCAGGGCACTATCATTTCCGGCATCTCCACTCTTTCCCAGTATTCACAAATCAAGCACACGCCACATATATCGCACAATTAGCACCACTTTGCTCTCAGACATATTTATCATTGCCAGAGTATTCACTGAACTGTTCTAGACAAGTGAGAAATGTATAAAATAGGAACGAAGAGTCTGATTGTGTTGGTATTTCTTCTTTTATGCATTTTATTTTGCTGAGGGAAACACCTGTAGTACAAGGGACTTACAAAATTTCCATTTAACCTATCAGGTGACTGGACATCACCTGAATGAGGCTACCACCAGACTGTCATTCATCTACCCGTGCAGGTGGTCCCAAAGTGAATTACTAAAATTCATTCAAAGCAAGAGAATGGAAGCCTATGATATATATATATATATATATATATATATATATATATATATGTATATATATATATATATATATATATATATATATATATATATATATATATATCCCATTGGATCCCAGGGGTGCTGGGCGAGGCATGGCACAGGCTGCGTACGCAGCGTACCGCCCTCCGCCGATAGGCTCATAGGTCCCTGCCCGGGGTTCCCTACTTTATAAAGACTTGCAAAATCCCAGTTCTGTCCAATATTCCGGACACCGGGCTCCAATGGGATATATATATATATATATATATATATATATATATATATATATATATATATATATATATATATATATATATGGTGTTGCCCTCTCAGAGGCCGCTCCCACCGTGGAGTCGGGGGAGTCCCAACCAGCCTCAAACTTGGTCTGGATGAAACTTAACCACGGTCCTCTCTCCCAGTGGCCTACATACGTTCCACCTTACCTAAAACCTATTTCGAGTGGAAGTCTGTCATTGTCAAATTTTCGTTTTCTGAACACACGCCCCATACGGCATAGACCACATCTTACAACTAGACAGCATCACAGTGCACAAACCTCCACCACGGGTACCAGACTACTCAGATCACCACCAAAATTTAATCCTCACTCCCTTGACCCATGACGCACATATTCACAAAATTTCATTCAAATCCATCAGTAACTCTTGATATATATAATGGACAACCAACAAACAGACTAACAGGAGTGAATGCATAACCTCCTCCAGCTTTCTTTGGCAGAGATAAAAAGGTACAGTGACTCAATGAGTGAGTGACAGTTCAGGACAAGCACTGTTTTTAGCCACCTCTGTAAGGCGCCAGAAAGAGTGAAAATACTGGTAAAGTGGAGCAGCAACATTAGCAGCAAATCCATCATATTTTGTGAAAACATCTGTTAACCGATTAAATGCACTCTCTTAAACATGAATTTTAAATTATGATAATTACTGCTACCTCAGGGGTCAGCAATTACTGGTCAGCATTTCATACGGTTATCTTGCCGTACCCATATAGTTCACCCATACTAAAATGAATAAGGCAATAAATTAGAAACCAGAAAGCACTCTGGGGACGTACACCTACGCCAACACCTACATAAATTATTATTTACTGCTGTAATGCTTCTTTGTTACGAGTCTAACGCTTTCACGGTCTTACATAGTCATTTAAATAGACGGTCTTATTTTGCCCCGCTACAAAATCCTAGAGAGTACATACCTTCGTCATTGCCAATAAAATTTATGATTTATACTTGCATTTGGGTTCTGATCCATTTCAAAAATTAATTTAATCAAGTCTTTCTTTGACCCACTGCCCAAATATCCACCAGATTCCACTGAAATCCCCCTGGGGGTAGGGTTTTTTTTCAAGAATACTCCCCCAGTATCCCTGCTTGTCGTAAAAGGCGACTAAAAGCGTTGGAGGTGGGTTAGTGCCCCTCCCCGGAAAACAACTAACTAAAAAAAACAAACAATAAGCCTCGGACAAGGACTGACCAAACGATGACGACCAAGGACCGGACAAAGGACATGGTTATCGGAACGTGGAATGTAAGGGGAGCGAATGATGAGGTGAGAGAGAGATTGTCCAGGTGCTTGAGGGTGCGAAAGTGGATGTATGTGGAATAACTGAAACAAAATGGAGAGGAGAAAGTGTAAGAGAGTGGGAGTATGGATGGGGTATATGTGCAGGAGTAGGTGAGAATGAGAGGGCAAAGGAAGGAGTATGTATAGTTGTGAGTAAACAATGGAAGAAGAGCATAAGACAGTATGGATCAGTTGGGTCAAGGATTGTGTGGGTAAAGGTGAAAGTTGGAATACAAATGTGGGCGATTGTGTGTGTGTATGCGCCAATGCAAGATCGTGCTAGAAGAGTGAGAGAAGAGTTCTGGACAAATGTAGAAGTGTGCATGGAAAAGTTTGGAAGGAAAGAGAGAGTGTTTTTGATCGGTGATATGAATGGTAAAGTTGGGAATGTGAAGGTTGATGGAATAGTTGGTGAGTGGGGTGTGCCTGCTGAGATAGATGAGAATGGGAGTGAATTAGTGGACAGTTGTGTTGGGAGGGGGTTGGTGATAGCCAATACCCTCTTCAGGCATAAAATGATCCACGGGTATACATGGCGAGTGATGAGAAGGGTGGGTGGTGAACTGAATGAAAGGAAGGCAATGATTGATTATGTGTGTGTGGATGAAAGGATGCGAAGATGTGTAATGGATGCAAGAGCTTATAGAGGTTGGGGGAGTGGACTTTCTGACCACTACTTGGTGGTGGCCAGAATTAGGATTCAAGTAAGATGGAGAAATAGAAGAAGGGAAAGACGAGAGGAAGGAGTAGTTGCAAGGAGAGTGGAAAGGTTACAAAAGGATGAGAAAAAGGCAGAGTATAAGAGAGAAGAGGAGGAACGATTGGGCAAATATGAATTGGAGCAGATGGGAGACGTGGAAGGTGTGTGTAGGATATTTACAGAAGAAATGTGTACAGCATGTGATGTGGTGTGTGGCAAGAAGAGAAGACGGAGGGGGATGCAAGGAACAGCGCGGTGGACTGAAGAGGTGAGACAGGCTGTGGCACAAAAGAAGAAAGCATACAATGAATGGATGAGAAATAGGGGCGTGGAAGAAGTTGAGAGGCGGAAGAGAGAGTTATATGTAGAAAGAAAGAGAGAGGTGAAAAGATTAGTAAGAGAGAGTAAGAAGAGAGTGGATGAGGAATTTGGAAGTAATTTGAGCGTAAAGTGGAGGGACTGTAAGAAAATGTTCTGGAAAGAGTGGAAAAGAGTAAGACAGGGTGGAAGTGAAGTTAGCAGGGGAGTGAAAGATAATAATGGTAGATTACTAGTGGAGAAGGGAGAAAAGGTGAGCAGATGGAGAGAACACTTTAAGGAATTGTTGAACATAGAGGATGGAAGTAATGCGAGTATAAGTGGCTGGGGAATGGCTGGGAAAAGGAGGGAGGTGAGAAGATAGGAAGAAATCAGTAGGATAGAAGTTGTGGAAGCAATGAAGAAAGTTAAATCGGGGAAAGCCCCAGGAATTGATGGAGTGTGTGGTGAAATGCTGAAGCATGGGGGAGAGATAGTAGTAGAATGGATGTGGAAGATGTGCAGATTGGCCTAGGAGGAAGGTAGAGTTCCGGAGGATTGGAAGTCAGGTATAATTATTCTCTTGTACAAAGGAAAAAGGGAAAAGAAGTGTTTGGTAATCATAGGGGCATTTGTCTTCTTAGTATAATAGGAAAAGTGTATGGTAGGATACTTATTGACAGAGTTAGAGAAAGAACTAAGAAATTAGTTGGAAAAGAACAGGGATGCTTTAGGAAGGGAAGAGGTTGTGTAGATCATATATTCATTCTTAGATCTTTAGTGGAAAAGTTTCTAGAGAAGGGAAAGAAGTTGTATGCGGATTTCATGGATTTGGAGAAAGCATATGACAGGGTGGGTAGACGAGGATTGTGGAAAGTGTTAAGAATATATGGAGTAAATGGGAAGTTGTTGAATTCTGTGAAGAGTATGTACGATGGTGCGAAGGCTGCTGTGCGTGTGGATGGTGAACTAAGTGAATTTTTCTCTTTGAAAGTTGGGTTGAAACAGGGATGTGTCATGTCTCCATGGTTGTTCAATCTGTTCATGGATGGGGTAATAAAAGAGGTACAAGGTAGGGTAGTGGATGTTGGAGTGGCCATGGTGAGAGAGGATAGTGTTTGGAAACACCCTGTACTGTTGTTTGCAGATGATACTGTGTTGTTGAGTGAAGACGAAGGGGAGCTGCAAGGCTTGGTGGATGAGTTTGGGAGAGTGTGTAAGAAACGGAATCTAAAGGTGAATGTAGGGAAGAGTAAAGTGATGGTCTTTCAGAGAGGTGAAGTCAGTGAATGTACGGCGAGGTTGGATGGTGAGGAATTGGAAAATGTGAGTACGTTTAAGTACTTGGGTAGTGTGATGAGTAAGGATGGAGGTTTGGAGGGTGAAGTGCTTGAAAGGGTACAGCAGGGAAGAAAGGTTGCTGGTTCTTTGAAAGCAGTGATAAGAAACAGGGAAGTGAGCATGGAAGTGAAAAAGTTACTACATGACAGTATTGTGATACCAACTCTAACGTATGGAAGTGAAGCTTGGACGTTGTTGGAAGGACACAATCAAGAGTGAGAGCAGTGGAAATGAGTTATTTAAGAGGAGCCTGTGGAGTTACATGGAGAGACAGGCTGACAAATGAGGATATAAAGGAGCGATGTGGTGTGGATGTGGATGTGATAGGAAGCGTTAGGAGGAACATACTGAGGTGGACTGGCCATGTGGAGAGGATGGAGGGTGAAAGACTGACGAAGAGAGTGTATGTGAGTGAGGTGGAGGGGGGAAGAGGGAGGGGGAGGTCGAGGATGAGATGGAGGGATTGGGTGGAGAGGTATATGAGAGAAGGGGGTGTGAGTTGGGAGCAGGGCAGTGAAATGGCGGGGGACAGGGCGACTTGGAGGCGATTTGTTTGTGGCCACCCCAAACGGGATTAAGGCGTCTGGCAATAGATAGATAGATAGATAGAACTTTTTGAAGTATCTTGTACATTATCAGAGGAGGACACTGGTGAATACATAATTTCATCAGCAGAGGTAACAAAATAAAATTACTCATTACCTACAGTTTGAAAATAATGTGCTTGGACCTACAGAAAGAAAGATTAGTGTGAATCTCTTGAAAATACTAACGACTTCTGCCATACAAACCGTGACACATGAGATATGCTTAGGTTCAGATTCATTCATTTTATGGGCTTGATGTCTGCCGAGTCTCTAATGAAGGTAATACTTAAGTTCTAAGAAAAATTGCAAGTAATCATCAATTAAAAGGTTTATTTATTCCAGTACTCTTAATTTTTTCACTGGTAAAGCAAGAGAGCCACATGAAATATAAAACATTCACATCCGTGCTGGCTGATACTAGAGTTATACCCTTCCATGATCGTTTATAATTTATCCCTAAGGTAGTAAGTTAAGTCATTCCAGACGGATGGAGCCAGTAGGGGTTCCATCTCAGAGGCAAGTGTGTCTGGCCACTCTTACCTTTTATGTCGAAACGGCGTAACCTAGCCCAGGACCCATATGCTTCTGATGGGGAAAATGAGGATTAGAACATGGGGGAGGATTTTTTTTTTTTTTTTTTCACTATAACCGTATGGAATGCGTTCAACCATTTGCGGACAGCCATTACAATACTTCATTATTATACCTAATTCCCTGAAGTAATGGCGAGAATTATATGTTGGTGTGCCATAATTTCCCAATATCCAGAGTTTGGTTAGTAATAAATGGATGTCCGGGGCCTACCATATAATCAGAATAAGTGGTACATTCAATTGGTAAGCTTCATTTGCTACACGGGACGGCTAGCATGATTAGCCTGGTGTGTGATAATTTGCCATGAGCCAGTGTTAGGTAAGCAATGAATGGATGTGAGGGGTATAACACATAATTAGAGTAAATGGTCTGTACTGATTACTATGGGCAATTACATCCTGGTTTTACAGTGCCGTGGTTTATTGAAAAGGGGAAAAAATGGCATACATATTGAAATGGTGTTCAGTGTATCTTCAAAGGAAGCCCATTTTCATCATGTGTCTATAATATCTTTCAATGAAAAATAATACATCCGCACACCTAATGATGACAGATTTCTGATAACGCTGCCACAAAATAAAGATAATTAGCTTAACAAAAATATACGTACATCAATGACCATGAACAATTCCCTCAGTCGATTCGTCCATTGATTAGTGAGTTCTCCCTGAAATATTAATTGCTTAAAGACTATTTATTTTACCTAAAACTTCTCATGGCACTAAAGAGTTTTCTTCCTCCTGGATATCATGAGCCACATTTTCGTTTCATTATACAGTATTAAAGTGTTTATTGTAACCCACAAAAAAAACACACACAAATGGCTAAGGAAGATGTGCTAGAGAGCCTCTTGAATCCACGGTCTATCTATCTATCTATAGACCAATGCCTTAACCCTATAAAGGGCAGCTACAAACAAATCGCCTCCACGTCGCCTTATTCTCTGCCATTTGGCTGCCCTCTCTCCAAGTCATACCTCCCTCTCTCATACGTCTCTCCACTACATCTCTCTATCTCATCCTTGGCCTCCCACTCCTCCTCTCCCCTTCCACCTAGCTCATATAAACTCTTCTAGTCAGTCTCTTATTCCCCATCCTCTCCACGTGGACAAATCATCTCAAAGCATTTCGCATTACACTTATAATCACATCCATGTCAACACCACAATGACCCTTTGCTTCCCCAGCTGCTTGTCTGTCTCTCCATGTATTTCCACATACTCCTCTCAAATAACTAATTTCCACTGCACTCACTTTTGATATGTGTCCTTCCAACAGGGTCCAATCTTCGCTTCCATACATTAAAAGGTCACAGTATTCTCAGTCTAATTAATAAACTAGTGCTATGTATGTATATGTCCGCTGTGTGTGCGTTTGTTCATTTCTTTCACTAGAACGGTAATAGATATCGACCTAATTCTTCTTGCATTAGGTCGGGGTAAGTTCAGGGAGTGTCACAAAATTCCAAACAAGAATTTTGACGATTGTGCACGATGCGACGGGGCGATTTTGCTGGAAATCGCCACACGCGAAAATACACGAAAATTATTAGTTTCGGCTTTTTGATCAGAATTTGCCATGGTGGGTTCATTGACGGTATGAAAACAAAGATAAAGGTATTTGCAAACATGTTGTGATGCAAAGGCTACTATACCTCATACCAATTAATCTGGCCAGGCATGTATGGCAACACTGTTCCAGCCGAGATTCTGATTGGCTGGAGGTGTTTGTTCGATTTCGTTGTTGCTAAAACTGATGCTCTTTTTATTATTAGATGTGATACTGAGTTTGTCGACAATACCATCGTCAAAAGCAATAAGAATTCTGTTATATACTTATCAACAATGAAATT
Organism: Coenobita brevimanus; assembly: GCF_032717465.1. NCBI lineage: Eukaryota > Metazoa > Arthropoda > Malacostraca > Decapoda > Coenobitidae > Coenobita > Coenobita brevimanus. Next base: position 17,279,978 of record NC_136955.1, on the reverse strand, counting down.
CTCGTAGGAAGATAGAGATATTGAGTTAACAAAGTATTATAACAGTCCAAGTCAAGGTCAGCGTTCGAACAATTCCTTTAAATCTCTAACACTCCGTAATATAACAGAAAATTAAGGAAACCTGCTTAATCTAAGCGTTGGTATAACACACATTTAAAATTTAAGATCAGTCCGTACTGTGATAATAGAGGAGATATAATGCAATAGTTTTCCTTTAGCCTACTTTGATTTTTCGCGATTTTTTCAAACCTCCCTCCCCGCAGAACTCGTCTTTCCATTAGAATTTTTAATTATTCAGAGTTGTGGCACGATTTAAGGGTGCGGACTGATCTTGAAATTTAAATGTGTGTTATACCAACACTTAGATTAAGCAGGTTTCCTTAATTTTCTGTTATTACGGAATGTCAGAGTTTTAAAGGAATTGTTCGAATGCTGACCTTGACTTGGACTGTTATAATACTTTGTTAACTCAATATCTCTATCTTCCTACGAGAATTTCATTGTTGATAAGTATATAACGGAATTCTTATTGCTTTTGACGATCGTATTGTCGACAAACTCAGTATCACATCTGATAATAAAAAGAGTATCAGTTTTAGCAACAACGAAATCGAACAAACACCTCCAGCCAATCAGAATCTCGGCAGGAACAGTGTTGCCATACATGCCTGGCCAGATTAATTGGTATGAGGTATAGTCAATCCCGCAGATTTATGCGGACAAGCACTCGCACCTCTATGTATTCGAATGTCTCTGAATTGTCAATATAAATTACACTCCAAGAGCAAACATTCTCCTAGGGAGGAATGGTCTATCTATCTATCTATTGTCAGACGCCTTAATCCCATACGGAGTGGCCACAAACAAATCGCCTCCAAGTCGCCCTGTCCCCCGCCATTTAATTGCTCTGATCCCAGCTCACACCCCCCTCTCTTATATACTTTATCTCTCCACTCCATCCCTCCATCTCATCCTTGGCCTACCCCTTCCTCTCTCCCCCTCCACCTCACTCAAATACACTCTTCTTATCAGTCTCTCACTCTCCATCCTCTCCACATGGCCAAACCACCTCAGTGTGTTTCTCCTAACGCTTCTTATCACATCCACATCCACACCACAACGTTCCTTCACATCCTCATTGACAATCTGTCTCTCCATGTGACTCCACATGCTTCTCTCAAATAACTCACTTCCGCTACTATCACACTTGACTTCAGTCCCTCCAACAAGGTCCAAGTTTCACTTCCATACATTAGAGTTGGTATCACAATACAGTCATGTAGTAACTTTTTCACTTCCATGCTCACTTCCCTGTTTTTAATCACTACTTTCAAGGAACCAGCAACCTTTCTTACTTGTTGCACCCTTTCAAGCACTTCACTCTCCAAACTTCCATCCTTACCAATCACACAACCCAAGTTCTTAAATGCACTCACATTTTCCATTTCCTCCTCATCCAATCTTACTGTACATTCACTGACTTCACTTCTCTCGAAGACCATAACTTTACTCTTCCCTACATTCACCTTTAGATTCCGTTTCTTACACAATCTCCCAAACTCATCCACCAAGCCTTGCAGCTCCCCTTCGTCTTCACTTAACAACACAGTATCATCTGCAAACAACAGTACAGGGAGTTTCCAAACACTGTCCTCTCTCATTAGGGCCACTCCAACATCTACTGCCCTACCTTGTATCTCTTTTATTACCCCATCCATGTACAGATTAAACAACCATGGAGACATGACACAACCCTGTTTCAACCCAACCTTCAAATAGAAAAATTCACTCAGTTCGCTGTCCACATGCACTGCAGGCTTAGCACCCTCATACATACTCTTTACAGCATTCAACAACTTCCCATCTACTCCATAATTATATTCTTAATACTTTGCACAATCCTTGTCTATCCACCCTGTCATATGCTTTCTCCAAATCCATGAAGGCCGCATACAACTTCTTTCCCTTCTCTAAAAACTTTTCCACTAAAGATGTAGGAATGAATATCTGATCTACACAACATCTTCCCTTCCTAAAACCTCCTCATTCTTAATTCCTCTGTTATTTCCCTAACTCTGTCAATAAGTATCCTCCCATTTACTTCTCGTATTACACTAAGAAGACAAATGTCCCTATGATTACCACACACTTCTTTTTCCCTTTTTCCTTTGTACAAGTGAAAAATTATACCTGACTTTCAATCCTCTGGAACTTTACCTTCCTCCCAGGCCAATCTGCACATCTTCCACATCCATTCTACTCCTATCGGTCCCCCATGCTTCAGCATTTCACCACACACCCAGTCAATTACTGCGGCTTTCCCCATTTTGACCTTCTTTATTGCTTCCACTACTTCTATCATACTGATTTCTTCCTGTCTTCTCACCTCGCTCCTTCTCCCAGGCATTCCCCAGCCACTTATACTTGCATTACTTTTCATTCTCTATGTTCAACAATTCATTAAAGTGTTCTCTCCATCTGCTCAGTTTTCACCCTCCTCCACTAGTAATCTACAATTTTTGACTTTCACTCCCCTATTAACCTCACTGCCACCCTGTCTAACTCTCTTTACCTCTTTCCAGAACATTTTCCTACAGTCCCTCCACTTTACACTCAAATTCATTCCAAATTCCTCATCCACTCTCTTCTTACTCTCTCTTACTATTCTTTTCACCTCTCTCTTCCTTTCTACATATGACTCTCTTCCGTGTCTCAACTTCTTCCATGCCCCTATTTCTCAACCATTCATTATATGCTTTCTTTTTTTGTGCCACAGCCTGTCTCACCTCTTCTTTCCACCATCCTTTTCCTTGCACTCCCTTTCGTCTTCTCTTTACCCCACACACCACCTCACATGCTGCACATACTTCTTCTGTGAATATCTTCCACACACCTTCCACGTCTCCTATCTGCTCCAATTCATATTTTCCCAATCGTTCCTCCAATTCTCTATTATTTTCTGCATTTTTCTCATCCTCTTGTAACCTTTCCATTCTCCTTGTATCTACACCTTCCTCCCTTTCTTCCCATCTTCTATTTCTCCATTTTACTTGGACCTTGATTCTGGTGGTTGTCAGAAAGTCCACTCCCCCAACCTATACATGCTCTTCCATACATTACACACTTTCACATCCTTTCATCCACACACACACATTCAATAATTGCCTTCTTTATATTCACTTCACCACCCACCCTTCTCATCACTCGCCATGTATACCTGTGGATCATTTTGTGCTTGAAGAAGGTATTGGCTATCACCAACCTCCTCCTGGCACAAATGTCCACTGAAGCACTGCCATTCTCATCTATCTCAGCAGGCACATCCCACTCGACAACTACTCCATCCACCTTCACATTCCCTACTTTACCATTCATATCACCAATTAAAAACACTCTCATTCCTTTCGAACTTTTCCATGCACACTTCTACATTTGTCCAGAACTCTTCTCTCACTCTGTTTGCACGATCTTGCATTGGCGCATACATGCACACAATCGCCCACATTTGTAGTCCAACTTTCATTCTTACTCACAGAAACAAAAATTTTCTCTTCTCCATGCTGGGGAAGAACTAATGACGATGCAGTATCTGTTTTAACAGTATTGCATGTGAAAATCGAACTTTATCATTGCTATGCTTGTGTGTGTTAGGGGTGGTAATCTCGTGCGGTTAGGAAGGTTACTATACTTGTTATATTATAAATTGGCCTAGATTTTTTTTTTTCCATTTGCAACTTATTTCAAGTAGGTCAAAAACATAAGAAAACATCATTGTGGCTCTGCGTCTTTTCTACGGCACTCCTTCGTGACTGGCACCAAATTCTAGTGTTAATCTATTGTTACACCCCAGTATTAATGATGGAGAGATGGAGACAGGGCAGTTCTAGGCCAAACTAGAGGAAAATGGATATAACATCTTTTCCCTACTGGCTTATTTCTGATTTCGTTAACATATTCTTGCGTGTTATTCATGTAATGTATGTAAAGACGGGCCTTTGAATCTGCATGTCACTGGTATAGCGGAGAGGGTGCGAACACTTGTAAGGACATTTTACCAGGACCCACTTTGAATGTCAGCCACAGCCTGGATTCAGACCCTGGACTCGGGGCCAATGCATCATAAGAACAGTACGTTGCCCACTAATCCACGATATACTTCATAACTCTATTCCCTGATTCTTGACGGTTACGGAAGATCCCTAACATCTTTTCCTAAGCGATTTAATTTGCTTATCATACCTGTCCTCTTCTGTGTTACATCTTTCTCTATGTTAAGGCCTTCTCATATCGCCATGCTCTGCGTAAACAACGTACAAAAGGATATTTATCAATCATTTCCAAAAAATCAGTCACTAAGGAAAAGGCGTTAGGAAACTTCCTTAACCGAGGAGAATAAAAGCCATTGTGTAAACAAGACTCACACGGTTAATCCTTTGCTGTGACTTACGAAGCTTTAATTACAACAGCGCTTGAGAAGGGACAGCGGTTGTTAAGTTTTAGTCTCTCTCTCTCTCTCTGTATATATATATATATATATATATATATATATATATATATATATATATATATATATATATATATATATATATATATATATATATATATATATATATATATGTGAGGGGGTTGACTTACCTTTTTTTTTATAATAGACCAAAGGTCAAGATCAAATGGAAAGGTCAGCTTAAGCAGTTTTCATCCACTGTTTACGAAACTTAGGGAAAACCTTAAGGGCAAGGCAAGGATAAATACATTCATTGTTGAGGAGAATCAAACAAATATCAAGAACACAGGGAAAGGTCAAAGGCCAACGTCACGGAGCAGTGTCAAGTCAGTCTCTTTTCATCTGATTTGGACCAAACTTCCTGAAAGTGAGGATTAAAAAAAAAAAAAAAAAAAAAAAAGGATGAATGAACTCAGTTCTTAAAGCAATCAGTTGAAATTCAAGGTCATATGGCAAAGTCAGTCACGAGACCAATTGAGGGCGCGGGTATTACACTCTTTGAGTGCTCCTTTTTGTTTCATTTTGAACTACTGCTCAAGAGATTTTAGCCAGGCAGATAAAGAAGTAAAAAAGTGACCTTTATTAAGTCTGGCTGTGAAAATACCAACACTGCATTTTACTGTGACTGACGAGAAATAATTTTACTTAGATGCGGGAAGCCACTTCTAGCCAGAGGGTTAGAAATGGCCATAATGAACTCTGACTGTAAAGTAACAATGCAACATTTTATAACGACCTATGCTACAAAATTTTATACAGCTCAGGAAAACTCAGAGCAGACAAAGATTAATACTATCAGCCCAAGGATTAATCTCTATCCTTGCTGCCTCCAGATGATTTTCCCAAGCTAAAGAGATAGTGTTCATACCGGAGGGGTTAGATGTAGCCTTCATTAACCCTTTTTCCTTTTCTCAAGATGAACAGAACTGGTCTGGTGGTGCAGTAGCTTAATTTTAAAAAGTTTCTCTGCAGTCAATGAGTAACTTAGAAAGTGGTGATATAGAAGGCTGTTTAATGCCATTCTGTCAGGTTGCTGTTGTTATTGTTGTTGTTCAAATCCTAAATCGCTGCTAACGGCACTGGCCGTCCGATATGGGGTGCTTGGGAATGCCCGGCTAATAGGTATAGCAAATTTTCATTTCCCACTACAGAGTGAAATGGCCGCCAGTTTCTTTTGTCACCACAGCATCAAACAAGCACAGGAGAGGTGGGCAGACGGCATAAGCAGTCACCACGTGCCATGGAAAAATTATTTCCAGTTCTACCTCATCCAATTCACTCATTTCCGCCGCCTCCCACCCCACCCGCCCTGTCCGTGCCACCTTCACCTCCGCCAAGCTGCCCACTCAGGCATGGAAGGGATTAAGTGCAAGTGCCAAATGGAGGAATATGGAGGTGCTAGTGTTGCCCTGACTGGGCTGCCCTGTCCTGTGTAGATAGCCCTCCCTAGTCACGGTTTGTGCACTAATTTGAACGCAGCCTTACCACAACTCCAAAAGTGACCTGTCTTCGTCACTTTAGCACTCCACAATGCATCCACCTAGGCGCATGACGAAAATTGCAGTGGAGACACAATGGATTGGCGAGTATTTTGGCCTTTACTGAATTTTTTAGGTAGTGTAGTTGCTGAGATATGAAGGTTCGAAAACAAGCAGCTTCTGTATTTATATCCATGTACAGTGGGCAATGTGCAAATTTTAATGCCTATCATTTGGAGTTAACTCAGGCCTTTTTAGCCGAGCAAACCTGTTGACCGAAGGAAAGCAACTATTTCTGTGGGGCTATCCTATAGGTACAGTACAGCATATGCACCACTTAATGATCTGGCAGACAGCACCTCACCAGGATTGGACCAAAGTCCTTCCCTCAGCGGCGTGCAGGGAAATATGAGGAGGTTTTGATCCCGGTTGGATACAGCAATTTGTTCCTTTCACCCAGGGTACACAGAGCCACCAGGTGTAGGCTCTTCGTCACTGCCTGCTAAGTCAAGTAAGCTCCTTTAGTGTAATGACGCCTATTGAGCTTTATTCTTTCAACTTCAAAGCTTTTTGCATTTAAACACAGGAAAGATCTGCCTGATGCATTTCAGTCCACTAAGTTACTCCACACTCCATTTGTTCGTTCGGCATAATATATCCTTGCATCCAGCACTTTCTCTCTCTCTCTCTCTCTCTCTCTCTCTCTCTCTCTCTCATGGGTGATAGAGCCTCAACTTTACGTTTCCCTCACTAGTATAGTCGTAACGTGTGCCTGACATCTTCATTCACAGTACCTTCTATAGGCATAGGCCGTAAGATCTCTTGAGGTACAACTTGCCTCTCTCTCTCTCTCTCTCTCTCTCTCTCTCTCTCTCTCTCTCTCTCTCTCTCTCTCTCTCTCTCTCTCTCTCACACACACACACACACACACACACTATCACCTTTCCACACACTCACAAATTCACCAAAGGCCGTACTCAGTATAATCTCCATATTTTCCAAAGCTCCCCACCCTCCCTCCCCTTCTCTTATAAGATGCGGGCAGCAGCTAACACGTCATCAGCCCCAAATTACTTTCCGGATAAAATAGTGCCATAATATTGAAGCGTAGGTTATTACCATTCTCGTTCATCTTTTAGCTTTCGTCCTTTAGCTCTCCCCTCCTCCCCTCCCAGACACGAAGCTTATGATCTATAACACTTAGCAGGAGGATGTGTTTTAATTTTATACTTGCTGCTGATAGATGATTTTTATTTTACTTAACAGAGCTTGCAGTTTTCACGGGGCTAACATCTTGCTTAGGATGATCTCTCTCTCTCTCTCTCTCTCTCTCTCTCTCTCTCTCTCTCTCTCTCTCTCTCTCTCTCTCTCTCGTTTGTCAATGCTTGTTCACCCAATTTCTTTCAATTATTCGCTGTTAAATCTCTTTGTTACTGCTTAAACACTTAATCACTGCCTAATTTACTGAGCTCCCTTACTCTCTTTTCTCTCTTTCCCTGACACTTACCGGTATATATTATGAAGAGAAACCTGTACTTTTAAACAGGAAAAATAATTCTAACTTGCCGTAAGTGCTTGGGATAGATTAAAAGCATCTACTTGCCCGAGTGCCAGGGGGTTATCTCATCCTCTTCAGGCCCACATTGGAGGCGGAGGGACATTGGTTACAAGACTGTGACAATGTGACATACCATTTACCTGGTCGTGGTGTAGTGGTATGCTGCCTGGCTCTCATTTGAGAGTCTCGGGTTCAATTCTCGGCATATTGGTATTATAGCGGATTTTTATATAATATTTTCTTTAACTTAGCCAAGATTTTAGTCATCTGCAACTTATTTCACGTAGTTCGGTGGCGGAAAAAGACAAAACTACAGATCTACGTCCTTTCCAAGCCATTTTCTTTACAGAAAGCATTATATTTTATTGCTAATCTATTTTAACAACTCAGCATTCGTAAGGGGGAGATGGCAACTTTAGGCCAAGCTGGAGTAAAAATGTGCAATTGTTTCTTCCTATCGGTATGGTCATATAAAAGTCTGTGGAGAGGGGAGCCTTCATGTGGTGGCACTGATATTCTTGGACAGTGGAGTTGCCTGGGTATACTAACTTCCCTTAGTCCCCACTTTATCCCATCAAAGGAAGACGGCAGACTGCAGGAAGAAGACAACTTACGTCAGCAGTGCATTGGGTTCACATTTCAGATGAACCTGAGTCTACAACAACAGCTACTGCCACAACTATACTCGTTTCACTCTACCCCGATGCTGACTTTTGTCCTTTTGAGGCTTATTTCGCAAAGCTCAGTGGCACTGCTGAAGCTCTACGTGCCGTCCATGACACTTCGTCGTGACTGTCATAGTCTAGCGTTAATGCACTGGTACAGCTCAGCATTCAATATGAAGATATGGACATTTAAGGTCAACTTAGGTAAAATGAATATAATACCAATACTACTTACATTATTTTTATTTCGGCCAGCTGTGCGATTTATCTTTATGAATTATATTTATAGGAGGCTCATATCAATACTGCTGACATCAGGTTAATAGCTTATTGCCCTATGCAAAGGCTCTGCATAGTCGAGTTTCAAAGTCGTATTTTTTAAACTGAATGCCCGAAGTGTGAGCCTCTTGATTTTAGATGGTCATTTATTATTTTTATCAGTGGTTCATAAAGAGCGCTTCACTAGAAACCCATCATTCAGCTGGTGTGTGTGTGTGTGTGTGTGTGCGATTAGAAAAGAACAAAGTAATGCCAATAGGTTCTGATAACGCCGACTGAACCGACCCTGCAGCACACAAGGAATCACCCGGCGGAGTAGAAGAGGAACGTCATAGGCCACGCTGTACAACAAAAACAATTGCTAAATGTAGTTAGCCTGCATCTCACATTACAGAGTGAAGCTAGGAACAGTACAGAAAGGTTAGACGTGTTCTATATACCACTACATGCTTCGTAAAATGAAAAAAAAAAAAAAAAAGGAGGCTCGTCAACTTCATCCCCTTTCAAAAATAATGCGATCATTAAACCAGGCCCACACCAAAAGCGTACTGACGCGAACGGATACAGGCGGGCCACTATAATCCTTATATGGTCCGCCCCACTGGAAGCAGGCTGGTGCGGGCAAGAACTTCTAAGGGATTTACAGTGATGCGGAATTCCCAGCAGCACCCTTCCGCGCCAGGAAGCACTTGTAATGGGCACTCCATAGCATCCAGATATACAGCTATATTATGAACATAGAGCATACGAAGATGTGTGCAGTCTCCTAACTTATAAAGCTCAATTAATAAATACTTTAATACTGCAATCTAGAGGTGAGCGATGCCAGCTATTTTATATCGATGTGATACCGATGACCGATGACTTTTTACTAGTATCAGCGGTATCGATTATCGATACCGATACCACTACCTTTGCTCAGGGCTATTTTTTTAATATATAGCCTAGGGGTGCCAGCACCGCTGCGAAAATGATCTCCGGTCAAGGTCAGTGGTGTGACTGACATAGTACGGTCACACGCCCGGCGGCCCGGTAACGTGGTACGACAGGAGACAAAGACACCCGGCTACTAGATGCAAAAATATTATCCCTGCCTTTCAGCGTACTAAATGATTATTTCTCTGCATATTGAAATTACTTAATTTCTCCTGTCAGCGTACTAAATAATTATTTCTCTGCATATTGAAATTATTTAATTTCTCCTTAAAAATGGCCAAACTGGAACATTTTTCTATAGTAATCGAAATACCGATACCTAGGCACCAGTAGCGATACTTAAGCTTAAATAGCCGGTATCGAAAGTATCGATATTTTGTTATCAATACGCCCACCCCTACTGCAATCCACTTCATATGATGCAATCACCAACTAGGTAAAGAGGTCAGTCTCTGTTCATACGTCCTTTGCTCTATGGTCGTATGCTTTAACTTGATATCGAGAATTGGGATGCAAAAACCTCAAAATCTTGACGATGATTTTTGAAGTACTTGACAATGATGGAACGTATCTGGGCTTCCTATATGCTGACTGCATTTTGTGGTATGGTTTGCGGACTGACCACACGTAATTACCACTGGCGATCCGTAAATGATTGCCAAAAATTGTGAGTTTGCATTCCACTTTGCAAGATAAGGCTTACAGTCCTTAATCTTCTCATAATCATGTCACCTCTGCATTTAAATTTAGGCTAGCGATGGTTGACTGTATTTAGAGTGAATAATAAGAGTATGTGTCAATATCGTCTCCTTTAATTCCCTCATGATTCAGTCAACTGTGATGCATTATTTTACCCTTACATGAGACGACGTAGTTCAGCTGAAAATGAAACATGGGATCAAGTTAATAATAACGCCGGAAGTTGAGGATTACCTTCGTCTCTCTGAGCTCAGGTTAAATAACGTGTCCAAAATTCGAGTCGAGTTTTCGTCATTACCGTGGTGCCAAGAAGAAATATTTTCGTTCACGCAGAAAGAATAAAAAAGAGTCAGGATTATTTGTATCTCGCCAGACTTAACCACTTCCCTCCAGTGAGGTACTTTTCATTTTGTGTTTGCTACCTTCAGACGATATTACTCAGCTTAGCAGAGACGTTTCGAACTGTAGGATGTAAGTTATTGTTGTTCAGCGACTCCGGTTTCTCTGGTCGAGCAGCAACATCGACCGCAGGCAAGCAACCTCTCCTACTTGCCTGACCCTCGTAGTGAACCAATGTTCCCTTGCAGTGCAGGGAAGTGTGGAGGTTTGGTTCCTGGGTGGATGCCGCATTTGGGTATCTCCACCAAATTAACAGAGGCATCACAATATGCCTCAATATCGCCCCGTAATTTTCTTATACAGGTATGTTACTAATCAGCGCTGCAAATAGTTTCATGAGTTACAGGAAAACAATGGACTTGCCACTCAGTACAGAGCCACCCGAAGTAGAAGAGTAATAAAACTCACAGGATGAGTGGGAAAAATAAGAAGCGAGGAAAACACAGAAAACAAAATAATAAAAGCGAGAGAAGGAATAGGCAGCACTAATCGAGTGAGTGGATGCTGGTCGCCACCACCTAGTAAATCCACCATTGCATTAATTTAGTATTAACATCATAAAATCATCTGGGGGTAGTAATAATTAGTTGTAAAAAGACATTACCGTACCTAATGGGTAAACGCCGTCTAGACACACCTGTTCTCTCTTAGTTGGCATGCTTGGGGGAAGAGGTTGTGTCGTCGGAAGCACTATTGGCCTGCAGCCAGAAATTCCTAAGTTCTATTCTCGGGCCGGCCATGAGCTCACCCGGCAAGGTCTTCTCTGCTCCATTCTGTCCGTACACTCTGCTACGCTTATATGTACTACTCGGGGGTGGTGTGTTGGGTATTTTACATGGCACCAGCGTATTTATATACTTCGCATATACAATGGTCTGGCTGTTGTAACGGGTTGCTTGAAAACAATACGAGACGTAAACTAATACACTAGTGTCACTAAGCTCTCCAACACACCTCTCCCTGTAATACCTGTAAGTTGAGGCAACTGTATAGTCTCAAAAAAGTGTTGGCTGCCCTAGACCCGATGTTTCTGTTAATGCGCACAACAGGTAGATTCGACAAGGCTGGCATTTCTAACAGTGGTCTGTACATTTCCCATTTGTTTTCGTGCACATGATAATCACCATATATGTAGTATAACACATACACACTGGAGAACAAGCCAAGATTTTTTATACCTTATGCAGAATCAATACCGTTTTTTGTAACCCAGGTGATTCATATTAGATAACGTCCGTTCCAACAGTTGGGATGCCAGGTAACAGTATAATGTCCCTACGTTTGCATGAACCGAATTTACCGTCGAACTGTTTGGAATGCAATATACATTAAACTGAAGTGATCGAATCATACTTTGAAAGCACTGAAATGTGTATAAAATTGCCATATCAAATAATAACATTGTAATTTATTGTAATACCAACATTATTTCCACCTGAAGTGAATTAATTCAGTGGAGACAGTTCTAAAATGTAAGTCGAGACAGTGTCAAGCGCACTTACGGGTTTTAGAGTCATCACATAGACCTCTCAAATATCACGAGGCGTGAATATCACCCTTTGCGAAACAGGCCTAACCTTATTGATATATTTAGCTGATATACTATATTACTCTATTAAAGATGGCCACTATGACGCAATACTAAATCATGCCCCTAAATACAATCTGGTAACTTTCCCATACTAAGATGGCAAGCTTGCCAACATATATACATAATCCAGGTGTGTACAGTTATTGTTTAGAAGGCTTCGTCCTTTGTGTCACAGTGTATCAATAAGGGAAGAGGTCGATACTTTCTTTGGGAGGCTGTTCCAAAAACTGAAATAGAAACTGGGTTATAAATTCCATATTAGGGATGCCGTAGTATGCGACTGTGGCGGAACTGAACATCTGCCAAACTGACGCTCAGATATAATAGCTACGGATGCAGGCCGTCTCCTGATTTTGTAAACTCTTGAAATACTAGCAAAAAATATTAAGCTGGCCATGCTCCCCTCAGTACTTAAAGAGTAACGATTAATAATGAAAGGAAAAGGTTTGCAATCGGTAGATAGTGATGCAGCATGTCTTTCTACCAAATCTTAATCCCTGTATATCAAACAACTTCACAAATTATTGAAAAGTGTGTATTATTGCAATGATATCGAATTTTTTTAAATTAATTCCTTTGACTTTATCTGCATGTGTATACATTAATGCAGGGGTGGGGAAAGTCCGGCCTCCGGGCCGCATCTGCAAGAGTATATGATCAGGTCCGCGAGACAATTCATAAATGCAATTCTATAAACATATGAACGAATATATATATATATATATATATATATATATATATATATATATATATATATATATATATATATATATATATATATATATATGTATGTATATATATATATATATACTGGGTTACAGTTGATTTTAAGTTAATAATTTTGTATGGCCCGAGAATGATGTTAAAAATATCCTAATGGGCCTTAACAGGAGAAAGGTTCCTCACCCTTCATTAATGTATCAAATTTGTTTTATATGTTTTGTTTTCTGTATGTAGTTAATCATTCATTTATTCATATGTATTTATAGTTTTATTTTTCACATTTCAGTTCTGCTGCTATTTCCTTATTTTCTTCTCTTTTCCTTACTCATATTTTGCTTTCTTATTTACCTTTGTATCTTTAAATGCATTAAACATTTCTTAGTTTCATTCCTATTTTTATAAACGCATTTTCTCCTCTGTCCCTTATTTCTAATATTCTGCTTTCATTTGTCAGTCGACACTCCCTTTGTTACCCTTTCATTCTCCATGCATTATAAATTTCCATCTCTCTTGATACGCTTCTCTCAGGTGAATACATACATACATACATACATACACCCGTGAATATTGCATTAACACAGGGAAGCAAGCGGCACCGTAAGGCTTAGTATTCGTCACAGAGGCAGCGGGGAAACGACTCTATTGACCTGCCGTAGTTGGAGTAGCGAGTTGGTCAGCTGTGAACCAACCCTTGTGCTTGGCCATGCGAGGTTATTGCCATCGGTTGTGACTCGCTCTTTCTTTCTGTTTCTCTCATTCGGTCTATCACGTTCTGTGTGTGTGTGTGTGTGTGTGTGTGTGTGTGTGTGTGTGTGTGTGTGTGGTATTCTGTCTGTCTGTCTGTCTGTCTGTCTGTTTCTCTCTCTCTCTCTCTCTCTCTCTCTCTCTCTGGCGTTAGCTGGAACAGAAAGCTAGATTTGCCCTGACTACGATAAGGTTAATGGAGACACAGAATAGCACCAAACCCTCTTATCTCACTCCCGAATGATTAAATCGTCTGAGTCCGCTGGAAAAAGAGTTGTCTGGACCATGAGAGGGTTAAGGCAGGACATACCGAGCAGTGTTTGGACTTAACCCTTTCAGTGCCATGACGTATTTTTGCAGTTTATCTTTGCTTTCAGACTGTTTTACACAGATGAGGGGAAACCATTTGGTGTAATAGTTGTAGCCAATCAATCAGTCACTCACTCATTCAATCAACCAATCAGTTATTTTGTAGTACAGCTACAGAGACTAATTAATAACGAACCATGAAAATTCTTAGTACTAGTAGTAGTAGTAGTAGTAACTATCAAAAATTCTTCGACTATCTTACTTCTACGATGGAACACATTCAATCCATTTCTCCATTCTCAGAAATCTTCATTCTAGGAGATTTCAATGTTCACCACCACCTTTGGCTCTCCTCTCCTTTCACTGATCCACCTGGTGAACAAGCCTAAATCTTTTCTATCCTTAATGACCTCGAGCAGCTTGTACAGCACCCTATCCGTATCCCAGACCGCCTTGGAGAGAGCTCCAACATACTTGACCTCTTCCTTACAACTAATCCTTCTGCTTACATTATTAATCTTTTCTCTCCGTTGGGCTCCTCCGATCACAACCTTATCACCTGAACCTGTCCTATCACTCCGGTACGGCCTGTGGACCCTCCAGGGAAACGTCACCTGTGGCATTTTGGAGCCGCGGATTGGGAGGGCCTCAGGCAGTACTTCTTTGATTTTCGATGGAATGATTATTGCTTCCATGGCCGGGAGCCATCTGAGTGTGCCTTGCGCATTACGGAGGTTATTCTCTTGGGCATGGAAGCATACCTTCCTTTCTCATATCCTTTGACTAACACAAGAAAGCCTTGGTTTAATCACGCTTGTTCTAATGCTGTCCGCAACAAGGAGAGGGCCTACAAAAGATACTGGAGCCAACCCACCCATTAGTCACATCATCTTTACGTTTCTGCCCGGAATCATGCTAAGTCTGTTCTTCGCTCTGCTAAAAATAATTTCATCCGTACTAAATGCTCTCAACTCACCAACTCGAATTCTTCCCGCTCCTTCTGGCACCTTGCCAAAACCTTTCTAACACCTTTACCTCATCATCCTCCCCTCCTCTTTTCTAATCTGATGGTTCTGTAGCTATTTCTCCTACTGATAAAGCAGATCTCTTCGCACAGACTTTCTCCTCCAATTCCACCTTAGACGATTCCGGTGCTGTTCCTCCATCACTTCCCGCCTCTGACTTCCTCATGGCTGATATTAAAATTTCTTCAGCTGATGTATTTTCTGCCATCACTGGCCTCAATACCCCACTACTAACAAGGCATATGGGCCTGATGGAGTCCCTCCTGTTGTTCTCAAGAACTATGCTTCTGTGCTTACACCCTGCTTAGGCAAACTCTTTCGCCTTTGTCTGCCAACTTGTACCTTTCCTTCTTGCTGGAAGTTTGCTCTCATTCAGCCAGTCCCAAAGAAAGGTGACCATTCCCAACTCTCCAACTATC
Source organism: Coenobita brevimanus (assembly GCF_032717465.1). Classification (NCBI taxonomy): domain Eukaryota; kingdom Metazoa; phylum Arthropoda; class Malacostraca; order Decapoda; family Coenobitidae; genus Coenobita; species Coenobita brevimanus. Next base: position 17,264,649 of record NC_136955.1, on the reverse strand, counting down.
GTCCAATTGCTTTAACGTCCTGTATTTCAAAAGTTTTCGAGTCAGTTCTCAATAGAAAAATTTTAAGGCATCTTTCCTATCACAACCTTCTTTCTGATCGTCGGTATGGGTTCCGTCAGGGACGCTCCACTGGCGATCTTCTCAACTACCTTTCAGACTCCTGGTCATCCTCCTTTCGGGACTTTAGCGAAAGCTTTGCCATTGCACTTGACATCTCAAAGGCTTTCGATCGAGTCTGGCATAAATCTTTAATTTCCAAACTGCCCTCCTACGGTTTCTATCCTTCTATCTGTGTCTTCATCGCTAGCTTCCTTTCTGGTCGTTCTATAGCCGCTTTTGTAGACGGCCATCGTTCTTCTCCTAGATCTATCAACAGTGGTGTTCCTTAGGGCTCTGTCCTATCACCAACTCTCTTCCTTTTATTCATCAATGACCTTCTAAGCTGTACATCTAACCCTATCCACTCATACGCTGATGATTCCACCCTTCACCTTTCCATTCGGTTCCCGCAACGCCCATCTCAGCAGTTACTTCAACAAACAAGGGATGAGGCTATGGCACACCTAATGTCTGACTTGGCTCGATTCTCTGACTGGGGTAAAAATAATCTTGTTGTTTTTAATGCATCTAAGACTCAATTCTTACACCTATCAACCCGTCAAAATCTTCCACAGGTATACCCACAAATGTTTAATAATATTCAGCTTAATCCTGCATCATCGTTGAACATGCTTGGGGTTTCATTTACTCGGGACTTATCTTGGAAAGATCATATTACATCTCTTGTAAAATCTGCTTCCAAGAGATTGGGTGTGCTAAGCCGACTCCGTTCTTTTTTTACCCCTGCACCATTGTTGACTCTATACAGGGGTTTTATCCGCCCCTGTGTGGAGTACAACTCTCATGTGTGGGGAGGCTCCCCACATACAGCTCTTCTCAATAGGGTGGAGTCAAAGGCTTTTCGTCTCATTAACTCTCCTCCTCTTACTGACTCCCTTCAACCTCTGTCTCTTCGCCGCACTGTTGCATCTTTATCTCTTTTCTATCGCTACTTTAATGGTCACTGCTCCTCTGAACTGTCTGCATGCATTCCTCCACCTCTACGACGGGCGCGTAGCACCCATCTAGCAGCAAACTCTCATCCCTTTTCTGTCCAACTCTCTAATGCAAGAGTTAACCGTTACTCCCAGTCCTTCATTTATGCAACAGGCCAGCTCTGGAACTGTCTCCCTCTGTCTGTATTTCCTGCTGCCTATGATCTCCGGTCTTTCAAACGCAGTGTGTCCAGGCATCTCGAAATGAATGGATCTCGAATTTGGCTCTCTCTTGTATTTTGTTTTTCTCTTGGAGGGAACTCTTATTGCGGGCTCATGGCCTTTGGTTCCTTCTTCCTCGCATTAAAAAAAAAAAAAAAAGATATTGTGGTATTAGTAGTAACTTCAACCCCAGGCTCATCTGCACGTGAACCCAGCGGACTGCAGGCTGAAGATGCCCTCCTCCTGCAGTCCACCATCCTCCTTTTGGAGGAATAGGGAGGGAGCTGAAAAACACATGCATATTCGTAACTAGGCAGCTCCACCGCCTGGTTATATCGGCGCCACCACACGAAGGCGTCCCTGTCCAGCAACCCCCTGGGAGTGAAAGGAGATATTGAAAGTCTAACTAAATCGCAGTCAGTCTTAAAAGGCCCTTCTGGAGACAGCAGGGATAAAATAAGTAAATACGTCCTCTGTTTGAAGGGGTTGAATTGATTGCTGGTTGGTGATTCTTTTAGTAAGTCTGACCCTCACTAGATAAAGCGTCTGGCAATTGATAGATATGTAAATGGATACTTAGATGAAGGGATGGGTAGATAGATAGATAGAGGCAGAATGTTGGATAGCTAAACAGACGCAGGGACGAAGAGATAGATATAGACAGATGAATAAACAAGTAGACAGATCCGTAGGTAAATGGACACACATAGATTGACAGATAGATAGGTTAGTGGGTAAGTAGCAGGCTTGGAGTAATTGTAATTGTAATTTAATTGAAATATAATTAATTACACATTTTTAAGATAATTGTAATTGTAATTGTAATTCGTTATTTTTAATGATGTGTAATTATAATTGTAATTGTAATTGTGTTTTTAAGTAATATAGTAATTATATTTGTAATTGTAATTGAGCATTTAGGAGAAGAACAATTATAATTACGTCACACAAATACTTTGATAAACGTATATAGTATGATATACTGAACAGAGAGAGAGAGAGAGAGAGAGAGAGAGAGAGAGAGAGAGAGAGAGAGAAGGGTGGCTTTGCTCTGAAGTAAACATGTTACACGAGACAGTATTATTAGATGATAAAAAAAAAAGTGTATAAATGTTTTGAGCAATCTGCAATTTTTTTTTTATTTACCTGTGTATAAGTAATTGAAATATAATTGAACACAAACTAGGTTGTAATTGTAATTGCAATTGTAATTTGGAAGTATTAAAACTGAGTAATTGTAATTGTAATTGTATTTGTCATATTTTTCCTTCCATGTAATTGTATTTGTAACTGTAATGTAATAATGGGCAAGTAATTCTAATTGTAATTGTAATTGACTGAAAGCATATGTAATTACTCCAAGCCTGGTAAGTAGGGTGATAGATAAATAGATCAATAGAATGACGGGTGGGTAGACAGACAGGTAGGTAGGTAGACAGATAGACAAATACACATTGGCAGATAATATTATATGACTGCAGGACAACAGACTTATTTCATGTACGGTACTGAGTAAACATAAAAATAATTGCGTCCATAGAAACCAAATGCGTTGCTGAATATAATTAAAATCTCCTTGACTATTAAAATATCCCTCAGCTGAATGAACTCCAGTGTTGGATAGAATAAAACAAATATTATACAAAGTAAAGATTACACAGTTAACACTCTTGCTCTTATGACTCTCTCTCTCTCTCTCTCTCTCTCTCTCTCTCTCTCTCTCTCTGTTAAATAAAATGGTGTGGCGTTAGTAGGAATAAGGTGCAAAGAACCCGATTGTAAGAGAGATAATACTGACCATATTAAAACTCTCAGGCTTCTATGATCCACTCTTGGCCGAATAAAATCGTGGCTTTAGCTGAAAAAAAAAAAAAAAAAACTGAGTTAGCGAGACCATGAAAGGGTTAAACTAGGACAGAGTCATCTGGCTACCACTATTTTCTTTTTCACTAAACAAATTGGTCTTGGGTTTACATGAATAATAAAAGATACTTAAGTTCGTCGAAAGCAGCAAATAATAATAAGTAGACAGCATTGAGAGAGCGCATACCCCCGCCTGTGCCTACACCAGACAGCTCAGATCACCACCAAAAGTTAATCAACTTTTCCTTGTTCCATGGCCTATATATCCACAAAATATAATTGAAATTTATCTATAATTTTCTTAGATATCTTGTGGACAAACAAACAAAAACAGTCCTGAACTGAAAGTCTAACTCAGATCACCACCAAAATTTTGTTAACTTTTCCTTGGCCCACGACTCACATGTCCACAAAGTTTCACTGAATTCCATTAGTAACTTTTTAAAATATCTTGCCGATCAGCTAAAACACACACACACACACACACACACACACACACACACACACACACACACACACACACACACACACATACAAATAGGGGTAAATACATAACTTCTAATTTCGGTGACACAGGTAATATTAATAAAGGCAATCTTTAATTCTAATCTTACGAGTAACACTCTAATTGAACTAAATTATCTTGTGGTAGCAGGAATGAATTTTCCAGGTGAGTTCATAGCAGCGAAACGATTAATTAAGAATTATATATTAATCCATAGTCAAGACAACTTTTATTTCTCATCCATTTGAAGCCGCACGATATCATTCCCCTGAGAGTAAGTAAAGTGTTAATTAAGATAGATATTAACCCCCTTCTTGGTCAGGGCAGCTCTAGATTTCCATTTTTCCCTGTCTCCAGACTATTTTATTCAATTGAGCGTGAATATCGGAACCTGAAACTTTTAGCACTCCTTTCAATTTAACCCGTCCTAGAACTGACATCTCTCCATCTTCACTGCCAAGCCGTAACGATAGACTAACACTTGAATATGGTGCTAGTCACGAAGAGGTGCTATGGAAAGAATGTAGAGCTACAGTATTGTCTTATTCTGCCATTAAGCTAAGGAAAATATGTTGAAAATGGACGGAAACTGGGTCAAGTTAGAATAAACAAACTATAGCACTCTTTCTGCTAGTAGTCCTCTCGATTAAACTAAATAGTCGTGCATTGCCCTGGATACATAATGCGAAACTGTGCCCTCAACTAAAATATATATATATTTTTTTTAAGCTTATGACTGTTATGTTTTCTTGTAGCAGAGAAATATCGTCTAGGATTAGCCTAAATAAACCATATTTGCCTCTAAAGGAAAGAAATGGTACAGGAATAAAGTTTTTAACTCTCCTCTTCGTATGTTTCTCTCAGGTGAACAAAATCACGCAATGTTTAATCTAGAAAAAGGGAAATATATACACGCTTATATGGCAATAAAGTTTAAAGTTATGAACATCTTTGTCACTAAGTTTTTTCAATTCTGAACAAGCTCATGAACGCTAGTCTGAATAAGTACATGGCTCTACAGCAGACAATATTTGCATTAAAAATAATCCTGTTTCTGTGTGGATATCTCTCACCTGAACAAAATCAGCTTGTATTTATCTAACATTAATACATATATGTGTGTATGGCAACGAAAAGGGCAATTTAATGCACATTCTGACCCCCATATTACCTCTCATTCTCCCAGCTGAAGAAAATCGTCTACCTTTACCCTGAATAAATACTTTCCAATGGCGATGACAGAATTAAATTGTAAAATAGCAACTTAGCCCTTCCAGTTCGTTTTTCAAACCCTGATCTTATAATCTCATTAACTGCAGATACTTTTCCTTAAAAACAATGAGATGCAAGTCAAAATGATAAAAGCAGTCTATAACTACTGCCCAGTATTTTTATAGCATTGTATTTTCCTCGAGTTAACTCCTGAAGATTATAGTAAGAGCATGAAAACCCTTAGCAATCAAAGGCTACGTTTAGCAATAAAACGTACAGGTGAAGGGTAAAGTCATACTTCAATCTCTCCGGTTCAGTGATCTATTGTCTCTTATATTTTTGCCGTCACCAGACGATTATATTTATTTTAAAACGGTCCCTTTGTCGAATTCTTTACGTCTAACCTTACTGTAGTTAAATTCATGAAGAGAGAGAGAGAGAGAGAGAGAGAGAGAGAGAGAGAGAGAGAGAGAGAGAGAGAGAGGGTGGGGGGAGATTTTGAAATTGTGAGGCGGTAATTTAGACTGTATCAACCTCGCCTAATTTCTAAAAGCTTCTTCTAAGATGCGTAAATCCTTTGAAACCAGCGCGCGCGCACACACACACACACACACACACACACACACACACACACACACACACACACACACACACACACACACATACAGAAAATGAAAAACACAGGCTCTTACACATACACAAAAAATACCCACAAACAAGTACACAAACAGCAAACTTACTCGCACAACACCCATATAAAAAAATGAATATAAAAACACATAGACAAGAACACAGAAGAAACACATACATACAAAACACACACGCAAAATACAATGTAAGCACACAACACATTCATAAAATTCACACACACACACACACACACACACACACACACACACACACACACACACACACACACACACACACACACACACACACACACACACAGAAAGTTAAAAACACAGGCTCTCACACATACATAGAAAAAATAACTAATACAAATACACAAAAAGTACACTTACTCGCACAGCACACATGTAACAATATAAATATAAAAACACATACGCAAGAACGCAGAAAAACACATACTGTACGTACAAAATAAACACTCAAAATACAATGTAAACACATAACACAGTCATGAAAATTCACACACACACACACACAAACACACACACACACACACACACACACACACACACACACACACACACACACACACACACGCACGCACGCACGCGCGCGCGAAATGCCTCATCAAAAGAATGCTTTAATCAAATATCCCCAACACAAGGCTATATATTTTGCAACACTGGACTCAGAGTTTTGCAATACTGGAGTTTGTGTCCAATTTCAATTACCATATATCAGCGAATAGATATATATATTTTTTCCTATTCCCACACACTGGCCCCTTATCGTGAGCCATATCCAAATGTTCAAAACTTGGTGCGCAAAGGTCTGGAGAGGCTATTTTGCGACAATTTCTAGAGGATTTGGTGATGATGAAATATGTCTCACTTTTCTATACTGTTGCTGACTAGTTAATAGAAAACGGCTGACCTTCCTATATCATTGCTGACTTTATATTGGAACATTCTTACTTCTGTGTCTCGTTGCTGACTAGACGATAGATCTTGTCTGACCTTTCTTTACAGTTGCTGACTAGATAATAAAACAGTCTTTGTGTATCCTTGCTGACTGCTCCCTATAATATGGGATCCACTCTAATTACATCTAAATATTATAGTTGCTGCGCGCGACTATGAGGTTGTTATTATCGTGCCCTGGCAAACTACCATTCAAAAGTGCGTCTGATTTCGGGTATATATGATATGAGACGCATGTGATTCGTGTATAATATGTTCGTGTCTAATAATATTGGTGTATAATATATTCGTGAATAATAATATGATTCGTGTATAATATGATACAAAATCGGACGCACTTTTGAATGGTAGGTTGCCAGGATACGATAATGACAACCTGAGTCGTGCGCCGCGACTGTACAGTAGCCCCTTCACAGATCAGCATAAGAAAGAATGCTTGCTTACATCTTCGTGTTCTCAGGATCCAAATATCACCTAAGGACTTTATTCATTTTAGGGGACTTACCTAGCAGTGAGAGAGTTAGATATTATGCCCATTAATCCCTTGACATCAGAGCAGCTGTGTGTCCCTCTCTCTCTCTCTCTCTCTCTCTCTCTCTCTCTCTCTCTCTCTCTCTCTCTCTCTCTTTCAATTATTACCTTAGCTCCCTCCACACAATTTATAGCACATACAAAATTCACTCTATATTCAAAAGTATTCCCTCTACAAGCTAATATTCCAGCACTATCGTTCTCTGTTAATCCATTGATCCTCTGGGTAACTGAGTTTTATACAGGAATTATACAGGTCCATCCCCAACACTAGTATTTGTTGTTTCGTTTCAGTATTCCGTTTGCCCAGCCTGATGCTTTAGGGAAATATTTTTATCATTGTTTTTCTTTATTTTCGTTAATCTTTGAATTTGTTTCACTCTGGTTTTTGTTTTTAATACTCATTGTTCCTCCCCAGTTCATACACAAAGTCAGCACCCTTTCCCTGTGTAGTCAGCACCCTTTCCCTCTGTAGTCTACATCCTTTCCCTATGTAATCAGCACCTTTCCCCTATGCACAGTCAGCACTCTTTCCCTATGTAGTCAGCTCTCTTTCCCTATGTAGTCAGCACCCTTTCCCTATGTAGTCAGCACCCTTTCCCTATGTAGTCAGCACCCTTTACCTATGTAGTCAGCATCCTTTCTAATGTTGACAGCTTTCTTTCCCTATGGAGTCAGTACCCTTTCCCTATGAAGTTAGCTCCCATTCCCTATGTAATCAGTACCTTTCGCCTATGCACGGTCAGCACTCTTTCCCTATGTAATCAGCACCATTTCCCTATACACAGTCAGCACTCTGTCCCTGATTAGTCTGCATCCTTTTCCTATGTTGCCAGCACCCTATTCCTTGTAGTCAGCATCTTTTTCCTCCGTAGTCAGCACCTTATTCCAGTGTACAGTCAACAGCAATAATCGTATCACTCCTTCTTTCTTCATAGGTTTTGATCCTCATAAATGTGCTTCAACAACACAAACGACTTTCACTAGACGCAAAACAGTGTGCCCAGTGTCGGTTCCACTGAATTCACCAGAGTTTCGAAGTTCCGTGGACAGAGAAACAAGAGAGGTAAAAGGACAGATGTTATTGATAATGCTTCCGCGTGAATCCTTTTTTCATCGTATATTTGACATCTTACCCTCATTTGTCATATACTAGCCATTCTTGCTTGACTTTCAGCAACATTGTTTCCAAGAGTGTGTGTGTGTGTGTGTGTGTGTGTGTGTGTGTGTTTTTCTACAGGATAACAATTAGATATTGTAAATAAATAAGAAACTGTTCAACTGCTGTCAGCAATGTTTTACATTTCTCGGGCTGCTTTTTAATGAAGCGAAATTCCAAGTAGAGAGGTTACTGTTGAATGGTTTGGCAAATTCTCGCTAAACTGGTATATACGTTTGAGGTGAAATTAATGAAGGAGTGAAGTAAAATTCAAGTTTTTTTTTTTTATTGATAATGGGTGCATGACCTCATTATGTTCTGAAATGTTTTCAAGACGTAATAAATATCCATCATTATCATCATCGTCATTTGTACTCCTTTGTACTCCTTTATCTTCCAGATCACAATTTTCACTAATGTATGAAAGAACTGAGTGAACAGAATCCAAATCTGAGAACATAAATCTGAAGAGGTAGGAAACTTTCAAGGAGATGACTTCCATTAAGCCCCGCACAGTTACTGTCAGTCAGATTACTATACAGTATTATTAGGGTTGACAAGATTTTAAGATATTATAGTAAAGAAGTGAAATTCCATCATCATCAATATCATCATTATCATGAGCAATAATAATAATACGGTCTTCCTACCCGTATTTCCCACTGATATATAAAGGGTAGGGGGGAGTGACCGATGGATCTAGAAACAACAGTATTAAAAAAAGAGATTCAGTATAACTGTCAACAGAATGCTCAGGTTTCCAACTCATTTGTTTATTGTATTGTATTATCCCTTTCTAATCAAGAAAGCAATTCTCATCACCCACAGGGGTAGCCAAATATAATGCGTTTCCTTAACTGTCATTCACTCCATTCATTCACTCTCTGAGTTGCTGTACCTTTGTGACCTTTGTGAAGACTAGGATCCTGGCTTTATGAGGGGCGGAAGGAAACCGACATTTTGCTCGGTGGTAGACTTCCATTGGGTCAGGTTTCAGGCAGAGTGGGACCCCCGCGGGCTGGTCCCTACAGCGGGGCCACCCCAGCTGGGGTCCCAGCCAATGCCCATTAGACACAACCATATTTGTTTGCTTGTTTGTTTGTTTGTTTAAAACACGTTTTTTGCACAATGGTAAAGTTTCACTCCACACAGGTTATAATCAGGGTGGAACCCCCGAGGGCTACTTCCTATGAGAGATGACCTCTTGGGGCCCCAGTAAACTCCATTATGCACAGTCATTATTACTTTTTTTTTTTTTTTTATCATGAAATGTTGCAAAAAGAGAGACCTTATCCCGGGACAGGTGCTGCTTACAGTAGGGTTTGAACCCTATGGGCTGCCCCCACGGAGTGCTGGTCACCAGAAGTTCTGGTCAAAGCTATTATGTACGGCAATAGTTATTGGTCAAGGAATACGGAATTTTGTATGTAAGGAGACGTTCACCCCGGCCACGTTTCGGGTAGGGTGCGACCCACCCCCAAGAGTTCCCGTATATCCCGGCCAAGACCGTTATTCACATCCATTAGTTTTAAACTGATGGACGTTCACCCGAGCCACGTTTATGGCAAGGAGAGACCCCCGAGGGCAGCCCCCACAGAATGGCAGACCCAAGGGAGATCAATATCATAACTTTTTACCTGGGAGCACGAAATTTCCCGCAGTGGTCGATCTTCACCCAGAGCACAATTTCACCAGGATGGGACCCAAGGTTAACTCCCCTTACAATATTTCAGGGGTGGGTACAGCTATCAAAGGTGTCCTTTGTCTTGTGTCTTTTATTTTTGATAGCTGAAAAAGAGTCTATCAGCTTTAAGGAGCTTCCTATAAATTAAATTAGTTATACTAATGTGTAAAGCGTAATATGCATATGTGTGTGTGTGTGTGTGTGTGTGTGTGTGTGTGTGTGTGTGTGTGTGTGTGTGTGTGTGTGTGTGTGTGCTCAATGAATGGCCATAATTTCGTATTCAAGAGGGCGAAATTTTGCGCAAAGGTAAACCTCCACCAAGACCAAGTTTGGGGAAGTGTGGGACCTGTGGGAGCCGCTGTGAGGACGGGGAACACTATTATGCATGACCATAAATTTGCCTAGGTACACGATATTTTTCACCGTGCTAGACCTCACTCTGACCTAGTTTTATAGCCAGAGTGGGACCCCTGCTAATTACGACCATTGCTAACCTCACCAGTTCAAAGACGCTTCTGAGATGAATGAAATTTCTGGTGGTAGCAGGAATATAACAAATATTACGGACTCATTCTAAAGGGAACAAAATTCATTAAACCCCACAGTGCAAAGGGTGTTTTCTAGGGCGAATAAAGGAGTCAAGGGCTAGCTGGAACAGAACACGAACGTATTGACCATAATAATAGACCATACCAAGGTTTCAAGACGATGTATGAAAACTGTTGAAGCAAAATTCCAACTCTTTATTTTATTATGAATGAATAATTTACAGACTCATGGTCGGAACAATCTGCATTTTATTCCACATCACACAAGACAGTTATATTCAGCTAGTAGTGACGGATAATACTATACCCATTTTACCTTAACTTGGCCCAGGTTTTTATCCCTTTGCAGTTTGTATCACGCAGCTCAGTGGCAGGAAGCGAAAATATTATGGCTCTACATCCTTTCCATAGCACTTCTTCACTACTAGCAATATATTCTGGCGTTAAACGATATTCAAGTTGAAGAAATGGCAACGTTAGACCAGGTTAGAATAAAACCAGTATAGCAGAATTGGGACAGCTACATTCCGACAAATTTACTGTGTGAATCCTGGGATCGTCGCTTAAGTAGGCTTCTTAACATCCCTTCCTGAGCGATTTATTTTGCTTCTTATAGCTTGTCGTCCCCTAAAGTGTTATTGAAATTATTCTAATATCACTATTCTTCAAAACAAACGTACAAAAGTATATTAACTGGTTGAATCCAGTAATAAATCATTAAGAAAGAGGTGCTACGGAACACCAATTATCGAAGAGAATTCAGCCTTGGGGCCTGAGAGTGTCAATCCTGTCACCATTAATCCTAAAAATAAATAAATAAATAAATGAGACTCGATAGTATTTCCTTCCAACTTAAGCAAGACGATTTTATTTAGATGACAATGAGTCATGGCAGCCTAATGGAGTTAGTACCATCACCATTAACCCCCCTCCCCCATGGTCTGAACAGCCCTTGTATTATTATCGTCCGCATTTAGCAAGGCGAGGCGATATAGCTTTTGTTGGTGTGTGTCTATATGTCGATATACCTTTTCCCCAAATATCTCGAACATTTGTGGACGAATTTTCACCAAACATTCAGGAAATACCAACCATTTGGATGTGCAGAAATTTGTTTCTTTTGGTGCGGATTTGATCAAAGACGACCAGATCTCAGCAGCTATACATTATTTTAAATATGGATTGGCTTTTGTGAAATGCGTTGACTAAAATTCCGTAGAGTTTGCGAACTTCCTTCAAATTTGGTTTGTTGGTAAACTGTACCTTTGCCAGCAACATATTTTGGTAGGTGATTCGCATTCGGCTCCCGAATGCTTTTGTTTCATTATTATTATTATTTTTATTATTATTATTATTATTATCTTTATTATTATTATTATTATTATTATTATTATTATTATTATTATTATTATTGTTATTATTATTATTGTTATTATTATTATTATTATTATTATTATTATTATTATTATTATTATTGTTATCATCATCATCATCATCATCATCATCATCATCATCATCACAATCACGCTAAGAATGAGTCACAGGAGCCTAAGAGTATAACATCTTGTTAGCTTCAGCCAGCTTATAAAGGCGATATCTAAAAACTGGTGATCTAAACCATACACATTCCCTCTATTAAGAACATATCTCTATTAAAGCCTCTCGTAATTACTCCCTGTATTACTCCATCTCTTCCCCCACCCCATTGAAATACACGTAAATTGGTCTGCCTTCCCCTCTATGTTATTTTGCTTCGGGCCGTTCAGTAGTAAAGGTTAAGTGCCAATTAAAATCTTGTGCATAACTCTCATTCTCTACCACTCTCCCTTTTTTTCTCTTCTCTTCTCTTCTCTCTCTCTCTCTCTCTCTCTAACCCATCTTGTTCAAAAATTCCACCTGGGAACATGAAAATTAAAGTGGATTTAGGTGATAAGATTATTCACAGGCAAAATAATATTAACCAGAGGCCCTCCCAAGGGGCGAATCACACCAGCCGCAAGCCGATACATATCTAGCGCGGTTAGGAATATGACCTTGACCTCGACCTACTTTCACCAAATTCTGACTCGGAGAATTTCATCCGTTCTACACACCTGTACAATTCTGTGATGATATCTTGAGAGATTGCGAAGTTATCATGGTAACAGACACACAGACCTTGACCTACTTTCACCAATTTCGAACTCGTGATCGATTTTTTCCCTACTACACACCTGCAAAATTTTGTGACGATGTCTTCAGCAGTTGCGTAGTTATCGTGCTAACAGACTCGCTATCGCGGTTGGTAATGAAACGCATAGAACTCGTACCCAGAAGTGTCGACTGCACCATTCCTTGCACGGCCTTGCCATACAACCTCCATGACAGGGTGCACTGTGCATTGAAGTGAGACTAAACATGAACTATGTTGACCCCATATGCCCTTGACCTTTGACACCTTGACCTTTTTGACCAAATCAATTCATCATCCTTCATACTACATCACTGACAAAAGTCTGGTTGAAATCTATCGAGGGGTTCCGAAGATATCACGCCCACACCAATATGACCTTGACCTTTGACCCCATGACCTTGCTGACCTAATCAGTTCATCGTCCCTTCATATTGTATGCCCACAAAAGTTTGGTCAAAATCTGTTGAGAATATAGCGCCCACAAGGATAAAACAAGCCATCCCCATATGACCCTGACCTTTGACCCCTTGATGTAGCTGACTTAACCAGCTATCGCCTCCTCATACTGCATCACTGACAAAAGTTTGATTGCAATCCGTTGAAGTGTACAGAAGATATCGCCCCCAAAAGAGTGCTATAGAAGCACGGACCCACACACGCACACACGAACGGACAGACCAACCATTTAATGCCTTCTTCACCATAAGTGGGGGAAGGAATATTAATAATAATAATAATAATAATAATAAATGAAAATAATAATAATATAATAATAATAATAATAATAATAATAATAACGAAAATCATCATCATCATCATCATCATCATAAAAAAAATAAATAATAATAATAATAATAATAATAATAATAATAATAATAATAATTTGTTACTTAAATACTTGTTTTGTAGCCACAATAAGGAAGCTTTGCCATAACTATTTGTGGTATGTAAAGTATGAAATTCTGGCATCATAAACAAGTCTGTGACCTTAAGTAGTTCAAGGCCAAACATATTTGAAACATGTAGGCTACTTAGATTAACAAAAGGTAGCTTCTTCTATCAACAAAATCAGAAGACAAAGGTGTGGAAGAACGCATGGGTACATTATACAATTGTTCTAATAACTGGCTGACTGTATGCTAAACTGTTACCATATTCCTTTCAGATAATAAGAGGAACCACAGTTATATTTCTGTAAAGTTACAGCTTTACGGCTTTTGTGGTTCTAAAACGTGCGACAAAGAAAACGCTGAGCAGATTTGAATTCGGTACTTTCCACTAGGCTAAATGGCAAAATATTCAGCCAAAATTCTCTGCAAACTTTTTTTTTATCATAGAATTTTCAACCAAGTAGCTGTATTTCAATTAGCCACTGAGATATTTCATTTTCAAATATGCAACTTTTGCACCATAAACGAGTATATGACCTTTAAAATAGGTCAAGGTCATTTATATTTGGCACAAGTACTTGGGTTACCCTAGGGTACCTTCTTGTATAATATCATCAAGATCTAAGAAAAAAAATGTGCAAAGAAATAATAATAAACATACCAAAACAATAAGCTTCGCCATATATATGAGGGAGCTTAATAATAATTTGACGTACTTCTGAACATAGCTCCTAGCCACAGTGCCATAGCGAGTGGGTTAGTCAAGAAATTTTTCAAGGCTCAATTTTGCCAGGATAACGATCAGCTAAATAAAACCGTTAGGTGTTAGTTTCAATGAGCTACTCAAGTACCTCTATAGCAACCCTAGTCTTTGCCTATAGTAAAGCACCCGGCGATGGAATTCAATATCCACGAAGAGGAAACAAACTGCGTGTAACATTCTGACCGGCACGGAAATCACACTCGAGGTCCTGCAGTTACGAGATGGATTTACTACTACTCCATAAAGCCGGATCCCCAGATTAGTAAAGGAGTGCACACACACACACACACACACACACACACACACACACACACACACACACACACACACACACACACACACACACACACACACACACACACACACACACACACACAGTACTGGAACCGAGCAATAAAGGAACAATAAAAATCAAAGTCAAAACCCTTCCTCTATCCAGTGTGTCCCAAAACCTCATTACTTCGGGTCCGGAAAAATTGATTGGATCCGAACCAGGCCTCTTGAACGTAAACAAAGAGGAAACCCGGGAACATTGCCGCCCGAATATGCTCGAACAAAATGTGAAGCTTCGAGGAAAAGATTCGAATATTTGCGGTGAAAAAATTGTGGAGTGAATATCTGCAGAGAGAGAGAGAGAGAGAGAGAGAGAGAAACGGAAAGACAGATAAACAGATACTAGATAGATATATAGAGAGGTAGATTGATAGATAGACAGATGGATGAATGGATAGATAGATGGATGGATGGATTGATGGATGGATGGATAGACAGAGTGATTGATTGATTGATTAATTGATTGATTGATTGACTGATTGACAGATTGATAGGTAGGTATACAGACAGATAGATAGATAGACAGACAGGTGGATGGATGGATAGATGGATGGATAGGTACAGACATACAGACAGACAGAGAGGCAGAGGCAGAGACAAAGTTGTCAAAAGAAAAACTGTAATTAAGTAATGCATGATGAGTGGTGGCGTGGCATGAAATAATACAGTACTGTAGTACCTTACACGAGTTATCTGAGAGGAGCATGTGGAGTTATATGGAGAGACAGACTGACAAATGAGGAAGTGAAGGAGCGTTCTGACGTGGATGTGGATGTGAGAGAATGCGTTAGGAGAAAAACACTGAGGTTGTTCGGCCATGTAGAGAGGATGGGGAGCGAGAGACTAACGAGGAGAGTGTATGTAAATGAGTTGGAGGGGAGGAGAGGTAGGGGGAGGCCAAGGATGCGATGGAGGGATGGAGTGGAGAGGTATATGGGAGAGGGGATGTGAGCTGGAAGCAGGGTAATGAAATGGCGGAAGACAGGGCGACATGGAGGCGATTTATTTGTGGCCACCCCTTACGGGATTAAGGCGTTTGACAATAGATAGATAGATAGACCTTACACGCAGGGGCACAAATTCTCCTACATTTCTTTTTTTTTCTCTCTCTCTCATTTTCACATTTAAAGTTTGTCTTCCATATTCCCCTTTGACGTATTTTATTAAAGAGAATCATTTTTGGACAGAGGAATATACCAAGCTTCTCTCAGTTTAGGAATAATGGCCAGCAGAGGAAAATGAGAAGAAGAAGAGGTAAAATAATAGATGAACAATTGTTTCACACTGTTTATATGGAAGGTGGCGTGGAATGGCATTAAACTGTAAGGATATAATAAGTTCCGTACAGACAAGTTTAACATTATTGCTCACTTAAGTAGCCAAATATTACTTAGACTTTAGCTTAGTACTGTGAAGTGCTTCCAAGGCCATAAAGATCATGGCACTAGGTTTGGAAGCCTATAACTCATAATTTCCTGTATATCGGTATGGAGTGGATCAGAATTTTTGTCCGCAGTTGCATATGAGGAAGAACTATGCTGGACTAGGATAAAAATGGAACACACAAAAATAGTTGATTAGTTAAGCAATGTCCCTCTAAGTACGACAAGGCTTCGAGAAAGTGTAAAGGATGAACAGGACCCTATACAGTTGCTGATAACATTCCACTTGTTAGTCGACTGAATATTAAACAATTCCACAATATTTTGAGAAACTTGTAGGGCTCAGGAGATCGCCTCAGTGAGCCCCGGAAATCATTGTTCACTTTCTCATGCTTAACGTTAAATAATTGCTAAGTATTATGTCGACAAATGAGTGTGGCATTAATCGTCAAGAAGGTAATCTCGTTTAAATACAGTCGTGTACATCTGTGAATGAATAAACAGTGCCACACCAGAAACACATTGTAAAATACACAGTCATTAACCAGTTCACTATTAGCGCATTGGACAGCACTTTCAACTTGCAGCAAAAAAATAAATAAATAAATAAATAAATAACAATAATAATAATAATAATAAAAATAAAAGATGGATAGATAGATATATACAAAATGAGAGAGAGAGACAGACAGACAGACAGACAGGCAGGCAGACAGAGACAGAGACAGAGAGAGAGGTTCTAGTGCCAGCCAGATTCTTAGACAAAGTTCGTTTCCCGAATGTCCATGTTCACCCATCAGGAAATGTAGGACATGTATAAAATTTCGATTGCTACCTGTCGTTTGTGACGGTAAAGAAAAATAAAAAATAAATCAATTGCTTTGATAACCCTCGTGTCATCGGCAAGCATAAATTCTAAGGTTCGTATTCTCGTCGAGTAAGGAATCTCCCTAACACTTCCTTAGCCATTTATTTTTGGATATGGGTGGGTAATATCCTCTAGTGCGTTATTTTATGCAGAGTCTAGTGATTTTGGAAGGATTTATGTAGCACAGAAGAGAATAACTAGGTGTAATAAGCTAAATAAATCACTTACGAAAAGATGTCAGGAAGTTTCTTTAAATGACAACAATATGGGGTTAAATTTCCTTATTCCATCACTGTCATGAACCATATATTTACTATCTACTTTTTTCCTCAGTACGATTTTGATATGAAATTTTAAGAAAAAAAACTCTCTAAAAGTTCTACCCAGTAACTACAACTCGAACAGTCTCTCATAAACAAAATATTCAGGTAAGTCTGGAAATAGCAAAAAATGTAATAGAAATAATTTTCTTTGATGGGGTTAATATGCTACCTGTGGCAAAGTAAAATTATATATATATATATATATATATATATATATATATATATATATATATATATATATATATATATATATATATATATATATATATATATATGAACATGCGCTCCATTAGCAGGGTACACATATATAAAGAGAAACTAAACATCCCTGGGTACATAAACTGGCACCTCTCATACTAGCAACAGGAAAATACTATCTATCTATTTGTCTATTGGCAGACGCCTTAATCCCGTAAGGAGTGGCCACAAGCAAACGGCCTCCATATCGCCCTGTCCCCCGCCATTTCACTGCCCTGCTCCCACCTCCCACCCCCTGTCTCATGTACCTCTACACTCCATCCCACCATCTCATCCTTGGCCTCCCCCTCCCTCTCCCCCCCTCCACCTCACTCACATACGCTCTCCTTGTTAGTCTCTCTCTCTCCATCCTCTCCACATGGCCAAACCATCTCAGGGTGTTTCTCCTAACTCTTCCTATTTCATCCACATTCACACCACAATACTTCATTTCCTCATTTGTCGGTCTGTCTCTCCATGTGACTCCAAATGCTCCCTTCAAATAACTCAGGAAAATACTCAGTCTCAAATATCCACTTCAACACAGAGTATAAGTATGTAAATAATTCAGTAAATAAGTAAGTTTAATAATAATAATAATAATAATAATAATAATAATAATAATAATAATAATAATAAAAATAAAAATAATGATAATAATAATAATTATAATTATAATAATAATAATAATAACAAGATGAAGAAGATGAAGAAGAACAATAATAGTAATAATAACAATTAGTTACTTGCCTTCTTATTGTGTAGCCACAAAAAGAAAGCTTCGCCATAACTATTTATGGTATTGACTGTCTTTGTAGTTATCCAAATGCTGCTCTGGTGTTCACCGCCTAAAAACTTCATATGAAAACAACATGTATGTTTGAACAATTTTTTGTTGTTAAATATAGTTCAGTGGTGCAAAGTAACAGAACTAATGAAAGCAATTTTTATGCTCAGGTGTTTATCAGACATCAATTGATTGCATATAATTTGGCATCGTATACTATGACCATTAAAAGCAGTTTAAGATCTTTTTTATTTCGAATATGTACCTAGATTAACCTAAGGTAACTTTTTCTGTAAAATATCAACAAGATATGAAGACAAAGGTGTGGAAGAAGTAAATGAAGCACGGGTACAAATTACATTTGTCTCAATAACTGGCTAACTGTATGCTTACCTGTAATCATATTCCTTTCAGATAATGAGAGGGACCGCAACAATATTACTGTAAAGTTACAGCTTTACAGCTTTTGTGGTTTTCTCTAAAACGTGTAACAATTAAAACATTGAGCAAATTTGAATTCCGTTCCTTCCACTGGGCTAAATGGCAAAATATTCGGTCAAAATATTCAGCAAACTTTTTTATCATAGGATATTCAATTAAATAGCCGCCTCTCAATTAGTTTCTGACATGTTTTAGTTTCATACCGGTATATGCAGTTTTTGCACCAAAAATGAGTGTATGACTTTCAAGAATAGGTCAAGGTCATATATACTTGGCACAAGTACTTGTGTTACCCTAGGGTATCTTCTTAATAATAATAATAATAATAATAATAATAATAATAATACATAATAACAGCATCAATATCATCATCATCGTGACTCATTCCCAGCTAAAGACTGGGTGAGATACGAACTACAAGGAAGGAAATGGAAAATATCAAAGAAGGATAAGTAATATCAGCATGACTAATAAAACAAAACGACAAAGACAAAAATAAAGGAAATAAATCGATGTTCCTTGGCAAATGCGTGAACAAATAAAACAATGAATAAAGCAACAACAAAGTCTCGGCTGAATAAAATCGTCTGGCGTTAGCTGGAAGGAGATACGAGAATAGATGCGACCAAGAAAGTAAAGAAAAGGAAAATGCAGTACTCTTTCCACCTTAACTTGGCCCAGGTTATCGTCTGCTGCTTATTTCACGTGGCTCAGTGGCAGAAAAAAGACAATGCTGCGGCTCTGTATCCTCTCCATAGCACTTCTTCATGACTAGCAATATATTCTAGTGATAAGTCATTGTTACAATTCAGTATAAATAATGGAGGGATGGCAGTTTTAAACCAAGCTAGAGTAAAAAGAGTATAGCAGAATGAGACAGAGTAAAATTGTAGGGAGTTAGCTGGAATGAGATGCAAGAGAGGGAGAGGCCATGAGAGGGCTGAGTGCAAAATATGAGAGAGAGAGAGAGAGAGAGAGAGAGAGAGTAACCCTATTATCTCCGACAGCCTCATACCCCAGCGAAAGATGCATGGAAAGTACATGTGCAGTAATTCAGTGGCAACAGTGGAAGGAGGTACACACACACACACACACACACACACACACACACACACACACACACACACACACACACACACACATACGATCCTTCACGAGCTGCAAGAATATGGTGATTGGGGTGTATGAGGTGTGAAGGAGGAGTAGAGGAGAGAGTGAAGAGGAACAGTACGGAGAGTGAGAGAGAGAGAGAGAGAGAGAGAGAGAGAGAGAGAGTGCGGAAGGGGAGAAGGATGTTGGGAGGAAGAGGAAAAGGTGAGGAATGTGAGGAGAGGAAGGGGAAGACAAGGAAGTGAGAGAAGAGAGACGGAGGAGGAGGAAGAAGAAGGGAAGATTATAGGAGAGAGAAGGGAGTGTGAGAGAGAGATTTTTTACATAAATTCTCTCACATTAGAGAATAAATTACCTTGACAACAAGGAATTTCCTCAAGATTTCGCACATATCATTTTCTTTTTGTATTTATTTTTCGTATTCTTTTCTTTTTTTCAATGGACATTTATTCTTCAAGACTTTCTTTCACAGTAGGGGGAAAGGAAGAGGGAGGGAAGGAATATATTCTATAGCAGTAGTCGTGTGTGTGTGTGTGTGTGTGTGTGTGTGTGTGTGTATGTGTGTGTGAGTGTGTGTATTTTGGGCAGCCGAAACTACACGTTCAAATCACACCAAAACTGGCACAAAAATTGCTAATAAAGTAGCTGATGCGAAAAAACTTGGTCCCATCACGATTGAAAAACTTTTACTATATTTAATGAGCGATCACACTTTGACCAAAAAACGTCGCTTCCGGCGCCGGGTCGGTTGCCGTGGCCGAGTGATTAATATCTCGGACTTGCGTGCAGACAACTTGGGTTCCATTCCCGAAGCGAGGTGAGGGCGCCTTTCTTCGGTAAGGAAGTGTCCTGGTGCACCAAAATTGGCATGAAAATCGCAGAAAATTCGCTGATGTCGAAGAACTTGGTCCCATTTCGATTGATGATTTTTTATTAGAGTTAAGAGCGATCAAAGTTTGGTTCGGAAAACAGTTCATTCGGTACTGGGACTTTTAGAAATCGAGTCTACTTGAGCCATGTGCCCTCCGCAGGAGCAAGTGCAAGAGGGCCCGAAGGGCCCAAGAGCACTTCTTCTATATCAGTGGTTCTTAACCTTTCTTGTGTCACGGGCCCCTTCGAGAATCTGGTGAAAGCTATGAACCCCTTCCCTACAAAACTGCACATAAGCACATATACACAGCATTTTGCATGCAATGAATATACTTTATTTTATTGAAAACTACCTCACGCAGCGTATGACATGCACAAACTATAAAACAGTCTTTACAAAGAATTATTTTCTTACTCTTTTTCATGCAAAAATTAATGGCCACTCGATGAAAAAATGAAATACATCCAACTTGTGCAAATTAAACAACACAAAACTTTAATTCTGCTCAAAAGTTCATTTCAACGAGAGGGTTGTTGTTGTTTGGCTTGAACAAGAAGATGAAATTGTGGAGTGGTCTTTGACAAGGAAACACTTATGTCATCATTGACATCCAGGTGATTTCGACTTTTCACAAAGTATGTAGTAGCAAACTGAATCAGAGCACCCATAGCTCGCGTTGCCAGACGCGGGTAGGCTTGTGTCAACGAACACCAGAATTCAAGACTTCGTTTTTTATTTATTTATTTATTTTGGGGGGCAGCTAATGATGCCAAACGGCATCACGCAATATCACTAAATTGTTCTCAATTATTCTGACCTTCACGGACCCCCTGAAGCCCATCCATGGACCCCTTGGGGGTCCATGGACCCCAGGTTAAGAACCCCTGTTCTATAGCAAGGTGTGTGTGTGTGTGTGTGTGTGTGTGTGTGTGTGTGTGTGTGTGTGTGTGTGTGTGTGTGTGTGTGTGTGTGTTTATCTGTCAGTCCCTCTTCTCCTCTCTCTCTCTCTCTCTCTCTCTCTCTCTCAGTAAGGGAGAAGGTGTTATAAAAGCGTCGCTCAGAGCAAGATGAGGGGAAGAAGAGGGGAAGGAGAAAAGATGAAATGAAAGAGGAAGATATTGTTCCTCTACTTATAAGTCTTCATTTTCATATCGTTTCCCTTAACTCTTCCCTTTTCTCCGCCTCCTCCTCCTCGTTATTTTCCTTTTCCTCTCAGTGTCTCTCTCCCCTCCTCCATTTCCTTTCCCATCCTTAGATTGTGACTGTGATGATGTTGATGATGATAATAATAATAATAATAGTAATGATAATAATAATAATAATAATAATAATAATAATGTTGATGATGATGATCATCATCATCATAATCATAATAAATTTCATATTACCACCATCTCCCTCTTGCCTGATTCTTAGCGCTGTTGTCATCTCTTCGAATATTCTCTCCTCCTCCATCTCTTTCTCTTTCTCCTCCCTTCCTTCCTCCATCCCATTTCACTTTATCCTCTCTGTCCTCCTCTCTTTCCCTTCCTCCATTCCTTCCCAGTCCTCAGCTGATAATATTCCCATGATCTGTTTCACGTCTGATCCTACCTCACTCCCGTGTCATTGGGAATATTATCTTCTCGTCTTCTTATTAACATTCCTCTTCTTCTTTCACGTCCTCTTATTCCCCTTCATTTAGAACTTCATTTTTATTTACATGTACCAATATATCTTCCTCTACAGCTTTCCTCTCTGCTCTGCTATCCTTCCTTTCAGCTCATGGAAGTAGGTAAGATCATTTTTTTCTCTATATCAAACAGCTTCAAGAAAAAAGCCTCTAGGTCTATTGCCGTTCCCTTTCCTTTACGCCTTATATTACATGTTTTCACCCTTTTTCCTTTCCCACATCCTCCTACTTCTCCTTCCTTCCATCTCCCTCTCTCCTTCCTTTACTTCTCTTCGTCTCTCTGCCCTACCCCTCCTCCCTTCCATCTCCCTCTGATCTTCCTTTCTTTGTCATCATCTTCCTTTCCGTCTCTCCCTCCCCATCACTTCCACACCCCAAATTATAACTTTATTTTTCCCATCATTTTCTGTACTTTGCCTCATCTATATATTGTTGGCTCTATGAATTTCCTAACTTGCTCTACTCCTCCTCTAAATCTTCTTCCTTCACCAGCTTTCCTTATGCGCTTTTCTCTGACTCTACTTCTTCCTCCACCTCTTCTAACACTTCCTCCACCTTCTTCTCTGAATCTTCTTTATTCTCCACCATTTTCCCTCCTCCTCCACCTTTTCTTCCTCCCTCTCCTTTTAATGTCTTGAGTCTATCATTTCTTCCTTTCTCTTTCTGTTCACCTTCCATTTTATCTTCCTCTTTCTTTCTCCCTATCCCTCTCCCTCTTGCTCTCCCTCTCCTTCTTCCTTTTCTTTCCTTCCCTTTTCCCTTTCCTTTTCTTTCTTCCTTCTCCTGTTCTTTTCCCTCGTCTTTCTTCACATCTCCTTTTCTCTCTTCCTCTCCTCTTTCACCCTCGCTTCCCCCGCCCTAGCTTCCTCCTACTCTTCTTCTCCTCCCCCCCCTCTCTCTCTCTCTCACACACACACACACACACACACACACACACACACACACACCTTTCCTCTTGCTTTTCTCCTTCCCTTAGCTTTCTCCTTCTTCTTTCTCTTCCTCGCTCTCTCTCCGCCTTCCACCTACTGGATAATAACCTATTGCATGATTGTCCTCTATGCTTCAGTCTAACCTCCTCCTCCTCCACCTCTTCCTCTTCCTCCTCCTCCTCCTCCTCCTCCTCCTCCTCTTCCTGACTATCATCTTTTTTCTTGTTCCCTTTTTCGTTCTCCTTCTCCTCTCACCCTCCCTCCCCTGGCTCCTTCCTCATTTCCATCTTAATATTCTGGATTTTATCCCCACATTCTCTCTCTCTCTCTCTCTCTCTCTCTCTCTCTCTCTCTCTCTCCCTTACACACACACAAACACACACAAAGGGAAAAGGGTTATGTATGTGTCCCACAGGGTATAGAGAGGGGAAGAAGAGGGGACGGGGAAGAGCAGGATGGGTGGTGGAGGAAGATAGTGTTCTCCTTCGTCTTTGTTTTCATTTCCCTATTTATTCCTTCCCTCCAGTCCTCCTCCTCCTCCTGCCTCTCTCTCTCTCTCCCGTGCTCATATAATATTTCAACTCTTATTTCTCTCTCTAATGTTAGGAGGTGGTGGCCATCATCCACTCCCTTAATGTAGTGCTTCCTGCTTGTTTCTTCTTATCATGTTATATCTGTGTCTGCCCTCCTCTCATCCTATTTCCCCCTTTCCTTCCTGTCACTTTTTATTGCTCTTCTTATCAGGTGGCTCTGCACTCAATGACAAATTTGTTTTCTGTTACCCAGGAAACCCTTCACATCGTTGGGTGGTAACCATTCATTCAGGTCACGAATGAAGTGTAGTCTACTATGGTGGCCCTGTTAAACGGGAGGAGAGAGCAAAGTGTGGCATCCACCCAGGAACCAAACTTCTACACTTTTCCTCGCTCCTCCCTGAGGTTCGGCGCTGTCAATCACAAGGAAACATCTGGTCACTAAACGGGACGGCCCTACAGGGATTGTTACTTGCCTGTGGTTGATGGGTCTGCTCGGCCAGACAGACTGGGCTTGATCAGCAACAACTGCAATTTGGTCTCTCTCCTGATCCTCGCTATACTGCCACCTCGGTATTCTCTCCTCCTCCATTTAGTGCCATATCTCTTCCTTTCCTTCCTCCACCCCGTTTACCTCTTCCTTCCTTTCTTCCTGTTTCTTTCCTCTTCCAGTCCTTTCTGACCCTCAGATAACAACAATATTCCTCCTATTGTGGCCCGTGATTCGTCTTTTATTTCTATACCTGTGTTTTTAGCTCTACGAAGTTTACATCTTCCTCCATCCCTGCATCTTTCTCTTTCTCTCCTCCACCTCATCTCCAAATTCCTCTCTTTCTTCCTCATCCACTCCTGCTTCTCCAGTACTTTCACACGTTTTGATAATAACAGTTCCTTGCTACCATAAATTAATGCTTCCTCTTATATTTCCCTACGCCCTTGGTTTCATGATTATTCTAACTTCCTCCGCCTCTGCATCTTCCTCTTCCTTCTCCTCCTCTACCTCATCTCCCTAGTCATCTCTTTCTTCTCTTTCCTTTCTTACTCCTCTCGCCCTGCCACGCCCTTTGATAATAACAATATTCCTACTACCATGATCAGTGTCTAGTCTCATCTTTCGTAATGTTGTTGGTTCTGTGACTAATCTGTTATCTTATACCTCTTCCTTTAGCCCTTCTTCTGCTTCCATTTTTTATTCTAATTCTTCCTCTACCTCTTTCTCTAGGCTAACTACAGTATGATATTCTCAGTACACCTCCTCCACTCATTCATATTCCTCTTCCTCCTCCTCCTCCTCCTCCTCTTTATCTTCTGCCCTTCGTCATCTGTTTGCCTCCCCCTCCCCTCCTTACCCTTCCTCTCGCTAACCCCTGCCTCTCTCTCTCTCTCTCTCTCTCTTCCCCACTACCTCGCTCATCATCTAACCCTCCCTCTTCCTCTCTCGCTCTCTTTCACTCTTCCCTTTCCTTGTGCTTTTTCTCTGCCCTTCACTTTTGATTTTCTCCTCCTCTTCTCATCCTCTCCCTCTCATTCTTTCCCATTTCCCTGTCCTCGTTTCTTCCTCTGTCTCTCTCCTTCTCCTCTTTCCCCTTTAATTTCCTCTTTCCCTTCCTCTTCCTGTCCTCTCCCCATTCGCGTAATAATAGTCCTTCAACCTGTGTTCTGCCTTGCATGATCCTCCTCTATGCAACTGTCGTCTTTCCTTTCTTCCTCCTCCTCCTCGTTCTCTTCCTCCCCTCCTCTTCCTCCTTCCTCTCCTCCTCCTAATCCTAATCCTAATCCTAATTCTCTTTATTCCTTTTTCATCTTCCTTTTTCTTCTTCCTTCTCCTCCTCCTTCCTCATCCTCTCTCCCTCCCTCCCCACTCCCCTTGCTCATTTCCATCTTAATATTCTGTTTTTCACTCTCTCTCTCTCTCTCTCTCTCTCTCTCTCCCTCACCTGTTTTCATTACTGATTAATTAAACTATTTCTAACCTCTCCAGCTTGAAACGTCTATCTTAAGCTGAATAAACTCGTCTATAGTCCGTTCAGTTTAACCTAACAAGAATTCTTAACCCTTTTCAGCTCAGTTGATGGCCAGGTGTAGTTAAGCTGGAAGACAAATTTGACTAATTACCAAGGAGACTTCTTGTTATTTCAAAACTACGGCTAGTCAAATTTTTGTTAGAGCAAGGTACCTTTAAAATGCTCTAACTTGAAAAATAAAACAATTTTCAGTCCAATCGGGCCACCGGTTCCAGAGATTTGACTCATTTCTGGCCTTTTGCTTCAAAATTAGAATTTGGTTTTAGTGGAGGGGAACGATTCAATCTCGGTCCGGTATTGAGATTACCAGCATGACAGAAGAGAGAAGAGTAACGTGTTTGTTGTATTATCACTCTCTCGCCCCTCCTTCCTCCCTCCTTATACTCCACAAATTGTACACTATAATGCTATAGTATAATTTAGTACAACAGCAAACACTACTGTTCTGCCCCTCTCTTTTCTCAACGGGTGTCCCAGCAGGAATAAAATAAGGGGAAATTCCTCGCTCAGTCTCCCATACGGCATGTGTAATTCAAATTTCTGTTACCTTCCGACTGAAAATAGGAAATGACTTCACATGAAGCGGAGGCCGCCAAAGGCGGCCTTTAAGCAGTGAATATAAACCGACTATAGTGATAAAAATAAAAAACGAAAACCAATCACGCTACTTAAAGGGATAAAACTTGGTAACTCCTCTGCTTTCTTTATAACCTACCTAACCTTAACCTAATCTAACTAAACCTAACTTTACCTGACCTAACCTAACCTAATCAAATCTGACCTAAAACCTAACCTAACGTCACCTGACCTAACCTAACCTAAGCAAATGTAACCTAACCTAACCTTACCTAACTTCACCTGACCTACCCTGACTTAACCTAACCCAGCTATGCAATCCACTTGACATCAGATCCTTCAACCCATTCAATGGCTTGTTATGCATCGTTACTTAGCCTAAACAACAACTTGCCTGAGATGTAAGGCTGTATGTTCGTCTACGTATTGACCTATTTATATCATGCAACGTAATGTGCTTTCTATATCTACATGATGCTCTCTCTCTCTCTCTCTCTCTCTCTCTCTCTCTCTCTCTCTCTCTCTCTCTCAGTGGCGGCGGCATCAGTGTGTTGACGTTTCTATCCCGGGGGAATATCTACCTGGCGCTACCATCAGCTCCCCTGATGTACTGAGCAGGCGCAGGGTGGAGGGGGGAGAAGGAAGGAGAGGGGAGGGAGTGAGGGAAGGGAAAAGAGGGGAGAAGGAAGGGGAGGGGAGGGAGTGAGGGAAGGGAAAAGAGGGGAGAAGGAAGGGGAGGGGAGGGAGTGAGGGAAGGGAAAAGAGGGGAGAAGGAAGGGGAGGGGAGGGGCGAAAAAAGGAGAGAGGAGGGAGTGAGGGAAGGGAAAACAAGGGAGAAGAAAGGAGAGAGGAGGGAGTAGGAGAAGGGAAAGGAAGGGAGCTGAAGAAAGGCGAGGGGAGGAAGTGAGAGAACGGAAAGGAGGAGATAAGGAAGGAGGGGGGAGAGAGTAAGGGAAAGGAAAATAGGGGAGAAGGCATGAGAGGGGAGAGAAAGGGGGAAGGGCAAGGAGAGAAGGACCGAGAGGGGAGAGAATAGGAGAAGGGAAAGGAGGGGACAAAGAAAGCGAGGGGAGGGACTGGGGGAAGGGAAAAAAAGAGAAAGAAGGAGAGGGGACGGAGAAAAGGAAAGGAAAGGAGGGGAGAAGGAAGGAGAGGGGAGGGAGTACAAAGGAAAGCAAAAAGTAACAGACTTGTTGGTCCTTTTGTGGCTGTTTTGTATAGGGAAGGTTATAACTACCAAAACTAATCTATCAGTTGAAAACAAGGATAGAATGAGGGAAGGGAAAGGAGGGGAGAAGGAAGGAGAGGGAAGGGAATGGAGGAAGGGAAAGGAAGGGGAGAATTTCAGAGGGGAGATGGGAGATGGAAGGGAGGAGTGGAAAAGAGATAGAAATGGGAGTTGGGTGGGGAAGGGTAGAGAGAGGGAGAGTGAGAGAGTGAAATGGCAGTGAAAGGAAACGCTGAAGTAGAATTTGAATTTGATACATTTATTGAGATACACAATACTGTACATATAAAAATAGTAGTTGTACAATATCTCAAAAGGAAGATGATACTTAGGTAGTCATCTTCCCGAGCTTATTAATGTATTAGATTACAATATACTGTACGTGTGATTGGTCAATAATTTTAAAGCGGACTAATTAGTAATCTTATATACAGTAATCAATGTATTAAACTGTACAGTGAGTATAGCTGAAGTAGAGGGAAAGGAAGAGAGACGAGTGAGCGGGAGGGGGGGAGGGGATAAAGGGTGTGGAGGGGTAGGGTAGGATTGAAAAGAGATGATTGGGAAAGGTGTGGGGGAAGGGGAAGCAGTTAGAGGTGAGAAACAGAGAAATAAAAAGAGGCAGTGGGTAAAGCATGGGAGATAGAGCTGTGACGGTAGAGAGGAGGAAAACGAAAAGAAAGAGAGGAAGGAGGAGAGGAGAGGAAGTGGGGAGTTAGGGAGAGGAGGAGAAAGGCAGAGTGGAAAACAGAGGAAGAGAGAATGGAAAAGTGTGAAGGATAGAGATGGATGACAAAGGGAAAATGAAGGAATCCAAGGAGAGAAAAGAAATACTCAGAAATGGTTAAATGGAGAGGGAGGGGTGAGGGAATGGAGTAGGGGAAGGAAGAGAGAGGGAGTGGTAAAGCGGGGTCAATGAGAAGGTGAAGGGAAGAAAGAGGACTGATAAAGGAAGAGGGAAGACTGGAGGGAATGAGGGAGCTGGGAGGGAAAAATGGGGTGAAAGAGGAAAAGGGAGAGTGAGCCAGATGGGGGGAGGGGTTGACAAGGGAGTAATGAGTTCAAGCAAGAAAAGGAATGAAAGAGGAAGGAGCATAAGAGGAAGGGAGGGCGCGGGAAAGGAGAGAGTAGATGAGAAGAGGTGAAGTAAGAGGAGAAAAAGCGAGGGAAGGGTGGAGAGATGGTGAAGGCGTTAAAGGAATGGAAGAGGAAACATGAAGAAGGGAAGAATGGGGAAAGGAAGACCGAAGCAGGGATGAAGGAAGAGGAAGGATTGGAAAGGAGGAAGAAAGAACGTGAAGCAGGGTTAGAGAAGGAAGGAGAGGAGGAAGAAAGAAGGATGGAGAGAGGAAAAAGAGAAAGAGGACGATGTGTAGTGGAGGAGGGAATAAAGTGGGCTGCAATGGAGCTGATGCAGGGAGAGGGAGAGAGATCCATGGGGAGAGAAGGAAGGAGAAAGAAAAAAAGAGTGAAAAAGGTGAAAGGAGGAAATGAAGTAGGGATTTGAATTAAAGAGGAAGAAAGGAGTGAAAAGGAGAACAGCAGTAAGGAAGGGAGGGAAGAGTAAAAGAAATGAATGAGTCTGAGTATGACAGTAAAGGAGAGACGGAGAGATAGGGCTGGAGGAAGAAAAAGAGGTGGATAAACGAAAGAAACGAAAAGGGAGAAGGGTAGGTGTTTGTTGGGAGGGCGTGGGAGAAGGAATTGAAACAGGCGAAAGGAGAGGAGAGGTTCAAAAGGAGAAAAATAAGAAGCTAAGAGAGGGAAAGGAAGACAGAGGACGGGTAGAGGATGGAGTGGGAATTAAAGGGTGAGGAAGAGAGAGTAGGAGGGAGAGACTGAAGCCATTTTGTATACACCCTTCAAATAACCTTCAAGATTCATTTTTACTCAAATGTCATCTTCTTTTTCGACTAATATTCTTTTCTTTTAAATATTTTCCGTGTACATAACAATATAAATGGTAACGGAGAGAGAGAGAGAGAGAGAGAGAGAGAGAGAGAGAGAGAGAGAGAGAGAGAGAGAGAACTATTACTTGACAAATGGCCAGTCATATAACGCATTTTGAAGCTCCGTGTAAATGAGATCCGATTCAGTGAGATACGCTTCAAAGCCTCGCTCCGACCTTCTTCCCTATCTCTCCCTCCCCATTACCCCATACCTCTTCTCCCCTCTCCCTCCTTCCTGAGTGACTCTCACATCCGTATCTCCCCCCCTCCCCACTCCCGACCACCACCCTGTCCTACCCCTGAGTGAGAGAAAACCTTAACTGAGACAGAAATGAAGTAAAGGATTGATTTGTCTGAGGGGAGAAAGGTAGAAAAACGAAATTACTATGAGAATAATTAAAAAGACAAAGGCCATACATCTCGTCTCCCTCTACGATCCCCCTCTTCTTCTTCTTCTTCCTCCTCCTCCTCCTCTTTTGTTCATCCCCTTCCAGCATCTCCCCTCTCCTATCTCCTTCCACCACTCCCCCTTCCTCCACGTCTTCCCTCTCCCTCCATCTCCTCTTCTTCCTCTATTCCCTACTTCCTCTATTCCCTACTTCCCCCTCCTCCCCCTCCCTCTTCCTCCACCCTGTCCTCCTCTATCTCCCCGCTTCCTCTTACCTCCTCTACCCTCACCTCTCTCTCTCTCTCTCTCTCTCTCTCTCTCCTCCATACCTCATTGTATTAGGAAGAATGATGTACCTGTATGACTGCTTTATTTCATAGTGTAACGCACGTCCATCTTAGAGTAACAGCGACCACTGAAGGGCAATGCATTAACTCTGCTACTGAGATCAGATGAATTCCATGTAAAAACTAAAAGACGAAGAAAATGGTGAAAATGTTTGTCAACGTGTGTCGAGAATTGACTGCTTTACTGTTTTTGTTTCGTTTCTTCTCTTAAACATGGGTCTATCTTTGAATATATGAAATGGCTTCGTAGTGATGACTTTGAGGGGAAGGAAAAGCGGAAGTGTTTGTCTTCAAATGGAACAAAGTGAACTGTTTCTTTCATACTGTTTCGTACTATAACGCTGTGTTGTTTACCTCCGGGTAATGGTAATTACCTAAGAGGAATACTTTGCTCGCGATATTAATATCGGGTGAATCCCCACAAATATCTGGAGAGGAATGGGTTAATGAAAGCATTTCTTGGCTGGGTGTATCAAAGAGTGAAGCATCTTTTTTTTTTTTTTTTTTTTTTTTGGGGGGGGGTTGTTTTAAAACTCTTGATGATAGTTTCTCATCTACTAACAGTGATATAAAAGCTGAAAAGATCGCCTGTGTGACCTACAATGTCTCCCCACTGATGATTTGGAAGTGAGGGAAAAAGTGAAGATGTACCCTGCCTCGCTGTGTCGAAAAGTGTGAAACATTTGGAGGTATTTCCTTTTACACATTAACATGAGCCTATCTTCAAATGACATTGGCATCATAAGGCAATCATGTAATTTATACTTTTGACATACCAGACGTTTTTGAGATGAAGCATCTCCTGTATCGATAATTCTTGTCCCAGTGCGTAAAAAATTGTGGTTTGTGTTTCTCATATCGCTTGGATGTTCCACTCGAGCATGTAGGTGTCTGGCTTCCAGTAATATCAACATCGTAACACCAATACATCACCTGTGCTTCTGATTTTCACCTCACTTTCAACTAATGACCATAGGCGAGTACAAGAGTGAATGTTTTGTTGTTTCAGTGTATCGAGTGAAGTGAAGCATCTCGTGTTGTGTTGCTTTACACTCTAACACGTTTTGATCTCCTTGAGAAGTGAGATCCGAAGGTTAATACAATTTGTTTAAATATCAATTATATCAAATGACTTGCTACTGCTATTAGGAAGGCGAAAGAAATAGTAAAATAAATTGTTCAATGTTAGAATGTAAGTGATGCCATTTTCTTCCAGTTAAACACATACTCTCATGAATCTTCAATCAGTTGTGACGTCACCAGTAGGCTATATCACCAATGCTATGGACATCACAAGACTTCATAGTGATGACTCTGATGCCAAGGAAGCTGTTAAATTGCTTTATTTATAATATACCACATTGTTACAGACGTTGCTAGTTTCTTTCGATACTACTCCCCGACTCTTGCTAATTGTAATATAACCGCGAAAGCAAAACATCAATTTATGCACTGTGCTGCTGACATACAATGACTTCGAGACCGAGGAAGAAGTGAAATCTCATATTAAATATATGAAAATGACAGTGTACGAAAATCAGAGTGTAAAAAGAGATGCCCCGCCATTTTACACTCCCTGGCAACCACTTACGTGAATTTTCTGAGGCCTCAACGTCTGAGTATTTGTATTTTTACTCGCGTATATTTACATTTGTATCGGTCTATCAGTTTACATATTTTTATTGATATGGGTTCCACCAGCCTCTCTCTCTCTCTCTCATTATTTGGATTAAGATACAGTATATACGGGAATATAACAAATAAGAGGATTCGTATTTCTGGCTTAAAATACTTTGCGAGCATGGAAGGCATGACAAATACCGAGATCCTGGATGCATGAAGTTGGTGGCAAAAGACTGAAAACGAAATAGTATACCAGGCTGAGGAGTAACTGCGAAAAACGAGAAATGAAGAAGAATAAGCAGACTATGCCTGTTTAGTTTTTGAAATACGAGTATCACAGTCGGCTTGATGGCCTAGCGGATGTTCAGTGATGCCCAAAAAGAGACTGGCTTATTTATTTATTTTCTTATATAATAGGAAAGCGGTTGTGTTTTGTTCCAATTGAAGGAGGTTCTAATCACGACGGAAGAAGGAAACGGTTTAAGGACGTGATTTTCGCAATAACTTTATAATCTACCATGAGACCAGCCAAAATGTCATAAAGATGCCCCTGCTAATACCAATGTACAAGGCCTGTTTGAGACAGCCCAGGCACATACTATATTCAATGTGGATGGTAGGTGCTTGCGCCAAAGTGGTGACGTGTGGAGGCATGTGGAACGTAGAACTGCCAAGAATTAGGGAACGGATTGTTTAGCCTATGTCAAGAGTCGGACGCATGAAAAATTATATATATATATATATATATATATATATATATATATATATATATATATATATATATATATATATATATATATATATATATATTATACGTGTGTGTGTGTGTGTGTGTGTGTGTGTGTGTAAAGCTACTAGCTGAACAGACAGACAGACGTGTGTGTGTGTGTGTGTGTGTGTGTTAAGCTACTAGCTGAACAGACAGACAGACAAACAGATCGACTCAAATAATTATTTATGCCTGAAGCACTACAACTGTACTCAGAAATATCATTCTGCCAGATGTATCACTCCAGGTTTTGTTCAGTGTTTCTGAACTCTTACTTAAAGTGTGATGGACTCCGAATCCCGCGACACAGTGCTTCGAAACTCCTAATGTACTATCTCATTGTTTATGGTATATCGGCATGTCGGGAACAGTACCTCAGTTCAAAATGTTCTAATGCAATCTTTTACTTGATACTCTGCAGAAACTTATGCATTTAGTTTAACGTTCTTCCAGCACTTTCCACTTCGTCCCCTCACATGTGGACCCGCCCTCTCTGATAATCCGGCTGAGGACGTATTAAAACTTTTCATCAGCAGACTCAGAAGATCAAGCTTATTTTCACTTCTTTATAACTCACTGAGAATTTATGAGAATTATAAATTCTGATTTTCCTAGCGAATGATGTAGACAAGAAGAGTGTTGTAATATTATAACCTGACTTTAAAATACGCCATAATTTAATAATATTAATAATAACAATAATAATAATAATAATAATAATAATAATAATAATAATAATAATAATAATACAGTAATAATGACAGCCACAGTAGTAGTAGTAATAGTAGTAGTAGTAGTAGAAGCAGGAGGATGAGGATGAGGAGTAGGGATAGCTATTATTATTTATTATTTATTTAATTTATTACGCAACAGCGTCAGACAGTACATGTGAAACATGATACATATGGAATCCTCGGAAACAGCTATGGACATATGTATACATATACATACATACACATACACATATATACACATATACATATATACACATATACACACATACATACATATTCATATACATATACACACACACACAAATAAAGACAAAACTCATAAACATGTAGGAACATTACATGGAGGTATATGCCACACAGGGCACAGTGAGCTACTTAAACCCGCCAAAACGAGGGTGACGCACCAAGAGTTCTTCTAAAACTTCGTGGTTTAATAAGTGTCGACACACCACATCAAGCGGCTGGCCCTGGGGCAGCAGGTGTCGAACGGTAGGGCACTCCAGGCAATAATGCTCTATAGTGTCGGAGCGAGGCGAGTGGCACAAGCGACACTCAGCGAAGGGAGGCTCCCCTTCCAACCCGGCGACCTGCCACTGTTGCCGGTAGCCCAGCCTCAGACGAGCAGAGACAACATTGTGCCTCCGAACCATGAGACCCCGGCGACGGTAGGAATACTTGAGGCGGCAGACAGACTCGTAATGGTTGATGGACACGCTGTAGGGCCTCTCTGCATCTCTGCGGCGTCGCACAGGGAGGAAAGCAGCGGTGCGAACTCTGGAGAGGTAACAAGTCAGGGAGAGAGGGCGACAATCACCATGAGGAGGCAAACGGCAGGCTTCCTTCGCGAGTCTGTCGACTGTGGTATTGTGGCGTAAACCAACATGAGATGGCACCCATATAAATATGACAGTCAAGTTACGATGAAGCAGTAAAGCCAGAAAAGATAAGATCAGTTGAACAACTGTAGATTGTGTGGGCCGAACACTGGATAGGGACTGAAGGGCAGGCTTGGAGTCGCATATGATGACAGCATTTACTCCCCGTTGGCAGACAAGACTAACAGCATCCAGAATGGCAAACAGTTCACACAGTGTGGAGCTGGAGTGATCACGGAGACGTCGGCCAACCCAACCCCCTGGGGGTGGTTCCAAGTCGGGTGAGTAGACAGCACCACCAGCAGCACCATCCGATTGCAGTGACCCGTCAGTATAGAGGTGATATGGTGCTGTGATAGAGGACGTCACTGTCGCCACGTGTTCCAGAGCCAGCTGCAGCTGTAGATAAGGTGGGTCAGACCTGGAGGTGGGAGTGAAGCTCACCTCTGGCATAGGCAGCACCCAGGGTGGGGGGTTGGGGGTACTTCTGCAACAAGAACATCCAAATTAAGGCTGCGGAGCATAGAGGAAACAGATTTAATAAGAGCACGTCCACCGCGCAGAATAGGAGGAACTGGGGAGTTTGGTCTCAGAGAAGTCCTGACTAACTGAGAGTAGTGG
Source organism: Coenobita brevimanus (assembly GCF_032717465.1). NCBI lineage: Eukaryota > Metazoa > Arthropoda > Malacostraca > Decapoda > Coenobitidae > Coenobita > Coenobita brevimanus. Next base: position 17,229,835 of record NC_136955.1, on the reverse strand, counting down.
GGTGAAAGTTGTGGGAAATGGAGGCACTTGACAGTGAGGCGAGTGACATTAGAATAAATTCTTTCTATTAAAGGCGGAAGCCCCAGCTCACGCTGCATGTTCACTATCCTGGTAGACATGGGACAGCCCAGAATTACTCTCATTGCTCTATTCTGAAATTTTTCTAAAGGCTCCAGAGCAGTCCTAGAAAGCTGAATCAAGGCAGGGGAGAGATAGTCAACAACAGAGCGAATGAAAGTAATATAGACTGTCCTGGCCACATGGATGGAGATTCCCGAAGAGTTGTTGGTGAGCCACTGAAGTGGTGCGAGTCGGTGCTGGAGGCGATCCAACAGGTCACGGACGAAGGGATGGCCCTGGCGCCTGGCGGAGGGAACAGCTGAGATCTTAACAGGTGCCCCCAGGTAGCGGTACTGGAAACACAAGGGAATGACAGTCCCTCCGATGGTGAAGTCAGGCAGAGCTTGAGGAGGGCGGCAGGAGAATATTCTGCTCTTATCTGGGGAAAGAATAATGCCACAATGAGAGGAAGCCACATAGAAGGAGTCAAGAAACCGCTGGAGATCCCTTGGCGAGGAAGAGTGAACACAAATATCATCGGCATAGCATGTAATCGTAGTTCCAGGAATATTAGGGAGAGAAGTGAGCAACCGATGCATCAGTACATTAAACAAAAATGGGCTAAGAACACCCCCTTGTGGCGTACCAAGATGAAAACTGCGTCGAGGACTGTACACACCACTGAAAAACACGCGAGAGGTCCTATTACTGAGATAGCCCCGAATCCACCGCAAGAGATTACCCTTTATCCCAAAGTTGACAAGTTGATCCAAAATGATGTCTCTGTTAGCTATATCGAAGGCACTCTGAAGGTCGACGAAGGCCACCACACTGTCCTGGGAGAGGCGAGAATACAAGTCAATGAGGCAGTGGTGCGTGCTGCGCTGAGGAAGGAAACCATACAGATGTGGAGAAAGGCGGTCCTGAAGCCTGTACATGAGACGGTTGAGTAAGATCCTCTCCATCACCTTGCAGAAACAAGAAGTAAGGGAAATCGGCCTGAACTTCGCCGTGCCAGGCTTGGGGATGGGGACAATTGTACTGCTGGTCCAGGCTCGTGGTACACAACCGTCTCTGAAACAAAGATTGTACAATTTAAGTAAAGGGTTACCAGGAACTTGTTGGAGCAGACGTAGCACAGCATAGGTGATACCGTCATCACCAGGGGATGAAGCCTTACCTCGAGAGAGAGCACGACGCAGCTCCGACTCGGTTATCTCCTCTGCATCATCATCATCATCCTGCAGCAAAGCAGACATCAAACGAAGCTGACGGGCAGGAGCACAGGAAGAGAGTGCATCTTGTATGTGGTTGGGAAGACTTGCTGGGGCAGACTCTTCCGACCAGGCATCGACAAGGTTTTGAGCGTAGACAGCGGGAGTGTGATGGCGAGCAGTGGCGGGCGTCTTCTTGACAACTCGACGGATGAGGTGCCACATGGAAGCCACACTTGTCTGTTGGTTAATACTGTCCATAAACCGCTGCCAGGACTCAGTAAGGACACACTCCTGCAGTGCGACTAGTGCATCCCTGGACGTTTGATAACGATGGAGTGTGCCAGGATTCGGGTTGGCTTGAAACAAGAGCCCATCACGTTCAGCCTTCTTCTTCGCCTCTTGTATACGTGCATCAAGCGTCCAGGAGTGGGCGGTACAGCGGCGCTGCAGATGTGGGCGGGAGACATACTGCCTGTAAAAATCATGAGTGGCAGAGACAAGATCAGAGTATAACTGGTCAGGTGAAGAAAGATTAAAAGTAGGTACCATCTGGGCCATATATGATATGTACGTCGGACAATACTTAGGGGGCACAGTAATGCGCAAACGAGCAGCAGGAGCAGTAGAAGCCGCAGGCAGAGAATAACGAAATCGAAGTGCGACATGATCAGAGAATAAGGCTGGCACTGAGGAGCATTGGACCCGAGACGCTATCAAGCCGGACGTGATGACGTGATCCAGAGTGCCTCCCCGGGAGTGAGTGGCGCCGCCAGTATCCCAGCGTGCAAGGTGATGCCTGCGGACGTAAGAAATGAGATGAAGACCATTACGATTGTGAGAGCCAGAACGATCACCTAAGTCAGGATGCCGAGCATTGAAATCTCCCATATACACCACCCCACGCACTGTAGGAGGAGGAAGAGCCTCAAGAGAGAGTCTGGCAGGGGCGGAATAGACATTACACAGCTGGAGCACGCCATCCCCAAGTGTGACCTCAAAGAGCTGGAAAGTCATGTCAGGGTCGGTGGAGTTGCGGAGAAGGCGGTGTGGTAAGGAGCTGTGTATGTAAGTCAACAGGCCATTCCTTACCAGATGGACGTACGGAATATAACCTGTAAGGGGGAGCTTGCCCAGCGGCAATTGGCCGGCCTGGGAACGCTTCCTGGAGAAAAATAACACTAGGGTGGTGTCGAAAAACAAAGGTCTTGAGTTGAGCGAGCTTAGCATAATTGGTGATACCACAGACGTTCCAGGAGATGACATCTAGCTGGTAATCAGGAGCGAACCTTATGCTTGAAAGAAGGTGACCGGGGAGTGGAGGCAGATGAACGACCTGGGTTAGAGAACGAACCAGAAGGGAATGACTCACAGAGTTTTTCAAGGCGAGAGGCGATAGTACCCATCTTGTCGGTGAGGGTGGTGACGGTGGAGATGATGCACTGCTGAGCCTCAACCAAGGTGGAGAGTTTGTTATCCGAAGAGGCATGAGCTGCAACCAGCCCGTCAATCCTGGCTTCAAGAGCAGAAAAGCGGTCCTCGAGAGCCGTACATCGTGCCATGAGGGAGGCAACAGCCTTGCGGAGGGTCAGGTCAGGAGCCGAAGCAGTGCTGGTGGGAGGAACAGGCTGAGGTGGTGGTGGGGGTGGCCCGGGAGTGACAGCCCGAACTGGGGCCCGGCGCCGAGCACAACCATGCCACACGTTGACCCCTGGCTGAAAACAGCGTGGACACTTCCACAGAGACGTGTCCCGAGGAGGTGGGGGTTCTGAGGTGGATGCGGAGGCAGCAGGACGTGACGGCTCACCCTTGACAGGACACGTCCTGGATTCGTGGCCAGCCGCACACCAGGCACACTTCGGCGAAGCAGAGCAGTACCGGGAAATGTGTCCCACGCCCCAGCATCTGTAGCACCAAGGCTGGTCATTATGGAGTTTCTGCACCTCACACTGTGGAAGACAGGGAGGAAGTCAAAACTAATAACTGATGGAGGTGGGTCGGGAAGGCTCCAGACGACAACAATCCGGTTAATGGGAGAACCATCCTGCATGAAACGACGGGCAGAGTACACTCCAGGATATCCCTTGGCAAGATTTGGGTCAACGTCAACAGGGAAACGGGTGAGGATGTAGCTGGGGTACTTACGTGGCCTCTCCGGTGAGTCCTGAAGAACGAGTGGCAGCGAGCAAAACTCACCAGATAAGACTCTGTTAATGATGTCCTCTCTTTGTCTAGAAATGTAGACAAACCGGGAGGTGACTGCAGCCATCTTGACTTCTGCCTTGTCACGCTGTAGTTGGAAGGCCCTGTTAACCGAAGACAACCATCGCAGCTTCGTATCCGTGGAAGGGTCGCCACTGAAGCAGAGCTTGACGTAGGCATCTCTCGGGGCAAATGCAGGGCGGTGAGACAAGGGCCGGGAGTGGGAAGAGGGAGAAATACCAGCAAGAAGCTGAGGAGGCAGACAGACAGGCACATCACGCACAGATGAGTCACCTTTGGCAGTCTTGGTGACAGGAGGCACACATTCACCGTCAGGAGAGTCCTCCACAGGCCGCTTGTTAGAAGTGGACGGGGTGGAAGGCTGTATCCCATGATGAGTGATCAAAGACTGAAGGGGCTGTGAGGTGGCAGGCACAGGCAGTTCAGGCCAGTGGTTCACGGTAGGAGAGGCATCGTCGTCAGACATGGCTAAATCATTTTCCAGGAGTGAACCAGCGTCCGACCCCGAACACTCCATCGGGCCAGGCAAGGCCTCGACAGAACACTAGCGAAGCACTCAGCCCACACTCACAGCAGCCGGTGACTATATCAAAAATCCGAACACAAAGAAACAGCTTCGAAATACACAAGCAAGCTCCAGGAGGAGCAGAGAACGTCCGCACTCAACGCAGGCTGAAGTGGGACTGTAGGGATAGCTGTAGTAATAACGAGTGCTCGTGGGCCCTTCGGGCCCCTCGCACTTGCTCCTGCGGAGGGCTCTCGCGTTTATGTGCTGTTCTACTGTAGTGTAACGTTGTCACTTGGATTTTTTGCAGCTATCCAATTGATCGTGTTAATTGCAGCTTCGGGAATGGAACCCAAGTTGTCCGAATGCAAGTCCAAAATACTTTAGTTGTACCTGTGGGCAAAAATTTCTACGGAGATCCTATGCCGGGCGCCAGGAGCGGCGTTTTCGGGTCAAAATGTGATCGCTCACTAAATACAGTAAAAGTTTTTCAATCGTGATGGGACCAAGTTTTTTCATATCAGAGACTTTTTAGCGATTTCTGTGCCAATTTTGGTGCGATCTGAATGTGCAATTTCGGCTGCCCAAAATACACACACACATACACACACACACACACACACACACACACACACACAACAGACACACGGCTAGTGCTATAGTATATTAGACAGATGCTCGTCGGCCCTTCGGGCCCCTTCCACTTGCTCCTGCGGAGGGCTCTCGCGCTGCTATACTTTTTTTAAGTTGACCTATAGGCAAAAAATTCTACGGAGATCCTATGCCGGGCGCCTGGAGCGGTGTTTTTGGGTCAAAATGTGATCGCTCATTAAATATAGCCAAAGTTTTTCAATCCTGATGAGACCAAGTTTTTTCACATCTGCGAATTTTTTGCGATTTTTGTGCCAATTTTGGTGCGATTTGAATATGTTGTTTCGGCTGCCCAAAATACTGTACACACAGACACACACACACACAGATACACGGTTAGTACTACAGTATATTAGATTATGAAAATAATAATAATAATAATAATAATAAATAAATAAATAAATAACTGAAACTAGCAGGTTAATGATGCAGTAGACAATAAAAAGTTCATAGATTCATTTTTGTTATCCATTTGCATAAAGTTGCACGAATGAGTAATTGCATCCTGATGTGTGTTCAGTGACATTTTTACCTGCAGTCACATAATGAATCTCAGTGTTCAATACCAGCGCATGTACAAGAAAAATACTGTAGCTCTATAACATTACTAATCCATCCAATCCGATGTTGTATTTTATTCGACTGTTTTTCCTCCTTCTTGATAACTTCATGTGCCTCTGGGGAGATCTTGGTGTGATTTGTGTTTGAAAAAAGGGTATACATCTACATCTTTCGACCTAACCGTTTGTCTGTCCATTTATATATCTATCTATCTATTTATCTGTCTATCTATCTATCTATCTATCTATCTATCTACTTGTGTGTGTGTGTGTATATGTATGTGTGTTAGTGTAAGGCACAAGTTATTGGGAAAAAACAAAACTGGAATACTGAGCTTTTGTCTATTATTTCAAGACATGTTCAGGGTGCCTTGAAACAATAGACAAAAGTTCGCTACTCTTCATTTTTCTGTGAGTTTTATGGAGATCAATAAAGTCTTAAGGAAACACTTTGCATCAGTCAATTCCCTGCCCAACCAAACATTGAACGCGAGTCATTTCAGGCAACAGATTATTTCTCTAGCCACTCGAGCACAATCCCCTTATTTTTGGAAGTCACTCCTAAAGGAAAACACATGCCCGGAGGTAGCAATAACATACGAAGATACGCTGGACCGAAAGAGTTAATAAGCTACGCTTTATACTGACTGAATCAAACATCAGACAAGCAAATTTTATCTTGCATTAATCCTATACCAGACGGCTAATCCATATCAGCCTGACCATAACTTTTTGAAACGACCACATACGTACAGTTAAATACAGTAGTCCGTTGTTGGTTAATTAGATGTGTGACTGATAATAATGGACAAAGGTACATATTATCGCCTACAGATGGAAAATAACATGGGTTCCAGACCAGTGCGTGAAATTTAGGCGTTTGTGTCTCTAGCAATGAAAGAAGCAGGAGAGGCGAACGGATTTTAGTACATGGCTGTAAAAAATCATGAATGAAAATATCCTAATCGGCGTATTTAAATTTGCTTAATAGTCTTAGGGATTTCTGTATCACTTTCAGCTCAGTAAAATCATCAAACTTAAGCTGAAGAAAAAATTAATAGTCCCGATCGTGAAAGAGTTCATGCTGAGAGTGTTTACATTGACGGGATCCTGAGCGAAGACTTTGCTAAAGTTGTCTGGCTTTAGGTGAAGCAGAGTTGGAGTTGCCGCAAACATGAGACAGACAGACACACAGACAAACAAATACACAGAGCATATGTTGATACAAGAAACTACGACAGACGGACAGACACATACAAGGACACAGGACATGATGATTAAAAAAAGCAAGAAATGAGAGACAGACAGGCAGACAAACAGACAGAACAAATGCACAGGATATGATGATACAAGAAAGTAAGAAAAGAGAGAGAGAGAGAGAGAGAGAGAGAGAGAGAGAGAGAGAGAGAGAGAGAGAGAGAGAGAGAGAGAGAGAGAGAGAGAGAGAGAGAGAGAGAGAATACATCACCGGGAAGGAGAAGCACAAACAAAATTCTTTAG
>NC_136955.1:16990622-17218122 GCF_032717465.1 Coenobita brevimanus | reverse complement strand
GGGACAGAACTGTGTATTGCTTAATCATAAAGTATTAAGCTACTGTGGATTATTTCGATGGGTTTAAAGATTTAGGAACTAATCGTTCGATGGATTAAAAGAAGCAAAATTTCTGTTGCTTTAATACAGAATTAACAGTCATGGCTGAGAAGAGGGGTGTGCCATAGCCTCATCCCATTATGCGCTGAAGTAATTGTTGTAAGGGACGTTGTGAAATGCACTTGGAGGTGTGACGGATGGAACCATCAGCAGCTAAGTGGACAAGACTATTTGTACTGCTTAGATGATTCCTGAATGCCAGGAAGGGAGTTGGTGACTGGACAGAACTTCGACGAATATCAATAATGATAACTTTAGAAGAACACTGATCGTTTACAACAGATGTACGATGATCAGAAAGGAAGCTAGAAATGAAGGCACAGACAGAGCAACGAAAACAATTAAAGAGTATTTTGTAAACTAAATATTTGTGCCAGACTTGGTCGATAGTCTCTGAGAATTCAAATCCATGGCAAAGGTTTTGCCAAAATCCAGAAAGCAGGAAAACCAAGAGCCAGAATGGAGTCAGAGAATATAGGCAGAAGGGAATTGGTGGCACTTATACTGACAGCCACAAAGGTTATGAAAACATGTATCAGAATCTGCCTGTTTAGGCTAGTTTCAAATGCCTTAGAAGTGCATGATTTTAAAGCAAGTGAGGATAGAGCAGTAGGAGATATGTCTTGAGGTTGAACAAAGCGGGAATATCGCTCTATTCAACTGATCCTGCAGAATATGAGAGCTTGTAAAATGATAAACAAAACATACCGGTAATCTTTCACTTACCTTCCAAACGTTTCTGAGTAATCGAATGGCGTACTGTACATATGTAAGTCGACCCCTCGTCCCACGACTCACTCTCCTCAAATTACGTCCGTACTTTGTCCCTGTTCTTTCAGCAGTACTGGTGGGGATCTGGGATGGGGTACTCAAACGAACTTATATTTTTTCCTGCCGTAGCTCAGCTTTGTTTTCGCCGGAAGGATATGGGAAGAAGTGTGAAGTGTTTCCGAGTCTGAAATTATTCCTACGAAAGAGCAAACTTACTTGCGAGGGAAATGTTGTCGTAGGTTTAATTGTTTCTTCAGGAACGAGACCTAAATGAACATTAAGAATCTTCTCGTCTTTAGTTCTTCCTCGAAAAATAAATCAAAGGTCTATCTATCTGTCTATTGCCAGACGCCTTAATCCTGCAAGGGGTGGCCACATACAAATCGCCTCCATGTCGCCCTGTCCCCCGCCATTTCATTGCCCTGCTCCCAGCTCACACCCCCTCTTTCATATACCTCTCCACTCCATCCCTCCATCTCATCCTTGGCCTCCCCCTCCCTCTCCCCCCCCTCCACCTCACTCACAAACACTCTCCTCGTCAATCTCTCGCTCTCCGTCCTCTCCACATGTCCAAACCACCTAAGTGTGTTTCTCCTAACGCTTCCTATCACATCCACATCCACACCATAACGCTCCTTCACTTCCTCATTTGTCAGTCTGTCTCTCCATATGACTCCACATGCTTCTCTCACATAACTCATTTCCACTGCTCTCACTCTTGTCTTCTGTCCTTCCAGCAAGGTCCAAGCCTCACATCCATACGTTAGAGTTGGTATCACAATTCTGTCATGAAGTAGCTTTTTCAGTTCCATGCTCACTTTCCTGTTTCTTATCACTGCTTTCATGAAACCAGCAACCTTTCTTTCCTGCTGAACCCTTTCAAGCACTTCACCCTCTAAACTTTCATCCTTACTCATCACACTACCCAAGTACTTAAACGCACTTACATTTTCCATTTCCTCCTCATCCAGCCTCACTGCACATTCACTGACTTCATATCTCTCGAAGACCATAACTTTTCTCCACACTCACCTTTAGATTCCGTTACTTACACACCCTTCTAAACTCATCCACCAAGCCTTGCAGCTCCCCTTCGTCTTCACTTAACAACACAGTATCATCTGCAAACAACAGTACAAAGTTACGACAGCGAATCGATAATAAATATACTCGAGTATTTCACCCCTGAATGTAACATTTACAGTAATTTAGGGGAAGACTGAAACGAAGTTAAAACATGATCCGTCGTCAACACTTCAACACAACAGCGTAGTTTCTATTTACGTCTTGCTATAGATAGACAGTTTTATATATTTTAAGAGACACATCAGAACGAAAGGATATATGTTGCCATCGCCGACTCACTCCGTTGAATATGGCTCTTCTGACTGAGATCGTCGAAATAAAGAAAGCATATTGTAAAAGCTACTGCAGTGGATTGAAGGGATAATGACTTCTTAAATCGAAAGGCATTACTCCTAAACCTACTTCCTGCCTCTACGAGTCTCATTCCTTCCTCCTCCCCTTGCTACTGGCCTACTACTTCCCATCCAACCAGCAAAGGAGAAACTCTTTACCTGGAGGAGATAGATAATATCTTTACTACTAAGATAATTCTTTATCGCATCCTTCCTACTTCTGGCGATCATATTCACTTCTCAGTAAAAGAGGTTATGTAGGGAGGTTATTTACAGCTTTAAATTACCCTTTTTTACGAGAGGTTTTCTTAAGTTCAATAAAAATATCTTGAGGTATTCATAAGAAATTAAAGTACATGTCATTATACTGAAGAAATTATTGAAATCGTCAAGTACTAAGTATAACAAATTCTTATAAGTCCTAGCACATGAGGGATTAATTAGGGTGGGAAGCGAACTCCAAACCAGACTTTTACGACTATGAAGCGGTAGGCGAAGAATGGTACGTAAAAACCGTTAATAACCCCTGTCCCACCCCAGATCACTGACACACACACACACACACACACACACACACACACACACACACACACACACACATTCATTTTCAGGCACTACTGCGCTCTCCATTCTCTCTCTCTCTCTCTCTCTCTCTCTCTCTCTCTCTCTCTCTCTCTCTCTCTCTCTCTCTCTCTCTCTCTCTCTCTCTCTCTCTCTCTCTCTCTCTCTCTCTCTCTCTCTCTCACACACACACACACACACACACACACACACACACACACACCTCCTTCAACTTTCTCCTTCCTTTGTAGAAGTTCCCAATAGCGGGTATGTATGTTTTTCGTGAAAGGACACCAATATTTACCCTTCAGAAGAACGTCATTTATAACTATCCTTAGAGTCAGGGGGCGATTTAAATGAGGCTTGGGGGGATTTCAGCAAGTTTTGGGGGGATTTCAGTAATTTCTGGAGGGATTTCAGATTGTCTTGGAGGGATTTCAGTAAGTCATGGGAGATTGAAGAATATCTTGGAGAGGTTTCAGCAAGTCCTGGGAGGATTTCAGTCAGTCTTAGGAGATTTTAGTAATGCATGGAGGGATTTTAGTAAGTCCTGGAGGGATTTCAGAAAGTCTTGGTGAGAGTTCAGTAAGGGAGGAATTTCAGTAAGTCTTGGAGGAATTTCTGTAGGTCTTTTGTGGGATTTCAGTAAACCCTGGAGGGATTTCTTTGAGTCTTGGAGGGATTTCAGGAAGTCTTGGGAATTATGGTATGTCTTGGTGATTTCAGTAAGTCTTGGTGATTTCAGTGAGTCTTGGCGATTTCAGTGAGTCTTGAAGGGATTTCAGTGAGTCTTGGCGGGATTTCTATAAGTCTTGTAGGGATTTCAGTAAATCTTGGATTTCAGTAAGTCTTGTAGGGATTGTAGACAATTTTGGAGGATTTCAGTAAGACATGGAGGGATTTCATTAAGTGTTGGATTTTAATAAGTCTTGTAAAGATTCTACGAAGTCATGGAAGGATATCAGTAAATCTTGGGGAGGATTTCAGTAAGTTTCGAAGGGATTTATCATATTGCATATGGCGTCGTCCACACTGCAAAGGAAACCGTCTGATCCTAGGAATATACAGAGGGAAGACATCCTTGGAATAAAAAGGTAAACGGAAACTATTTCTTAACAAGGGGAGTAATAGTATATAATTTTTAGCTGAATAAAATAGCCTGGCGTTGAGTGATATTCGAATCGATATATGACCTCGGGCTGAAATGCAAAAATATAAACCATAAGAGAGAGAGAGAGAGAGAGAGAGAGAGAGAGAGAGAGAGAGAGAGAGAGAGAGAGAGAGAGAGAGAGAGAGAGAGAGAGAGAGAGAGAGAGAGAGAGAGAGAGAGAACAATATGGGTCAGAAATGTAAGAGAATAAGTTTATCAACCTTTCCACCCCATGTCAGGAAGAAGCCAACTCTTCTATGCAATCACTAAGCCTCTCTCGCTCTCTCTCTCTCTCTCTCTCTCTCTCTCTCTCTCTCAAGATACAATAAAATCTAGAGTTGCTCCGATGATGAGTAGGTTGACTAGTTGTGGATTTTCTTCCTTTAAGCGAATTTTCCTTGCTCAATAGTAGAATAAGTGCAGTAATGAGGCTCTTCATACTGTCCGTGATTTTTCTTATTGAACTACATTATATTGTAGTGTTAACCATTTTTTACAAGTGCATGGCAGAATCAAACACCAATACGGTCTGCCTCCTTTCCATAAAATTAATCATCTTTGTGACTAGCGCCCACACACTCCCACACACCCTTCTTCACGCTCCACCACACTCTTCCTCCAGCACACACAAACAGCTCCATTAACTACATCCAACTACATCCTGTCCATAATACTTCTTCGTGACTAGCATCCACACACTCCCACGCACCCTCCCTCACGCTCCACCACGCTCTCCATCCAACACACTCAAACGCCTCCTTCAACTTTATCCTTAGCAGAGTTCCCAACATCTGGTATGATTTTAGTTAAGGGGTCTGCAGTATTAACCTCTTTAGCACAAGAACGGTTTATTCATATTTACACTATCATTTTGACAATATCTGTGTCGTTCTTTTCCCATTATCGTCATATATATCATTTTACGAGTGAGTAATAAGAGTCTAAATTTAGTAAATCTTTCTAATAGGTGATGTCAGTTTAATGTTTCTATTATTTTTCTTTCATACTTTATAGTGTATTTGCTATTTCCTGTCCAACTTATTACGCTTAGGACAGATTTTTTTCATACAATGAGTTAGATGAAAGTGACTAAAAAGGAGAGAGAGAGAGAGAGAGAGAGAGAGAGTCAGTTGGACGGGAGAAATGTAGGGGCAGAGTGGGAGAAGGATAAAGAGAAGGAATACGACATTGATGGAGATGTAGCGAACGAGAGGAGGAAAGAGAGGAAGAACATGAAGGAAATAGTTTTTGTAGGACGGGAGGGAAGGAAAGAGAGCATGTTAGAGAGGGAGTGGAAAATTGGAGGAAGGGAGGGAAGGACTGTAGAGAGAGGGAATGGAGAGAAGCAGAGAGAGAATGGAAGGTGGAGGTGATGGGAGTGTAAGTGGGTTGGAGGTGAGGTAAACGGTAGTGGAGGAGAAGAAAGAGGAAGAGCAAGACGTGGAGGAAGAGAAATGAAAGTGTACATAAAAGAGGAAGGTTTGGAGAGAGAGAGAGAGAGAGAGAGAGAGAGAGAGACAGACAGACAGACAGACAGAGACAGAGACAGACAGAGACAGACAGACAGACAGACAGACAGACAGACAGACAGACAGAGACAGACAGACAGACAGACAGAGACAGAGACAGACAGACAGAGACAGACAGACAGACAGACAGACAGACAGAAACAGAGACAGTGACCGAGAGAAAGACAGAAACAGAGTGACGGGATAAGAGAGAGAGAGAGAGAGAGAGAGAGAGAGAGAGAGAGAGAGGTGGGGAGGGGAGATCATTAAAAGAGAGAGAGATACAGATGCTAAATAGAGAACTGACAGCTGAAACGCTAAATCCCTCTCCAAATTCCATTACAAGAGTCATTTGGCTAACTGGACGAAAAAACCTACCCAGCAGACGGACCATAAGTTCTTTTGAATTCTAAGTGTGATTCAGAGTGAGGAGAAGTGTGTACTGGCGCAAATGTGTGAATAGGTGGGTGAGTACCAAGGATTTGCAAGCATTAATAGTACCTCAAAAGATCTGAGGACCCAAACCAAAGAGATAACATAAATAAAACTGCTATTTTTTTTTTTTTAATGTGTCCGACTCTGGGCAAAGGCTGCAGGGCCTATTTCTCGGGGGCAGTGACCCATTCCGAGGCCCAGTAGTCCTCCTACACCTCCACATGTCACCACTTCGGCGCTAACACCCACCTTCCATATTGAATACATGCTAGGGCTGTCTCATACAGGACTGGTGTATTGGTATTAGCGGGGGTGTTTTTACGACATGTCGGTGGGTCATCTGGTACATCAGGAAAGTCTGCTTTTTAGGAAATTCAAATCCTTAAACTGTTCCCTGCCCCAGCCGGGATTCGATCCTGGGTCCATTAGGACTGCAGGCCGCCTCTCTACTGATTCAGCCACCGCCTCCCCCAAGTTTATCATTGAGAAAATTATAATAAAGATGACTCTCCACCAACTTTTCCCACTCAAAGAGCAGCCACGGAAAAGGAAGTGTATCTAGTCCAGATAAAAAGACAAAATTATGTCAGTAAACGTCACAGGAAATAATAGAATATCCATTCAACCACTAAATTAGGACTGGCAAAATATTAATCATGTCATGAACCCCTCCATTCAGAAACTGTCAACTTCATTTGCTGGTGGCTGATTTCAAGCATTACCTGACAGAGATTTACATGGAAATTGATGAAACCGAAGCCTCAGGGCCCCAGCTTTATGGCGTCCCTCAGTAAATAAATAAATAAATGAATAATGTCGGTAAACCTTAAAAACCTCCCATGCGCACCAGTACAATAAAAATCTACTACCACTGTGCAAATGTATGTGTATCTGTACGGATGCATTATGTATGTATATGATGTATATAGATGGATGGATGCAATTAAAAAGGTTTGTTAGCAGAATTAGACACAGGTCCCAAGTACTCCTAGTCCATACCTGGGTATAGAAGATCTTGCACTCAAACAAATTACCAAATGTGTTATAGCAGGGATACTTCAAATCACATTTATATCCGTGATTCCTCGTTTAGATGGTACTTAAGCATAATATGTGGTGATTTTGCAATCCTCAGTAAGCTGTCCACACAAATAAAATATGTCCAGTGTCTGCTGCGCTCTCTGGTGTCCGATGTTGCTAAATGACAGTTTCAGTTCATTAGTCCCTGTCTAGATTTTCTGTAGCCAAGCAATATCCCTCTTCAAAGTCAAAGTCAAAGTCAAATGTTTATTTAGCCATAGAGATTACAATAGTTGACATAACACTTAGTCTACTAGCGGCTGAGCCTTTTGAGAGTCCGGGAACTCTCTTTAAAGGCACCTTGTTTTTCTTGCACTTTTGGTAAACATCAATTGTCTAGTAAGGCTAAAACTGCGATTTGACTAAATCAGCTGTATGACTTTTAAGTAATAATGGTCATCCCCGAATGACAATAGTTTATGATTTTAATAAAGGGTATATAGAAGATAGCACTACAACAAAACGGAGGTAATTTTATATTAATACCATTAATATTAGTAATAATAATAATTACTACCACGATAATAATAATAATAATAATAATGAAAGTCAACTAATTTAAAGAATTAGTACTTTGATAGTATGTAGGATTTATAAGCAGATTTGAAAGATACAGCCTCGCTTAGTTCCCGAATGGCCACTGGGATGCCATTCCAAACTTTGGATCCCTGATAAGTGATATGTGACTGGGACTGGGTTGAAGCCATGAGCGGTATTTTTAGATTACAGTTATTTCGGATATTATACCGATCATTCATATTAAAATCAAAGTAACTGTTAAATGACAGGTTGTGCAGAGACTTGTAAACAAACAAAGCAGTGCAGTAGGACTTTATATCAGGCAATTTTAGGATACCCAATTTCTTGAAAGATGGATTAGTGTGGTCATATTTGCGTAAGTTTTCCGTTATACGGACCGATTTCTTTTGGGCTATAAATAAGCGGTTTAGTTGTGTCTTATAAGCACCACTCCATACATTGTTACAATAAAACAATAAACGAAAAATCAGCGAGTAATAAATGAGCTTAAAAGACCGTGTTGTTAGTTGATTACGAATTTGGTACATGATACCACACTGTTTGCTGATCTTTTATGGAGATACTGGATATGTAAATGCCATGACAAACGTTCATCAATTATAACACCAAGGAATTTTATACTGTCCACTCTTTCAATTGACTGGGCACCTATGTAGATGTTGGGTTAAGTTGCAGTGCTTTGTTTCCTTCTACATATAATGTAATGAGATTTGCTTACGATTAGCGTGAGTTTGTTGCTTGTTATCCATTTTTTAATATCTGTTAGGCTGCTATTTACAACATTTGATAGTTCATTGAGATTTTGGTGGCTTGCATAAAAGGTACTATCATCAGCAAATAGTACTGGCTTCATATGTGAGGTAGCGTACACGATGTCATTTATGTACAAAATAAACAAGAGTGGTCCTAAGACCGACCCTTGGGGAACTCCAGATTCTACTGGCATACAGGTAGACTGGCACTGTTTGTATTGCACAAACTGTTTGCGATTGGCTAAGTAGGAAGCAAACCATTGATTTGAAGTACCTCGTATACCATAGTGATCAAGCTGCTTTAGTAATGTAGAGTGATTAACCGTATCAAATGCCTTGGCCAGATCTAGAAATACACCCATAGTAAATTTCTTTTCATCAAATGAAGCCAGCACTTCCTTGGTGAATGACAGCAAAGCACTCTCGGTAGACAATTTTTCCCGAAAACCAAATTGTGAATCAGTGCTAATATTGTTGGTGGTGCAAAATTGAATTAACCTACCATAAACCAATTTCTCTATTATCTTACTGATTGCTGGCAGGATTGAGATAGGACGATAATTGCTTAACAGCTTACGATCACCAGCTTTAAAAACTGGAATGACTTTGTCCAGTTTCAACATGTCAGGAAACTTTCCAGTCTCAAAAGATAAATTAAAGAGGAAGACAAGTACAGGAACTAGATAGACCATTATTTCCTTAATGATGGACGTGGGGATATCGTCATATCCGGGACCAACATTCCGTAGATTTTTTATAGTCTGAGTAACTTCATGTTCAGTAGTAGGTGACAAAACGAATACACTGTCTTGCCTATTGCGTAAATATGAATAGAAATTAACCTCAGACTCTCCAACAGACTCAGCAAGTTTCTTACCAACACTGACAAAGTAATTATTAAAATGGTCAGCTACTTCCTTAGGTTCATATACCTCATTATTGTTTACTAAATAAAAGCAATTATTTCTTTGTCGTGAAGAAGGCTTATTAAGGATAGAGTTTATTACACACCATGTTTTTTTTCTTTTACCTATATTTTCACTTATTTTGTTCTTATTGTAATCTGACTTTGCCTTTCTGATTTTAGCTGTGAGTTCATTGCCCAGTCTGCGATACTCTGCACCGTACGTAATGGGTTTCTTGGCACACTTTCTTTGAAGCTTGTTTCTTTCTCGGATCATCTGCCTAACATCTGAGTACTGTAGGGCTTATCAGCATGTTTAGATTTAATTATTTTTTGTTTTAATGGAAACTGGTTATGAAATATATTAGAAAGTAGGAGATTAACATTACAGTAACCTACGTCTGGGTCTTTAGCACATAAAACAAGGTCCCAAGTCACTTGACTAATTTTTTCTATAAATGTATTTATACTACTTTCGTTAAAGTCTCTGTACTGGAGGACAGTTTGTTCACCTTTCGGTAAATATGGTGCGGATTTGAACACCGATACAATAGGAAAATGATCTGAAATTTTATTATATATAATATTGCTTGTGAAGCAGTTTATATAGTCATTAGTCCATATATGATCTATTAGTGTGGCGGATGTTAAAGTTACGCGTGTGGGTTTATTAATAGTGTTATAAAAATTATGAGAATAGCACATAGATAAAAGGTTACTGACATGTGGGTTTGTTCTATTTTTAAACAGGTCGATATTAAAATCACCCCCGATGTAACAAGATTTACCTTCCGAGCTGACTAAATCAATAATGTAGTGAAAGTCGTCAGAGCACCTTGCGATATTAGTGTTTGGGCGTCTGTGAATAATCCCTCAGACTATGGAATTAGTACTAAGATAAACTTCAATAAATATGGTTTCAATATGTTCTTTCTTAAATATCAAGTCATTTCGCATGTTACATGAAAAATTTTGTTTTATAAACAAAGCAACTCCTCCACTGTTTCGAGAGCAGTTATTTGCGTAGACACTGTAGTTTGGGATACTAAAAAGATTCTCAGTATCATCCGTTAACCTTGTCTCGCAAAATTCTACAGCGTCAAACTGAAATTGAATAGGATCTATGCACTGATCCAAAAATTCGTCAAAATGCAGTGGTAGGCTTCCTATATTATAGCAAAGCAATGAAAAAATATTTGTAGACTGATTTATGTGCGTAAAAGGTGAATCAGCGCAATAGTATTCAGTTCTTGGGAGGTTCACGTTACGAAAATTTAGCATAAAATTATCTGGATCACTGACAGATGTATGATTACCATTATTGAAATTTAAGGGAGTAAAACACACGGTATCAAGGCTATCCAACGAAAAACTAGGTTCTCTAGTATCATTTACGAAAAGTGTGCATAATTCTGCGTCATCTAAATTATAAAATGGTAGAACATGGTTATCCATATAGTTTGTAACAACAGGGTTTTACTCATTACAAAATTTTAGAACCTGTTTATACCTAACCTGCTTCTAGTTTGTCTTGTTTTAGGTGGTGAGGCAATCCCAGGGTCAACTCCACCAACTGCCCCTTCTGCGTCGTCTGAGTACGTTTCTCTGGTCTTCCGCTTATTGACACTACTCTCCTTTGTTTCGGCGGCCGTTGTGCAGACTTTATTAGCACGACTTGGGGTGGTTGGCTGGCGAGAGTGTGTCAACTGCTTAAATGGCTATGGTAACTTAGTAGGTGAAACGGGAGTGTTCAATCGTTGAGGTAAAGTTGGAGTTCCTTCCTTCGTGGTCCGTTCCTGAGGGGATGGGGTGCGGTGCCATTGCTTACGTTGGGGTGTTGTAGGGCAACGGGGCCTGGGTGAGACTGGGGTCGGCAGGGCAAACTGAGAGGGGACAGCCTGAAGAGTTTGATCATACTTGCGTCAAAGGTCAGAACTACTGTACACATCATTTCCCAAATGCGGCCATGCTGTACCGAGGAAGAACTATTTCCTTGTTTCTTAACCTAATCTACCACTTTACATAACCTATTAGCTTATTTCTTGTCTCCTTCAATGCAGTGCTTGGTGAACTCAAGTCACTGCTGATTACTACATGTAGAACTCATCTCCAAGTCAATACTACTGGCAGAACTTCGTAACAAAAAGTGCGTGTTTCTTGGATTTACATGAACAGTGAAACTCACAGTGCAGTTGTCCAGGTTGAGTGGCATTTGCTATCATTCATGCTACTATCCCTGTCTTATTCAAGTCCCAGAGTAGTTCGTCTTTCTCCTGGAATGGCGAAGCATTACCTCCGAGCTATGTGTCATCTGCAACTATGCAGCTCAACTGATGATGGCCATATCTGTATCACTGATGTAAACGACAAAGATTAATGAGCCTAGAATTTAGCAATTTAGCAATTAGACTTTAGCTGATGTGAAGCCAGAGGGATCCCCATTGATTACTTGTTTTTTGCGCCGGTCGGTCAGACAGTTCTTTATCCAATAAGCTAGTTCTCCCTGAAATTCCAGTTTTTGTCACCAACTTTTGACGAGGTACTTCACTGAAAACCTATATATCTAGGTAAATCACGTCAGCAGCCCGGCATTGACCATATTGAGAGAGCATTCATTGGGGAGATGCAGTCAAATGATCTAAATAGGAAAGTTGTAGCCTAAAGAAACATGGTGATCCGTACACTAACTCACTTCATTCTAGATTACCTACAGTCCTGCATCCAACTATAACCCTCAATCCCTTCTTTGCCATACGTGAAAGGCTGATTGAAATGCAGTTTTCTGGATAATGCCTGTCCTCTTTCCTAAAAAAAAAAAAAAAAAAAAAAAAAAAAGAAAAGGAGGGAGTGACATTTGAGGCTGCTTGTTTGAGAGTCAATGGATGTTTAAGGAAACTGGTGACAGGCTTTGTGAAGATGTGTGTGTCAGAGAGAGAGAGAGAGAGAGAGAGAGAGAGAGAGAGAGAGAGCATAAGAAAAAAAGAGAAAGCGAGCGCCAGGCGAAGGAAAAGCAGAGAGGAAAGATAAGAGACACTAAAGAGAGAGCGGAGATTTGAGAGATGTGCCTAATTGGACGAAAAACTGCCCAGCCAGAAGGACGATAAGTTCTTAGGCGAAATTCAATGCTCTTTCATCCCTTTGTCAGATGCGTAGACGGGAAATGTATTTGTTGCATTTTTTTTTTCTTTAGGATTTTCCCTTATTGACGATGACAGCCTGGAGAATGAAAAGAGGAAAAAATGGGGGAACGACATCTTTAGACTTCAAAATATGACTTTTGAATATCATTTTGCCTTTGACGGAGGCTGCCGAGAGATTGAAAAGAAGAAAATGTCGTGGAAAATATTTTGGAGTTTTTCTGATTTGACTTATAAGAATGTCGCTTGTGGTGCAGACTTGAAAGGGAATCTGAGAAAGAAATTTTTAACTGAAGCTGTGCACTCTTTACTCCAACTTGGCCCAGATTTTCGTCCTTTGTAGTTTATTGCACATTTTACAGTGGTAGAAATAGACAATGTTGTGGCTTTACGTCATTTTATAGCACTTCCTCGTGACAAGCACCATATTGTAATGTTAATCCACTCCTACAGCTCAGCAATCAAGATGGAGATATGACGATTTTTGGCCAAGCTGGAGTAAAAAGAGTATAGTTGACTCACCAAGATTCTTATGGCTCATTTTCAGTTTAAAAAAAATCGGCTGGCTTTATCTGGAATAAAACAATAGAGTTGTCCCGACCATAGGAGAGGTAACTGCACTATCATTAACACTCTCAGGCTCCGGTGCGCATCTCAGTTGAATAAAATCCGTCAAACAATAGCTAAATAAAGCATGAGCGAAAAATGAAAACATCCGGTACCCACTTGTTGCGAATCAGTGTGGACAGGCAAACGTTGCACCGTTGCATGTCAAAATGTGATACAAAGATGCGCAACGGGCTCGATCGGCCACTTGTCGGTTTTTGTCCGTCACATCAAATGGATGATACGGCACTGGATGAGTCAGTGTGGACGGGGAGCTGCAGTCAGAAAGAAACTATGAGGTCCGATCGTATTCCCGTGTCCTGTGTTATGAAATGCATATGCAGTGATGATACGGGGGAGTGATTACCCGATGTAGGACTGTCACGAATCAGTTCGCGACATTTCCCTTTTGTGAGAAGCCACGAACTATTAGTGGAAAACTCACTGTGTATCGCTCAGCTAACCGTTTCTCCCTCCATTTCGGAGTATGCTTTTCAAAACATTCGTCACCGATTTAATGCACGTCACTAAGTGCTGTACTGAGCTATACTATTGTTTTTTATTGTTCGCCCCTGCTCATTCGACCGTTAAATGCGGCCGAGTGCTCCGCTTTTGTTCCCACGACTTAGTCTGGTGTTTGCTGTGACGGAGAAAGGTTCTGTGCTCAGAAGTGGAGAGGTCAGCTAGCACCCCAAGCTCCACTAGTACAGTTAATCCCAGTACTCCCACCCCCCACCTCGGGTGATACATAGTATTCATCGACTGGTATTTCCTTTGTGTATTTCCTAGTTTTAAGAGTTTAGTTAAGGTGTTTTTCCTAGGTGTAAGTATTTAGCTTTTGTGAGAGTGAGTGCGTCTCATTGATTTGAAATGTAACGTTAAATTTATTTTTTTGTAATCAATAAATTTAACAGTTCTATTTCTTGAGCTTCAATGTAAAGTAAAATCTTGTTTCATTTAATCCAAATTAAGCTTATTTTCCATATAGCTCCTAGCTGGCATAAACGTTTGCTTTCATAACTGGTACTTAGACCAGTCTTGTTGTATTAACTTAAAATCCGTTGTGCCAGGAGTTAATGCATCAGCAAGAACCTGATGTTATTATTATTAGTATTAGCTATTTATTGTCAGGGGTGATGTAACTTTCTCCAGAGGCTAACAGTACAGTAATTCAGCAATTGTGAGTAATTAGTCTCTGCTGTGTACTGTTGAGAAAGTTTATAAATTCTCGTTCTTAGAGAATCTTAGCAAGTCAGCGTAAAGTAATCGTTGCTTGATGTAGCAAGACAATCATTGTCTCTGCTCTTCAATATTGTTGAATATTGTTATCAATTTAAATAATATTTAACCATTAATATCAAAATACCATGATATTATAAAAACCCCGTGACAAGGACACTTGCACCGTATCTTATCACTGGGCGATACGCAACGATGATACGATACGCGGATAGCCAGTAAGTGGATACACACCCTAACAGTTTGTGGATCCATGACGTCTCACAGGATATAAATAAGCAGCTCCTTCTTTGCTGATCTGCAATAATGTGATTAAACCTTTTAATCAGATAACCTGTTTTATTGGATATATTACTGATAATTCCAAATTATTTTATTCTACTCTGGAAAGGTATGTGCTGTTGAAGAGATGAAGAAAATATTACATCTAACATCTCACCTCAGAACGTCTACCAGAATCGGATATATTGGTCCAGAGATAGGAATAATATCGACGTCATCAGAACGACGCAGTGATTAGCTCACTGGCAAAGAAGTTCAAACAATACTGCAGGGATGGTGATACATACCGAACAATGGGACAATTCCAACTGTTGGGGGACAGTTCCGGCAGGCTTGAAAAATACATATATAAAAAATGTCTAATCTTCATTTTATATTTATTCTTACATTTTTATTTTATATATTTTGTTATATTTCTTTTATTGCAAAAATTTTCACACAGTCCGGAGCTGCCCCAGCAGTCAAAGTTGCCCCAGTCTAAGGTATGTATTAAAAAGGAAACGTCAGAAATTATCTCGCAGATGGTTGGTGTCCATGTTATATTCGTAACACTTTGAGGCAATTTTCCTCACATTAAAGGACATCACTTGTACTGAAGGAGCATCGGTAGTGTAGTGGTACCCTAGAACACTCACGTCACCAGCGGGAGGACTCGGGTTTGATTCCTGTGTCTGTGGAATTGCTGGCCATTTTTCCTAAGCACCCATGAACCCACTTACTTAGTAGCGAGTAAACATTGAACGTTGATATAAATGAGCTGAGTGGGTCGTAATCCTGGTGAAGATAATTGATTTCCAATTCACCCGAGCATTAAAAACCAACTTTCTCATATGTCCTCCACCTCTTCATCAAACTCCTTTGAATGCCATCTACACTATTGTGGAAAGGTCTCCTGGTTTCAGCAAACAGAAATGAAGAGTTCTAGAATTACAGTGACTTACAAAGAACAGCACATTCTGCTTCTCCACCTCCTCCACCTCCTTCTTACAGTATCAAAGACATTAATAGAGATAACCTTCATTTCAATTAGTCTGTCAGGTCTCTCGTGTTCTTAAAAAATGAATCCAGAAATAACTACGCGTATAAGAGACACCATCAACCAAAAGGCAAACTGCAAAATAAATAAATAAAGAAAAAAAGGAAGCTTAGGAAGAAGAAGGCAAAACAGAAAGTAGGTAGAGTGGAGGAAGGGCAGGGCGTGAGAAAAAGAATGACGCAAAAAATGAAATAAAGGAATGGCTAAAGTATTGAGCGAATATGAGAGAGAGAGAGAGAGAGAGAGAGAGAGAGAGAGAGAGAGAGAGAGAGAGAGAGAATAAAAATGTAAATGACCACAGGCGGAAAAAAAAAACACAGTAGAAAAAAAAGGTGCAAATCAGAATAAATAGGAAAAAAGGTGTAGCGACTGTAGAGGAAAATCTCTGCTTCTAGATCGTGAATAAGAAATCAAAGAGAAATGGCGAGGTAAGGGGAAAATGGAGAGAGAGAGAGAGAGAGAGAGAGAGAGAGAGAGTGGAAATGACTACAAGCGGAAAGAAATATCGGTATGAAAAATGGGTGTAAATCAGAATGTGGAAAATAGAAAGTGTAGCAAGAATAAAAAAGCTTTGACAAATGGTGGGATAAGAGGTAAATGATTAGAGAGAGAGAGAGAGAGAGAGAGAGCATCCATAAAGAAGTAACGTGAAATGCAGACACAATGAAACACCTAGAACTCTGCTCCCGATCTGTCGACGTAAGGCATCGCTCGGTATGCCTCCGTTCAGCCTTGAGCATGGATTTCCCTTACAACCCCCATGACAGGGATGATTGTGGGTTGAAATGATACTAAAGATAAACTAAATCGAGCCCATATGACCTTGACCTTTGACCCCTTGATCTTCTGATACACTATAGCAGTAACCGTGTGTGTGTGTGTGTGTGTGTGTGTGTGTGTGTGTGTGTGTGTGTGTATTTTGGGCAGCCGAAACTACACATTCTATTCGCACCAATATTGGCACAAAAATCGCAAAAAATTCGCTGATGGGAAAAACTTGGACCCATCACGATTGAAAGACTTTTACTATATTTAATGAGCGATCAAAATTTTACCATAAAACGCCGCTCCAGGGGCCCGGTCGGTTGCCGTGGCCGAGTGGTTAATATCTCGGACTTGCGTTTGGACAACTTGGGTTCCATTCCCGAAGCTGCAAATAACACGATCAATTGGTTACCTGCAAAAAATCCAAGTGACAACGTTAGACTAGAACACCACATAAATGGACCATCATGGGCCCTTCGATGTCGCCTTGACGGCCGATAGTGACAACGTTAGACTAGAACAGCACATAAACGTGACTCAGATTACCTGAAATGATCGCAACGCGCGCGCGAACCGCGAGGAAACGAGTGAGAAGTACCTGGAAACGAGTGCGAAGTATGAGAAAGCGAGCTCGCTGCGTGACAGCCCTCCGCAGGAGCATGTCCGAGTGGGCCCAAAGGGCCCACGAGCACTTGTACTTACTATATTAGTCCATTGTCCCTTCATACTGTATCACTGAATAAGGTTTGGTCGAAATCCGTTGAGGGTACAGGAAATAATGCGCCCACATCCATGTGACACTGACCTTTGACCACTCGATCTTGCTGATCTAATTAGTTCATCGTTCCTTCATACTGTATCACTGAAAAAAGGTTGCTCGAAGTCTATCAAGGGGTTCAGGAGATATCGTGCCCAAACCCATATGACCTTGACCTTTGACTCCTTGACCTTGCTGACCTAATCAGTTCATCGTCCCTTCATGCTGTCTTACTGACAAACGTTTTGGTAGAAATCCGTCGAGGGGTTCAGGAGATATCGCGCCCACAATGATAAACAAGGTCGATTGACTTTGACCTTTGACACCTTTACCTAGCTGACCTAATCAGTTCATCTCCTCATACTGCATCAATGACAAAAGTCTGGTGAAATCAGTCGATGAGTTCAGGAGATATCGTCCTCAAAAGAGTGTTACGGACGCACGGACCCACGCACGCAGACACGGACATTTCGATAAGTTAATGCCTCCACCATAAGTGGGCAGAGAGAAAGAGAGAGAGAGAGAGAGAGTAGCTAAAACATATATTCCTATAAAAGAAACAGCATGAACTCGGAAGTAAAGATTGAGAGAACATGGAACAGGGAACCAGTTTGTCAGTGTTTTTATTTCCTTTGTGATATTTTCCCTCTGTCAGATATTTCTCGCGGAATTTCCCCCCTTCCTCTCTCTCTCTCTCTCTCTCTCTGTACCTCCTCCACAATATGCCTACCCCCGATGTATATATGTTCCCCCCCAATGCATATATGCCCCCACTAAATTTGCTAGGTCAGCATGCTCTCCCACGCCTGAAGACGGCGTTATTGCATCAGTTGATATCGGGCAGCCGAGAAGGGTAGACTGTTTTACTGTGAGCTTGTAATAAACTCCTTATCTAGCTGTTTGTACACGGAGTTTCTATCACCAAAGTATTGCAAGTTACATTTGGTAGCAGCGGTGTTTCGAACCATCACATTCTGACCGCCTCCTTGGATTTTTAGTGATACAACAAGATACACGACACCTCGCATCTCCCAGCCTCGCCCCTCCTCCGTGCCTCTATACCTTGGCTGTGCTTTTCGAGTGTACCATTTTTCTCACCAGTGCTCACCTCTCAAACCACCGCACCCATACGCCTTGTTCCTGACCGCACGTGTCACCGTCGCCGACCTACGCACCTGTTACACCTGTTTCCAGCACCTGTTCCGGACTCATCATAGCTCCTGCCGCCACGGTGCCACTTATCACTGTCTGCCCACTGCCTGCCCACCACCATTCTCTGCATTTGCAACTCACCAGCTCTACACCTGCCTTGCGCCGACATCTGCCTCACCACCCACCACCGGCCTCCGCCGTCACCCGCATCTGGTCTGCATTACGGAGCCTCCTAAGACCGCCACTCCCTGCCGGTGATTCATCGCGGCGTCTCTTCTCTCCGCCCAGCTGTCTCTCCACCGCCGCCCCGCCCCGCCCGCCCCGTCGCCCCGCCCCGCCCCGCCCCAGCCCAGCTACGCCCAGCCACCCTGCACGTTATACATCTCGACACTCCCGTTTCTACTGTGTAACTATCGTATATCTTTCCTTTCTATAGAGATTATCCTCGATTTTCTCTACAGATTGGTTATTGTAAATATTCCATCTCATTTCCATTACCCCATTTTCATCTTCACCTACGTTATTTATTATCCATCTCATCCTTCGCCTTTTATTTAAACCATCCATGCCCGCACCTTCATTCATTTTCACACCTAGTGTATTCCATTCTCTCATTGTTATTTATACATTTCCACCTACGTATCCATCTTCATCCTTTCGTCTTCCATTGCCACATTAAATGTCATACTTTCCACGTTAACCGCTTACCACCAGCCCTCTTGACCCGGAAACATCACCTGCTCATACCCAGTCTGCCGACTCTAACACAATCACTCATTTACGAAGTGGCAAAGAGTACCACCGCCCTGTACCTGAGACTCCCGTTTCACTTCCCGCAGAATCACTTACTACCCGTCCTACCCTCGTAAATCCAGATACCTCCTCCTCTACTCCTGCCTCTACACTCCCTTCTTCTTCCTCTACTCTTTCCCCTGTCGTTCCCTCTCCTGCCTCCCTTCATACCCCGTCTTGCTCGCCATTAATTGCCGCTACCTTCTCTCTCTCCCACACCTCTCCTGCCGCCCACTTCTGCACTGCCAGCCATGGCCAACCCTCCACAGTCTATCTATCTCGACGATGCCAATCGTCCCAAATTTATCGGCCAGGACCCAACTTGGTCTGTCTATGATTTCCTCAGAGAAGTCGAAACCGAAATAAATAATAGACAAATTACCGAGGAATCGCTCAAAGTAGCTTACCTCCTCGGTCGCTTGCATCACGGTAAATCAGACATCGGATCCGCGATCCGTGCAGGACATTTCGATAGCATTCATACCTTTGCTGATTTTCGTACGGAACTCATCAGCCTTTGTTGCCAGCATTCAAATACCGCATCTGTCATGGGATTCATTAATCTCCTAAACCAACTAGATGAGGACTTGCGCGTCCCAGCGCAATATGCCAAGCTCCGCGAAGCTGCCGCCGCCATGAAAGCAACTAGTAGCGAGATGCCCCAATTACTGGTAGGCACGAAATGGTTAGAAGACAAGAATGGCGTTCCAATGCTTTCACTCACCAACTTTGCTGACTTAATTGGTTACCTCAGATTCCTTCACTGGCTTACTCCTAAACAGCGAGAGCTAGCCTTGGAAATCGGTTTCAGTCCAGGAGATAAAATTATTCAGGTCACTAAAGCCATTCATGAAAGAACAGGTTCGAACTACACACGTCAGGGCACCACCCAACCCTTGGCCTCCTCAGTCTGTCACACCTCCACTACCCCAAACCAATCTCGCTCCCGTCCCACCACACGCGGCAGAGCTGCCACACATCGCTCGCCTACCACAGGCCGTGATCAATCTAGTGCCCGACGGAACAGACAATCTTCGATTCTTTGCTGGTACTGTGGTCATCCTGGACATCGAGCATCCAGTTGCGACCGTACATACAGACGTCCTCACTCCCAAACCAGACAGCGTACGCCTTCCCGCTCACGTCGTCCACACTGCAAATACCACAAATCAAGCACGACTCACACCACTGAGGAATGTCGTTACCTCAAGCGCCAAAAGTCGGGGGAAGCGCCGCGCCCGTATCGGACCAATATCACATAGAACCAGAAACCCATCTCCCCATCCGCCATGTAGGTCCCATAACATCCTCGGGTTTAGTCATTCTCGGAAGCAGTCATGACATACCAACGTCATTCTTCTTGGACACGGGATCTATAATAAATCTCATCTCCGAAAATTCCTTACAAATTATTCATCGCCATCACAGCCACGTCAGTTTCCTAGAACCACCAGACATTTGCCTATGTGGTGTTAACGGCTCAGAGTTTAAGGTTAAGGGAAGAGTCACCCTTGAAGTCAAACTCCACAGAGCTTTGCCCCCTATCCTCGTTGAATTTCATGTCACTAATGACTTGCAGCATCCCGCAGATGCCCTTATTGGTTTCTCCACCAAGGCACAACATTCCATTGCATTATTACCTGCTTGTGGTAGTATAGACATTTCTGGATTCCCGGTTTACACTATGGAATGTCCCCGTCCTGTTCTTACGATCAAATCAGTCCTTCAATTACCTCTGTCCCTATCACTACCAAAAAGTCCAACCCAGCCCAAACCACCACTATCATCATCTGAGAATACAGAGATCATTCCTTTACTGACTGCGAGCAAGGACATAAATTGCTCAATGTCCCCTGATACATCATCTCAGCCCTCGAACATGGCTCTTACATCCTCTCCCGACAACACTATCACTGGCTCAGACATGTCTCAGTTACCTACCTCACACAGTCTGAATGATCTTCTCCAACACGCAGAGACGAAACGTGCAGTAACGAATACGTGCACAATTTTGTTACCGCATGAGTTCACCAAAGTCTCTGTTTGTGTTGCCGGTGCAAAAGAAGGAGTGGATGTACTAACCCTACCTGAGACGTGCTGTGTGAATGGCTTGACTTATGAGTCAGCATGGTGTACAGTCTTAGAGGACAGTTTATGCTACCTGTACTTGCTCAATGTCACAAATGCTCCACTAAAACTTAAAAGTGGTGTAAAGATTGAAGACTTCCTAGTATACCCAGCGGCCATAAAGGTGTGCCAGGATTCCTCAATTCCTACTATTCAGACTGATGATACGCCAATCGGTGTATGTACTATTAACTCTATGGGATCTGTGCCGACGCATTCGCCCGATATGCTCTCACATCTCACTTGCACAGATTTCCCAGAACATACGCCTCAACTCCTCGACCTTCTGACCTCGTACAGAAACGTGGTTGCCTTACCCGGTGAACCGATGGGTAGAATAGACCTTGTCAAACATACGATTGAACTACTCCCAGGAACTCAGCCGATTTACATACCAGCGTATCGATTGCCTCACAGCCAGAGAAAGCAAACAGATCAAATGGTACAGAACATGTTAGACCAGGACATTAATGAACCCTCCGTCAGTCCATGGAATAGCCCACTTTTCTTAGTACCAAAGAAGGACGGCAACTTTAGACCAGTAGTCGACTATCGTAAGGTCAATTCTGTCACCGTTCCAGACCGTTTCCCGTTACCTGTCCTCACTGATTTGCTAGAATCCCTTGGTGACAATAACGTAGTCCTTTCATCTTTAGACCTCCTCAGCGGGTACTGGCAGGTCGAAATGGAAAAGTCCTCTCGCCCAGTTACAGCCTTTAGCACCCCTTCCGGACATTTTCAGTTTAAGAGACTCCCTTTTGGTCTGAGAAATGCTCCCTCCGTGTTCATGCGACTTATCCATTCAGTCTTCAGTGGTATGATGGGACACTCTCTTTTTGCTTACCTAGATGATATCATTGTTGTGAGTAAATCCATCCCTGATCATTTTACCAAACTCCAGCAAGTCTTTGAACGCCTCCAGCTCGAAGGCCTGAAAATCAATCTCAGTAAATGTGACTTCCTGCGAAAGAAAATCAAATTCCTAGGCCATGTCGTAGATGCACAAGGCATTCAAACTAATGAGGATAAAACTAAGGCGATCATTAACTTCCCAGAACCTAGCACTACCGACGCTGTACGAAGTTTCCTGGGCCTCAGTGGCTATTATCGTCGCTTTATCCGGGATTACGCGAAGATCGCCGCTCCTCTGACCCACTTACTCAAGCAGAATGTGCCCTTTGTTTGGACTAACGACCAGTCACAGGCTTTCCAAAAGCTAAAGACAGCTCTTGTAAATGCCCCTATTCTAGCGTTCCCTGATTATACCACACCCTTCCTTCTCTGCACAGACACCTCAGGCACCGGACTTGGTGCCGTTTTGATGCAACTCGATGAAGCATCAAGGAAGCGCATAATAGTGTATGCTAGTCGCACCCTTACAACCGCTGAACGTAACTACAGTGTCACAGATCTCGAAGCGCTAGCGGTAATCTGGTCCTTGAAACATTTCAGAGATATAGTCTATGGTTATCCAGTGCATATCCAAACAGACCACCTTCCACTATGTGATTTGTTCAAGAATCGCAACCTAACAGGTAGACTAGCTAGATGGTCTATCATCATCCAGGACTTTAATCCCACTTTTCAATATGTACCAGGCAAGTTGAATGTAGTCGCAGACGCACTCTCACGTCACATAGCAGCAGTTATAACATCACTGCAGCCTTAAGTAACTGAAAACACTACACTAACGTCAGACGTTGTTCGAAACTTTCAACGCCAAGACCCCATGTGGTCCAAAGTCATTTATTTCCTAGAATCTGGCTATGCCTCGACCTTACCTACTCTGCCAGTATCACTAGATGAGTTCATGCTAGATGATGATCTCTTGTACAGGAAAACACTGCTAACAGGCAAAGATATGCCCAATCGCGAAGTATGCCAACTTGTTGTCCCCACTGCCCTGATACCAAAGGTTCTTCATATTGTTCATAATACTCCTCAAGCTTCCCATCCAGGTAAAGACCGATGCTTGCGCCAAGCACGTCTCAAATACTATTGGCCAACCATGCGCCGCGATATCAATGCCCACTGTGACTCTTGCCTCTCCTGCCACCGTCACAAAGGATCAACCGGCTTACCAGCACCTCTCTTACAATACCCAATCCCATCACGACCATGGGAAACTGTCTCAATCGATCTCTTAAAACTACCTCTCACAGAATCTGGCGCTGAGTACTTGTTCGTAGCGGTCGACCACTTCTCCCGCTACTGTGTCCTCGTCCCCCTCTCCGACAAGACCGCAAAGAGCGTTGCACGTGCCCTTGTAGATCACGTAATTTGCCCATTCAGTACCCCTCATACCATTCTTACTGACAACGGTACAGAGTTCAACAATAGCCTTCTCGATGAGATCTGTCGACACTTTCATATCAGTAAGTGCAATGTCGTGCCTAACCATCCGGCTTCCAATGGCCTTGTAGAACACCACAACCGTAAAATCTTAGAGTGCCTCAGACATCTAGGCTCCCATAGTTCGTCCTGGGATGACTGGATTCCCCAAGTGGCATCCTCCATCAATAGTTCCATCAATGCATCCATTGCTGAATCTCCCTTCTTCGTCCTCTTTGGTTTTGACAAGGACCTCCCATACTCTCTCTTATCCTCAAAGCCAGAACCCATCTACAACATGGATGATTATGTTACACTAAAATTGGCCAACTTCCAGACAATCCACCAGTATGTCCAATCCACTTTGGCTTCTTCTCAGGAGGACATGCTGCAGCGCCAACATAAGTCCGCCTCTCCTATCACTATCAATGTAGGCGATCTTGTCTTTGCTCATTCCCATACGCGTTCCTCTAAGTTGGATGACAAATTTACAGGGCCCCACCGCGTCCTCACTCAACAAGGCAACAAATTTCACCTCCAGGACCTGTCCACTAGGGACACCAGATGGGTCCACGTCGATGACTTAAAGCGAGCACCCCGTGGCCTCGTGTTGGAAGAGTCACTTACACAACCTCCTGCCCCCTCTTCCCCTCCTCCCGTCCCTCAATCTACTCTGTCTCCACCTATCCCTCAGTCTCTTTCCTCTCCATCTCCACCTGCTCATTCATCAATCAATCAATATCGGTCCAAACTGCGCTCTGCCCATCAACCTCTTCACGACCTCCCCCATTAACTCTACCCTGATTTTCTAGGTACGATGTTAGCGATCTCCCTGCTGGCAGTGCTGACCCTCCTGGGGTCTGGGTCAGGTCAGGACGATGGTGGAGTACGCCCCGGGGCCTTGGTCGGCTCAGGAGGCGAGGTCTCCTTGCGCTACGATCTTGCGCCCCTGGCCGACGTAGCCATTGCCCTACCTGCCTACGCACACCAGCTCCACGGAATCAGGAACCATCTCACGGCCCTCATGGGGACACACAACCCGAATGAGTATCTCTATAACCTTTTCCTCCCACTCTCCTGGCAATTGCAATACATAAGTAACAGATTCACTGAGCTCAATGACACATTTTCCATTCAGACATCCGTGGGTCGTTCTCGTGTGAAACGAGGTCTCTTCGACTTCGGCGGTGAGATTCTGAGTGGCTTGTTTGGCGTTGCTACAGCCCGTGACATTTCTGGCTTCAAATCTGATCTCACTCATTTAGCTTCAGCCCTAGAATCACAACGCCGAGTCCTTAAAATCCAACACACTATGTTACAGAAGCTCACGACCCAACTCAATGAAGTCACGTCCACTCTAAACAATTTCACCGATATCTTACAACGCCACCTTTCAGATCTCAACGTTATCTCTCAGTTCTTCTACCTCAAACTCAACATGGATAATCTCCAACTGGCCGTTGACTCTCTCCTGTCTCAAGTCTCTACCTTGGTTCGTATCCTGGTCGATGTTATCAATGGACGTGTCACTGCCGACTTAGTACCTGTCTCAGCTCTCCGTTCTGTCCTGGAATGGGCTCACTCCACCTTCGGTCTCTCCCCAGTCCTCCCTTACTCTTCCCTTGAATATTATTATCCTGTTCTCGAAGCCACTCTTCTGACTACATACGTCGTTGTCCATATTCCTCTCCGTTCTGCCATAACCTTTAACCTTTTCCACATCATTCCCTTCCCTTTCCGCCTCAACAACTCCTTGCTACAGGTATCTGTTCCTTCAGAATATTTCCTCCTCTCCCATGATCATCTTTCTGTTGCCTTCCTTTCTTCCACAGACCTTCAGCAATGTTCCTCCCTTACTCCGACCTCTCGTCTCTGTGCTGCCCACCTTTTCGCTATCTTCCCTAGCAGTGCTACACCCTGTGACTCTCTTTAGTTCGCAACCATTCCATCTACTCGGCCTGTTCTTTTGTCCCAGCTCCTGACCTCCCGGTTCACCATGCCCACCTCAACCATGTCCAGTACTTCTTCTTTGCTGTTCCCATCTCTGTCACAATCATGTGTCCTGGTTCTTCCGTTCGCTCCTTCCCCGCTAGTGGTCTCTACAAAGCCCCTGACTATTGTACCGTCAAATCAGAGTCCGTCATCACTTACGCCACTCGCTATCACCAAGCTGTTCGTAAACACTCCTATGACATCTTTCAACCAATCGACATGCCTTCAACCCTACCATCTGCCAACATTACCATCACCTCCCCTCACTTGCGCATGCTCACCTTCCTCAATGACAGTGATTTCATTATGGATCAATTTTCTCTGGCCTTCAGCCGTTCATGGGTTCATCCAACAGTTGTGTTTCCCCCTGTGGTTATCGCTTTCATAGGTTTTCTACTCATCATCTGTGCAGTGCATTGTTGTGTCAGAAAAATGGAATGTCGACTCCAGGAAATCAGAGTCGCTACAGGCATGGTACGCCCTCCGCACGACGTAGAAACTCCCCGTACTTAGTGCCCTCACATTCCGTGACTACCATTGCCATCTAACATTTCACCACACTGTGAACAGCACTCTGCCTACTAGAAAATGATGGTATTTCTTTCATGCATTACTGAGTGACAGTGCATCCTACAGAAAATACAAAAAAAAAAAAAAATGAAGGAAGAACACTAGAACTCTCATATCTACTCCTTGTTTCTCATGTATCAATCTATTATTGTGTACTTCCCATTATGTTTATATATCCCTTCGACCCTTACTGGATTTGTACCTATTATTCCTTGTATATCTTATATGTATATATCCTTCTAATTCCCTCCCCTCAACATGGGCATGTCTCCCCTACTGCCCCTGTATCATACTTATCCCTTGTACGAACCTCCCCGGTCCTGCCTTCCTACTATATTCACCCACCATTTAACTCCTGGTGTCAGGAGACACCATCTCCGCTACCCGGGGGAGTAGTGTACCTCCTCCACAATATGTCTACCCCCGATGTATATATGTTCCCCCCCAATGCATACATGCCCCCACTAAATTTGCTAGGTCAGCATGCTCTCCCACGCCTGAAGACGGCGTTATTGCATCAGTTGATATCGGGCAGCCGAGAAGGGTAGACTGTTTTACTGTGAGCTTGTAATAAACTCCTTATCTAGCTGTTTGTACACGGAGTTTCTATCACCAAAGTATTGCAAGTTACATCTCTCTCTCTCTCTCTCTCTCTCTCTCTCTCTCTCTGTATATCACTATTTCTGTCTCTACCATCTATATCTGCCACCTATATCATTTATCAACTATTGTCATCTGTAATCTATCATCTGTCTAGCTCTATCTATATCTGTCTATCTATCTAGCTAGCTGTCTATCTATCTATCTACCTGTCTATCTACAAGTATCTTTCTGTATGAAGGTGAAGAAAATTTCGTAATAATAGAGAATCACAAGTATGTCTTTCGGTACAAAAACACCAGAAAACTGATTAGGAATAAGGATAACTCACTTTGTATTATTGTCGATTAACCCCTACACCGCGGGCTTGTTTACCAATTACTTGCGTGTCCCGCGGGGTTATTTGGGCTCCGAGAGACTCTCAAAAAATATTTGCTAAAAATCAGTTATTAGTCCTAGAATAATAAAATTATATATGCTTATAGCACATACCTTCAGCTTTCTCCTGGAATGATTGTTGAGCCTTCGTCAGTTTCCGTAGGACTTGTGGAGACCTCTGAAGTAGGGTAACTAAGTCTCCACTTTACACTTCCCGACAACCAGTTATATGATTACCACAGCCAGATACAAACACTATAAACACTATTCTACCATTTTCAAGTAGTTTGGGATCCATACTAAAAAAAAACAGTGTGAAAGCAATGGAAATTACGAGCGCGTCTGATCGCCGCACTTGCGCTAGTTCGCTCTAGGCACTCTGTCATTTATTATTCATAAAACCCCTCACACTTTATATTTCTATTACTATATCACACTTATATATATCTGGAGTCTTTCTCCATAAGTTTCATTCAGTCGTATTATTTTATTGTCACTGAAGTCATTCTATTTTTCAGTCAGTAAAATACGTAGAGAGCCACGGATTCACTCTCACTGTTATAACATAAATTATTTGTACTCATATTCTTATATTACTAATTACTTACATTACTATTTACATTTTCTATTCTATTTTCAATATTTACCCTTCTATTTTACTTACAATATGTTATTCACTGTCACTTTCAGTAAGATGAAACTATAGTACACTGTTCAATCATATGAACTGAACATCCATTGCTTTCACCTGCTATTTACACATTATTTACACATTATTTCCAAATAATTCTGCTTCCACACTTGCACTGTTAGAACTGCTTCTGGCTGTGATAATCGAAGAAGCAGGTTACACAGTGGGTACCTGGCATTCAGCGCACTGCCAAGAGGTGCGTTTATGCTCAGGTGTGCGGCGTGTGGTATGCGCACATACCTGACACCTGCGAATCGCAGCCTTCCTTTTCCCTGTGGCAGGCATTAGCTCAAGTCTGTGCCGCTCCATATACGCCCTCTGCTCAAGTCGGTCGGGAAGTGTAACTGGATGGCGCCTTGGAGTTGCTGCTTGCACCTTACCATATTTTTCCAGCAGCTGCTGGACACAAGTCCTGGCGAACAACCTCAGGGAGAAGGACTTGGGTGGCTTTACCTTCATCTTGTACAGGATGAAGGCGTTCAGCATCGTCATATCTATGAGATGCAGAAAAACTTTCCTGTACCACCTAGTATTCTTCCTGAGGCAGTCGATCTCACCAATCATCATGTCGGACTTGTCCACCAGCCGCATGTTTATATTATAGTCCAACACAGCATCAGGTTTCATCACAGGTTCGCCTGTCCTACGGTCGACCTTCCCACTGTCTCTCATCTCCCCCTTATGTACGGTGGTGAGCATGTGCACGACTCTCTTGTCATGCCACCGTATTGCCAGCATCTTCTCAGACTTGCGTAGGTGCACGTCTCCTCGCTGCAAGTTTCCTGCCTCTGGGAATTTGGGGAAGTTGGCACGATTACTTTTGACAGTGCCGCAGGAGCCAATGCCGTGCTCAGAAAGGTATTTGGCAAGTTTCGGTGCTGTATAGTAGTTGTCTGTATACAGCACATGATTCCCACCAAAATACTTTTCTAGGAGCACTTTCACTACACAGCCTGAGAAGCCAAGGGGGTGTGTTTTATCGAGATCGACAGTGCTGGCTGAATATATGACGAAGTCAAGGATGTACCCCGTCTTACAGTCGCACAGTACAAAGAACTTAATTCCAAAGCGATGGCGTTTGCTTGGAATGTACTGGACAAACCGAAGACGTCCTCTGAACAGAACCAAGGACTCATCAATGACAACCTTCTGAAATGGGTGGAAGAATGACATGAACTTATCCTTCATTCTGTTCAGAATCTCCCGGATCTTCCAGAGTGGGTCGGTTTGGGAAGGTACATCGTTGTCGGCAAAGTGCAGGTTTCTCATAATGTTCCGGAAGCGATCTCTGGCCATGTACTTGTTGAAGGTCGGTGAGGGTAGTAAGGGGTCCATGGACCAGTATTCTTCCAACTCATGCTTCTTGGAGTGTGGCATAAGAAGCATGAGGGCAAAGAACACATACAGCTCCTGCACTCCCAGCATGGTCCACTGTTGCATCTTGGCTGCACCTGTACCACTAGCAGCACGTTGTGATTCGAACCTGTTAGTCTCATCACATATGTGCTGCATGACTTCGTCATCTAGGAAGGCCAAAAGGTAGTCGACACACTCAGCATTTTCGTCCATAGTGAAGGCAGGCTGAACTCCTGACGAGCTCTCATCGAAAACCAGGTTTTCGGGGACAAAATCTGACCCTTCCGTCCACGCGAAGGCGTCCAGGATTCCCTGGCGTGGCGGTGGAGGGATGGTGGTGGTGGTGGTGGTGGAGGTTGGCTGAGAGGGAGGCTTATCACGGTCAAGGTCACTCGCACTGACCCTAGGTTGCCGTACAGCACTAGCAGCCCTTACCCTACTAGCTACACTACTTCTCACTCTCTTAGATCTACCTCTACCTCTACGGCCGGCCTTCACTGTTGATGCTGGTGGTGACTCCGACGACGAAGACTCCGGAGATAACTCAGCCGACGATGATGACGAGATGAGTAAAGCGGGGCTTGAGGGAACGGGGAGGTGAATGATCTCGTGACTCATGGCGGGCTGGGTCACGTGGGGGCATTGTTCTGGGGCTAACACGCCGCCTTTTCACTCCCTTCCCAAATTCTTTTCCTTCCTGCACTAAAGGCTCCTTTCCCTTGGAGCTACACACAGATTCACTGGTAGGAGCACTTGTTGTCGCTGTTTCTGGCGCGATAAGTTCACCCGGCTCATCACACGATTCACCGGAATCGTCAAAATCGCTGTCCATTATTATCATCGACAATTCAGCAAGTTCTCGTGCCACTGCAGAGTCACTGAGGCCTTTCCTGCTTGCCTCAACACTTTTCTTGGGGGTAGAGGTCACGGGGCCCTTTGCAATGGGCGCAGAAGCGGCAGGAATGGCGGGGCGCGAGTGCGACATGTTGTCTCTGCAGTGGAGGACAAGGAACTAAATGCCGCGGCTTATCTGAGAAGGGAAGGGTTGACAATGACACTTTAGGCTGACTGCTGCTAACTTACAGGCTAATTTTTTATAGGTAGAAAATCTCGGCAATAAATAAAGAAATAGGTACTTCCAGGTGAATGTAAATGTCAATTAGGATTCTCCCTTCCTTTCTGATATATATTTTTATTACAGACATCGATTACAAGGCATAAATCAAAGGGGAAATTACCGTGGTAATGTAGCGAATGAATGCACGTGAGGTGTTGTCAGGTGATAATTAGGCAATTTCTGGAGTATAACACTATCACTTACCTGTTTTTTTTTTGGTATATATTATTGGGTAAAAATATAGGGCATAGGCCTTATTTCAATGGATGAAATCTGTGGAAAGAGAAGGGGGAAATTTCCGTAGCGCAGCGCGGCGTGGGAGGTGAGAGGAGAGGGTAATGGAGGGCAGGTAGGGAGGGGAGTCAGGAAGGGGTTAAAATAGCTAAAATGTCAACAATGGATGGGAGTACAGATGAGATTTGGAGTGCTGACTAGTGTTGAACATTGGCAGTACTGATATATGATACAAGCCACCACTTGAGAGCCCGGGATAATTCAAAATAACACAGAATCACAAAAGTGACGCCCCGCGGTATGATCCATTGTAGCCGAGCGTCACGAAAGTGACGCCCCGCGGTTAAGGGGTTAAGGAAGCTCCCAAACTCCTTTTCCTAGGTGATTTAGTTTTTGATACGGCTGGTTAATATCAATTTGTGTGTTATTTATGGTGGGTGTAGTGGTATAGAAATAGTTAAACAACACGGAAGAGGATAGTAAGGAGTAGTAAGCAAAATAAATTGCTTAGGGAGAGGTGACAGGGAGCTTCCTAACCGACGGGAATACGGGCCACTCTGATGCAAGCGGGAATTTGCCAAACTCTGGGATAATGAGTTACTAGACAGTCTGAATTTTCACTTGTTAGAGCTTGACAGAAGGGTGGTGGGTGACATCCCTGACCCAGCCATTACTCATGAGGGTGTGACTAGAGAACTCTCAGTGCAGTGTATCATAAGCTTGTCACTCCAGCCAATTTAAACCCTGCCTTCAGATGATTTTTACAATTTTAGTAGAGACTTTCTGAACTTGAAAGGTTAGATATAGTCTCCATTAATCATCTAAGTAACGGGAATTTTTACAAAGCTGAATTAAATAATTTGGAAACGAGGAGCGAAACGCCAAGACCTCGGGCTCCGAGCTGTCAACGAAAGCATCGCTCACTATGCCTCCGTCAAGCCTTTCGCACGGACTCGCCATACAACCTGTCACGAATCAAATTCGCGACATTTCCCTTTTGTGAGAAGCCACGAACTATTAGTGGAAAACTCACTGTTTATCGTTCAGTTAACCGCTCATCGGCGGGAGTCCTTTCAAATCAATTTGTTATTGTCATACGTGATCATCTCTGTGTGAGACATTAGCGCTTCCGCTGAGCGATTTGTTTTGGGCGCGTTTCGCTCACTTGACCGTTAGAAAAATGCAGCCTACTGCACCCCCTTTTTTCCCACGACTTACTCAGTCCAGTTGTTGCTGTGACGGAGAGAGGTCCTGTGCCAGCAGTGTGAGAGGTCAGCTAGTACCCAAACTCCACTTCACAGTTCTTCAGTACTCCCATCCTTAGTTCAGCTTT
Source organism: Coenobita brevimanus (assembly GCF_032717465.1). Lineage (NCBI taxonomy): Eukaryota > Metazoa > Arthropoda > Malacostraca > Decapoda > Coenobitidae > Coenobita > Coenobita brevimanus. Next base: position 17,186,409 of record NC_136955.1, on the reverse strand, counting down.
GGGTGATACGCAGCATTCATCGACTAGTATTTCCCTCTTGTATTTCCCTAGTCTTAGAGTTTAATTAAGGTGTTTTTTTTTTTCTAGGCGTAAGGATTTAGCTTTTGCTTGAGTGAGTGAGTGCGATCTCATTAATTTGATTTTGAATTGTAACGTTAAATTTATTTTTTTTGTAATCAATAAATTTAACAGTTCTTTTCTTGAGCTTAATGTAAAGTAACCTCTTGTTTCATTTCTCCGCAGTTAAGCTTATTTCTCTTACAGCTCCTAGCTTGCATAAACGTTTGCTTTTCATAACTGGTACTTAGGCCAGTTTTGTGTAAAACTTAAAATCCGTTGTGCCTCCTATGAGTTAAGCATCAGCAAGAACCTGATACTATTGTTAGTTATTTATTGTCAGGGGTGAAGTAACTTTCTCCAGAGGCTACAGTACTAATAAACAGCAATTGAGTGATTAGTCTTTGCTGTGTACTGTCGAGAAAGTTTATAAATTCTCGTTCTTAGAGAATCGTTGCTTGATTTAGCAAGACAATCATTGTCCCTGCTCTTTAATATTATTGAATATTATTATCAATTAAATAATATTTAGCATATATTTTAAAAACCCCGTGACAATTGGCGACCTCATTCCAGGATATTAACTCCTAGCTCTAAAGCTATTCACGAGATAGTGCTCACTCGTTCATATTTAGGAATTTATCATTAAAGTTTATAGGCACAAGCTTACTGGTGTTTACCCTTAATTTAGCAAGTGAATTTTGCTTTATTAATCAATAGAGTACTTAACTCTAGTTTATTCTTGGTAACGCCAGACGATTTTATTCGCTTCTGGGAAGTCAGCGTACCCATTGTGTTTATTATTGAGTCTTCCCAGTCATTTGCATTTTTGCTTTAATTTTTGCCAGTTAACTAGATAAGACTGGTCACCACTAGCTTGTGTCTGTATTCTTTATTTGTATTATTAGCATTCGTTTGCGAAGCAGCCAGTACTCAGTTTCGTTTGCTTAATAAATTAGCACCATGGCAGCCAGTGCTTATGTACAGGAAGCCAAAGATATGGGTCTCACTGACCCAGAGAAAATACAGAGTTACGTTCTCTCACGGTTTAATTACGAGCAAGAACGTGAGAAAGACGCTCGTGAACGTGAGCGAGAACAACGCGAATACGAGCGAGAACAACGCGAATACGAGCGAGAACAGCACGAATATGAGCGAGAACAGCGTGAACAACGAGACAGAGAACGAGAACACGAACGTGCCGAGCGAGAACCACGCGAGAGACATGAACTTGAAGTGCTGAAGCTCAAGCGAGATTCCTTGGTTTCAGACACGTCTGGTGCAGTTGGTACAAGCTCCACGAGCGTTCTCCCTGCACATGTCCTGGCGACCCCACGCATCAAGCTTCCTTCATACAAGGAAAGCGAGCGAATCGAGCCGTACATAGCTCGTTTTGAGGACGTGGCAGACATGTATCAACTGGATGAGGCAGCTAAGCGGCTTCAGTTTCTTAGCCTATTTGAGGGCCCTGCCCTCGATATTCTCCACAGAATTCGTGGAGACAATCTCACATATGAGATGATGAAAGCTGCACTCATTAAGGCGTATGGTCTCACAGCAGACGACGCCAAAGTTCAGTTCATGCGAGCTCGTCTCCAAGACAAGGAGACAGCTGTTCAGTTCCTTGATCGTCTCACAGCTTACTTAAATGAGTGGATGGAGAAAGATGAAACTCCTTCCACGCGTGAGGGAATAATTGACCTTATGCTGCGTACACAGCTAGAGAGGTCGTGGCCTGCTGAGCTCATAGCACAGCTTAAGATCTGCCAGGTGAAAGATGCCAGCCAAATGGCAGAAAAGGCTGATGCATTCTTTAATGCATACTGGTATCAAGCTCGTAAGCAAAACACCTGGAACAGAAAACCTGATAAATCTGGGAAATCGTCTCAGACTGAACCCCAGCAGCAAGGCCATTCTCAGAATAATGGCCAAGGTCCAAAACCGCAGTGGAAGGACCAGGGGCAAAACACTCAGAAACCTGAGTGGAAGAGGTCCAACAAGTACCCTAACCAACAGCAGTATCAGCCACGCAACCGACCTTTGGGACAAACTTTTTCACCACCAGCTCAAAAGAGGCAGGAAGCAAATGCAGCCTTCATTCCTCAGCAGCAGCACGGTGGTCACGTCCCTACCAGTATGGGTACTCACCCACAGTTCACTAGTCCCACAGTGACAGTGAACCCCCCTCCACAGATGGCCAATGTTCCATCTTCCCAATATAATTGTCAAGGCACAATGTTTGCCGCATCAATTCAGCAGCCTCATGAGTGGCTAGCTGTTTCCTCCACAGGCCCTCCCACAGGTGACAGCACCTTCCTTGTTCAGCCAGGGTTTGTGGGAGACATTCCTGTGAAGGTCCTGAGAGACAATGGTTCCTCAGGCTGCTCTGTTAAGCAGAGTTTAGTTCGGCCTGAGCAGTATACAGGTCGACAGATCCATGCAAACCTTATTGATGGATCAGTGAGATTGTTCCCTGAGGCATGTATCCAGGTGGCATCTCCATTTTATACTGGTACGACACTTGCAGTTGTCATGCCAGAGCCTCTATTTGACCTTATAGTAGGCAATATTCAAGGAGTCAAGGATAGTTGCTCCGATGATGATGCTACTCAGACTTCGGCTGCTGCGGTAACACGAGCCATGGCTGAGGCTCCAGACTGTGTCACCCCAGTGATCATTGAATCGCCGCAAGATCTGATGTGTAGTCAACTTGTTGTACAAGAACAACATTCTGACCCGACACTTGCTGCTGTGCGGAACAAACAAAAGGGTCGAGTGATTAAGTATTCACGGGGAGGTCGAGCCAAGTTCCTTCGTAAACAAGGACGGCTCTACCATGAGTCACGAACACCCGAGGGTGAGGTTCGACTGCAGTTTGTCGTTCCCGCCAAGTACCGCCTAGCAGTGTTACAATGGGGTCATTGTTCAGCCTCAGGAGGTCACTTGGGGAAAAGGAAGACCCAGGGCCGTATCCGAGCTGACTTTTTCTGGCCAGGGATGGGACGAGACATAGATAGTTTTGTCCGTTCCTGCAGTGTGTGCCAAAGTATCACCACTAATCAGGGACATGCCCTTCCTGTGCCATTTGTAACCACACCTGTAATCTCTGGGACAGTTGAGAGACAGGGTAGTGGTGAAGTGGGTGCGGACCTGATGTCGCGCCCATTGGCCCCACAGGACACATTATGTCTAGGGCCTGTACATAAATATTATATACCGTAAGTTAAGGGGGAAGTTTGAGAGAGAACTCCGCAGAGGCGACTCGAGGCTATGGAAGACCCGAGTTTGCACAAGGATTCTCAGCTTCCCAGTACTAATATAAGTACTGTAGGTTAAGGGGGAGGTTCGAGAGAGAACTCCGCAGAGGCGACTCGAGGCTATGGAAGACCCGAGTTTGCACAAGGATTCTCAGCTCCCTGATATTAATATAAGTACTGTAGGTTAAGGGGGAAGTGAGAACTCCGCAGAGGCGACTTGAAGCTATGGAAGACCCGAGTTTGCACAAGGATTCTCAGCTCCCCGATACTAATACAAGTACTGTAGGTTAAGGGGGAAGTTCAAGAGAGAACTCCACAGAGGCGACTCGAGGCTATGGAAGACCCGAGTTTGCACAAGGATTCTCAGCTTCCTGATATTAATATAAGTACTGTAGGTTAAGGCACAGGTTGAGGACCCGTGTGCAGTTCAAGGCTATGGAAGACCCAAATTTGCACAAGGATTCTCAACTTGCCGACCATAATCATGTGCTATAATTAATGGCGACCTCAAATGTACGTAGTAGCACTGACTGCTAGGCAGAGAGAGTAATTGTAACATAATAAAATTTTGCCTCATTGACACTTTTGATGCTCCACCTCAATTGATTTTGCAGGTACAGCAATGGGCGTAGCAGTTTTGCTGTGCGGGCCAGCCGATCGTCTGCCGCACGCTAGCGCCTCTTCTCCTCTGCCTTCATCATCGTCATATTATTATTTACTATGTCATTTTACACGTAGGTACAGTTACACTACAACTGTCACACCTACACCGTGTATTACATACACCACGCTACACAACAATTAGTTGTCAGTGTAAATGTAGCGAATTTTCGCTCAGTTTGACCTGAGTACAGGATTTTCACCGTCGTCACGGAGTTTTTCCCTCAAGCTTGCTTCTATTAACGTAAATACGAGTTTTTTTTCGCTCACTGGCGACTGCGACTTTCTCCTGTAGCAGGATAGCACACACACCACAGTGTGAATCTTGTGTGAATGAGATAGGATGTGTACATATATATGTATATCCACAAATTTTTTCCCATAAGGAAAAAATTTAATTTTGTAGGGGCGTAAAGTCACGAATCAAATTTGCGACATTTCCCTTTTGTAAGAAGCCACAAACTATTAGTAGAAAACTCACTGTTTATCGTTCAGTTAACCGCTCATCGGCGGGAGTCCTTTCAAATCAATTTGTTATTGTCATACATGATCGTCTCTGTGTGAGACATTAGCGCTTCCGCTGAGCGATTTGTTTTGGGCGCATTTCACTCACTTGACTGTTAGAAAAATGCGGCCTACTGCACCCCCTTTTTTCCCACGACTTACTCAGTCCAGTTGTTGCTGTGACGGAGAGAGGTCCTGTGCCAGCAGTGTGAGAGGTCAGCTAGTACCCAAACTCCACTTCACAGTTCTTCAGTACTCCCATCCTTAGTTCAGCTTCGGGTGATACGCAGCATTCATCGACTAGTATTTCCTTCTTGTATTTCCCTAGTCTTAAGAGTTTAATTAAGGTGTTTTTTTTTTTCTAGGCGTAAGGATTTAGCTTTTGCGTGAGTGAGTGCGATCTCATTAATTTGATTTTGAATTGTAACGTTAAATTTATTTTTTTGTAATCAATAAATTTAACAGTTCTTTTTCTTGAGCTTAATGTAAAGTAAACTCTTGTTTTATTTCTCCGCAGTTAAGCTTATTTCTCTTACAGCTCCTAGCTTGCATAAACGTTTGCCTTTCATAACTGGTACTTAGGCCAGTTTTGTGTATTAAACTTAAAATCCGTTGTGCCTCCTAGGAGTTAAGCATCAGCAAGAACCTGATACTATTGTTAGTTATTTATTGTCAGGGGTGAAGTAACTTTCTCCAGAGGCTACAGTACTAATAAACAGCAATTGAGTGATTAGTCTCTGCTGTGTACTGTCGAGAAAGTTTATAAATTCTCGTTCTTAGAAAATCGTTGCTTGATTTAGCAAGACAATCATTGTCCCTGCTCTTTAATATTATTGAATATTATTATCAATTAAATAATATTTAGCATATATTTTAAAAACCCCGTGACACAACCCATATGACCTTGACCTTTGACCCCGTGACTTTGCCAACTCAATCAGTTCATCGCTCATACTGTATCACTGACAAAAGTTTGGTCGAAATCCGTCAATGGGTTCAGGAGATATCGCTACCCACACCCAGATGACCTTGACCTTTGACCCCTTGACCTTGTTGGCCGTATCAGTTTATCGTCTCCTCATACTATATCACCGACAAAAGTTCGATAGAAATCCATCAATGGGTTCAGGAGATATTGCGTGCACAATTATAAACCAAGTCGACCCCATATGACCTTGGCCTTTGACCCCTTGGCTTAGTTGACCTTAACATTTCATCATCTCCTCATACGGTATCACTGGCAATAGCTTGGTGGAAATTCGTTGGTGGGTTCAGGAGATACTGTGGCCACAATAATGTTACGGATGTATCCCCACAGGGATAAAATAAGTCGGCCCAATATGACCTTGACCTTTGACCCCTTGACCTTTGCTGAACTAATCATTTTATCATTCTCTCATACTACATCACTGACAAAAGTTTGGTCGAAATCCGTTGAGGGGTTCAGGAGATATCGCGTCCACATTGACAAACTAACTCGACCCCATAATACCCTGACCTTTTGGCCCCTTGACCTAACTGGCCTAATCAGTTCATCATCTCCTCATACTGCATTACTGACAAGAGTTTGGTGCAAATCCGTCGATGTGTTCAGGTGATATTGAGCCCAGAAAAGTGTTACAGACGCACGCAACCAATGCACGCACGGACGGACAGAGGAATCTCTTAATGCCTCCTCTACCATAGGAGGGTGAAGGCATAATGAAATATAAAAAATACTTCATTGGAGTGAAGTAGTTAAGAGCCATCAGATCCCTCAGTTCTGACATATTTCCTCTATGGGAACTGGGAAAAGTACGTAACCAAGCGGCCTTCATCTGGATGATATATTTCATAACCCTCTGGCTATTGTACATGTCGCCTCAAACGAAAAAGAAGCAAATTTACATCAATCTTATTGAAAGGAGGATGGTCATTATCACCGAAATTACCGTCCTATTAGCTTTACATCTTCGGTGTGGATGATGGTAGAATGTATAGTGAGATATGGAGGTGTATGTTATGTAGGAGGACTACTGGGCCTTGGAAACGGACTGTGAAGCCAGTGCCCAGAAGTCAGACACATAAAAAATATAATAATAAAATAACAAATTAAGAGTGTACAGCATTTAGATTCAAATAATTTACTACATAATCTCAAAGGCACTATCATACAAATTATGGTTCAATTAGCTTTACATCTTTATTAAAGATGGTATTAGAAGGTGAAGTTTCATATAAGACTGTAGAACATTTATAATAAAATAATTTACCCGGTACTTCTTGACCCACAACATGACTTCCTGGCTGCGATCATATCTGACTATTTTTTCTTATATTGTTCGTTCTCTAAAAGTGGTTAATGTCGGACATTTGGCTCTCTTCATCTACTGTAGACCTCCAAAACAGATTTGATAATGTACTTAATAGAAAATCTCAGGCACTGGGAAATTAGGGAGACGGGCTGTATGAACTGAGAACTGGCTGACCCACCAGAAACACAGATTAGTCACTGGGGAAAATGGGGAAACTTGTAGCTGGGTATCCGATATAAACTGAGTGCCCAAGCAGAAAGTCAGGTATTTTTCTCGTGTTCATACCACGTAAGCCGTTATTGTTTATTTAATATTTACATCAGCGTTACGTGAGCATTGTCACCCGAATTACGAAAGTTACTGACGATACAAAGCAAGGAAATAATGTTTCCTTGCTTGAGAAGACAGAAGAACTATGTATGGGCTCGGTTAAGGTTGGTAGGTATCTTGCAATATGGTGCACACTGGTACTACAAATCCGAGAACCAATTACTTTGTGCTAAGAAGCACAATCAGCATTACTAACTTGGAGAGAGACTAAGGCGTACTAATCAACATTGGCTCCAAGTTCTCTAACCAGAACAGTAAGATAGAGAAAAATGGATACAGAAAAGGACAGATGAGGTACAGATTCAAGGAGATAGTTCTCTCGCTGTACTTTTTATCTTTCACAGCCGAAAATGGATTATCTGTGCAATGTATATCACCGCCTCTGAAAATGGACATCACGAGACAATGGAATCCAGACATGGTTACTAAACTAATCCCTTCTATCTAGTGCATGAGATACAGGCACTTTTTTTTTTTTTATTAGGTGTCTGCTTGTACTGCTAACTTAGGTTTTGAAAACCTTTCATGGACATGAAAACATCGACCACCAGCACGCCTAAATACCAACAGTGCGAGATACCACGAGTGAAAGCTTAAACTGAATTTCTTCTCCCTTGATAAATTACACAGTTTCTCTAGATACAAGATCTGTGACACCTGGAATCGCCTATTAGCAGAGGTAGTTAAGAGTTCTCCACAAACTAGGCCAATGCATGGTTAGACAAAGTTTTCTTAGACCAATAGTACTTTGATGGTCAATTGTATTCTTCCTCCTTTCCTGTAAAATTTTCTGGTGTGGCTTCATTTCCAATTCAACTAGGTATACAGTTGACCACATACCAACCTGGGACAGCATCTGTATGTAGCAGAGGTTTGGTATTTGGTACACTTGACACCCGTAATATATTGACATACTTGTTGGTGGCACTGACATTATTGAACGGAGGTGTCAAATATCAATTAAAATGACCAAGTAACTGCAATGTATGAAAGTCGGAAATTGTAACTAGACCTCCACTTCACAGACACTGTCCCACGCTCGTAATTTTCTGTGCATGTACTGGGGTGGGAGAGGTCGGGCGAACTTTCATTTTCCTATACGTTTCTCTCACTACTGGAGTAGACATGTGTTATGATGTGCACAAGACAGCAGGATTCACAGTAGCCGCATCCATGGTACATTCTCGGTAAAAATCGATAAACCATATGAGGAAACACCTATCCCTGCAACCCCTTGTAACTAACACTCTCTCTCTCTCTCTCTCTCTCTCTCTCTCGGGGCACCGCTCTCCCTTCTACATATATCATCTTTTTTTTGTTTTTTACGTACGTCCACTTCACTCTCTCATCTCTCTCTCTCTCTCTCTCTCTCTCTCTCTCTGTTTTCCGAGCAATAAAAAATGTAATAGATTTTGCACCGCAGGGGGGAAGACAAACACTTCAGTCTCCCCAGAGCTCGGAGTCCGTCTCTTTGTTCAATTCTTATTTCCAAAAGCCAAGACAGATAAAGAGAGAGAGAGAGAGAGAGAGAAAGAGTGAGATTCCACCCATTCGATATGATGATACCTTTAAGTGATTCTATAATGAGAGAGAAGCCAAATGGTTTTCGGCGGTCCAGGAAACCACTTAACCCCTTAACCCCTTCATTGGTATAGAAATAGTTAAACGACACGGAAGAGGATAGTAAGGAGTAGTAAGCAAAATAAATTGCTTAGGGAGAGGTGACAGGGAGCTTCCTAACCGACGGTAATACGGGCCACTGTGATGCTAGCAGGGATTTGCCAAACTCTGGGTTCATGAGTTACTAGACAGTATGAATTTTCACTTGTTAAAGCTTGACAGAGGGGTGGTGGGTGACATCCCTGACCCAGCCATTACTCATGAGGGCGTGACTAGAGAACTCTCAGTGCAGTGTATCAGAAGCTTGTCACTCCAGCCAATTTAAACCCTGCCTTCAGATGATTTTTACAATTTTAGTTGAGACTTTCTGAACTTGAAAGGTTAGATATGGTCTCCATTAATCATTTAAGTAACGGAAATTTTTACAAAGCTGAATTAAATTATTTGGAAACGAGGAGCGAAACCCCAAGACCTCGGGCTCTGAACTGTAAACGAAATCATCGCTCAGTATGCCTCCGTCAAGCCTTTCGCACGGACTCGCCATACAACCTGTCACGAATCAAATTCGCGACATTTCCCTTTTGTGAGAAGCCACGAACTATTAGTGGAAAACTCACTGTTTATCGTTCAGTTAACCGCTCATCGGCGGGAGTCCTTTCAAATCAATTTGTTATTGTCATACGTGATCATCTCTGTGTGAGACATTAGCGCTTCCGCTGAGCGATTTGTTTTGGGCGCGTTTCGCTCACTTGACCGTTAGAAAAATGCAGCCTACTGCACCCCCTTTTTTCCCACGACTTACTCAGTCCAGTTGTTGCTGTGACGGAGAGAGGTCCTGTGCCAGCAGTGTGAGAGGTCAGCTAGTACCCAAACTCCACTTCACAGTTCTTCAGTACTCCCATCCTTAGTTCAGCTTTGGGTGATACGCAGCATTCATCGACTAGTATTTCCCTCTTGTATTTCCCTAGTCTTAGAGTTTAATTAAGGTGTTTTTTTTTTTCTAGGCGTAAGGATTTAGCTTTTGCTTGAGTGAGTGAGTGCGATCTCATTAATTTGATTTTGAATTGTAACGTTAAATTTATTTTTTTTGTAATCAATAAATTTAACAGTTCTTTTTCTTGAGCTTAATGTAAAGTAACCTCTTGTTTCATTTCTCCGCAGTTAAGCTTATTTCTCTTACAGCTCCTAGCTTGCATAAACGTTTGCTTTTCATAACTGGTACTTAGGCCAGTTTTGTGTAAAACTTAAAATCCGTTGTGCCTCCTATGAGTTAAGCATCAGCAAGAACCTGATACTATTGTTAGTTATTTATTGTCAGGGGTGAAGTAACTTTCTCCAGAGGCTACAGTACTAATAAACAGCAATTGAGTGATTAGTCTTTGCTGTGTACTGTCGAGAAAGTTTATAAATTCTCGTTCTTAGAGAATCGTTGCTTGATTTAGCAAGACAATCATTGTCCCTGCTCTTTAATATTATTGAATATTATTATCAATTAAATAATATTTAGCATATATTTTAAAAACCCCGTGACAATTGGCGACCTCATTCCAGGATATTAACTCCTAGCTCTAAAGCTATTCACGAGATAGTGCTCACTCGTTCATATTTAGGAATTTATCATTAAAGTTTATAGGCACAAGCTTACTGGTGTTTACCCTTAATTTAGCAAGTGAATTTTGCTTTATTAATCAATAGAGTACTTAACTCTAGTTTATTCTTGGTAACGCCAGACGATTTTATTCGCTTCTGGGAAGTCAGCGTACCCATTGTGTTTATTATTGAGTCTTCCCAGTCATTTGGATTTTTGCTTTAATTTTTGCCAGTTAACTAGATAAGACTGGTCACCACTAGCTTGTGTCTGTATTCTTTATTTGTATTATTAGCATTCGTTTGCGAAGCAGCCAGTACTCAGTTTCGTTTGCTTAATAAATTAGCACCATGGCAGCCAGTGCTTATGTACAGGAAGCCAAAGATATGGGTCTCACTGACCCAGAGAAAATACAGAGTTACGTTCTCTCACGGTTTAATTACGAGCAAGAACGTGAGAAAGACGCTCGTGAACGTGAGCGAGAACAACGCGAATACGAGCGAGAACAACGCGAATACGAGCGAGAACAGCACGAATATGAGCGAGAACAACGTGAACAACGAGACAGAGAACGAGAACACGAACGTGCCGAGCGAGAACCACGCGAGAGACATGAACTTGAAGTGCTGAAGCTCAAGCGAGATTCCTTGGTTTCAGACACGTCTGGTGCAGTTGGTACAAGCTCCACGAGCGTTCTCCCTGCACATGTCCTGGCGACCCCACGCATCAAGCTTCCTTCATACAAGGAAAGCGAGCGAATCGAGCCGTACATAGCTCGTTTTGAGGACATGGCAGACATGTATCAACTGGATGAGGCAGCTAAGCGGCTTCAGTTTCTTAGCCTATTTGAGGGCCCTGCCCTCGATATTCTCCACAGAATTCGTGGAGACAATCTCACATATGAGATGATGAAAGCTGCACTCATTAAGGCGTATGGTCTCACAGCAGACGACGCCAAAGTTCAGTTCATGCGAGCTCGTCTCCAAGACAAGGAGACAGCTGTTCAGTTCCTTGATCGTCTCACAGCTTACTTAAATGAGTGGATGGAGAAAGATGAAACTCCTTCCACGCGTGAGGGGATAATTGACCTTATGCTGCGTACACAGCTAGAGAGGTCGTGGCCTGCTGAGCTCATAGCACAGCTTAAGATCTGCCAGGTGAAAGATGCCAGCCAAATGGCAGAAAAGGCTGATGCATTCTTTAATGCATACTGGTATCAAGCTCGTAAGCAAAACACCTGGAACAGAAAACCTGATAAATCTGGGAAATCGTCTCAGACTGAACCCCAGCAGCAAGGCCATTCTCAGAATAATGGCCAAGGTCCAAAACCGCAGTGGAAGGACCAGGGGCAAAACACTCAGAAACCTGAGTGGAAGAGGTACAACAAGTACCCTAACCAACAGCAGTATCAGCCACGCAACCGACCTTTGGGACAAACTTTTTCACCACCAGCTCAAAAGAGGCAGGAAGCAAATGCAGCCTTCATTCCTCAGCAGCAGCACGGTGGTCACGTCCCTACCAGTATGGGTACTCACCCACAGTTCACTAGTCCCACAGTGACAGTGAACCCCCCTCCACAGATGGCCAATGTTCCATCTTCCCAATATAATTGTCAAGGCACAATGTTTGCCGCATCAATTCAGCAGCCTCATGAGTGGCTAGCTGTTTCCTCCACAGGCCCTCCCACAGGTGACAGCACCTTCCTTGTTCAGCCAGGGTTTGTGGGAGACATTCCTGTGAAGGTCCTGAGAGACAATGGTTCCTCAGGCTGCTCTGTTAAGCAGAGTTTAGTTCGGCCTGAGCAGTATACAGGTCGACAGATCCTTGCAAACCTTATTGATGGATCAGTGAGATTGTTCCCTGAGGCATGTATCCAGGTGGCATCTCCATTTTATACTGGTACGACACTTGCAGTTGTCATGCCAGAGCCTCTATTTGACCTTATAGTAGGCAATATTCAAGGAGTCAAGGATAGTTGCTCCGATGATGATGCTACTCAGACTTCGGCTGCTGCGGTAACACGAGCCATGGCTGAGGCTCCAGACTGTGTCACCCCAGTGATCATTGAATCGCCGCAAGATCTGATGTGTAGTCAACTTGTTGTACAAGAACAACATTCTGACCCGACACTTGCTGCTGTGCGGAACAAACAAAAGGGTCGAGTGATTAAGTATTCACGGGGAGGTCGAGCCAAGTTCCTTCGTAAACAAGGACGGCTCTACCATGAGTCACGAACACCCGAGGGTGAGGTTCGACTGCAGTTTGTCGTTCCCGCCAAGTACCGCCTAGCAGTGTTACAATGGGGTCATTGTTCAGCCTCAGGAGGTCACTTGGGGAAAAGGAAGACCCAGGGCCGTATCCGAGCTGACTTTTTCTGGCCAGGGATGGGACGAGACATAGATAGTTTTGTCCGTTCCTGCAGTGTGTGCCAAAGTATCGCCACTAATCAGGGACATGCCCTTCCTGTGCCATTTGTAACCACACCTGTAATCTCTGGGACAGTTGAGAGACAGGGTAGTGGTGAAGTGGGTGCGGACCTGACGTCTCGCCCATTGGCCCCACAGGACACATTATGTCTAGGGCCTGTACATACATATTATATACCGTAAGTTAAGGGGGAAGTTTGAGAGAGAACTCCGCAGAGGCGACTCGAGGCTATGGAAGACCCGAGTTTGCACAAGGATTCTCAGCTTCCCAGTACTAATATAAGTACTGTAGGTTAAGGGGGAAGTTCGAGAGAGAACTCCGCAGAGGCGACTCGAGGCTATGGAAGACCCAAGTTTTCACAAGGATTCTCAGCTCCCTGATATTAATATAAGTACTGTAGGTTAAGGGGGAAGTGAGAACTCCGCAGAGGCGACTTGAAGCTATGGAAGACCCGAGTTTGCACAAGGATTCTCAGCTCCCCGATACTAAAACAAGTACTGTAGGTTAAGGGGGAAGTTCGAGAGAGAACTCCACAGAGGCGACTCGAGGCTATGGAAGACCCGAGTTTGCACAAGGATTCTCAGCTTCCTGATATTAATATAAGTACTGTAGGTTAAGGCACAGGTTGAGGACCCGTGTGCAGTTCAAGGCTATGGAAGACCCAAATTTGCACAAGGATTCTCAACTTGCCGACCATAATCATGTGCTATAATTAATGGCGACCTCAAATGTACGTAGTAGCACTGACTGCTAGGCAGAGAGAGTAATTGTAACATAATAAAATTTTGTCTCATTGACACTTTTGATGCTCCACCTCAATTGATTTTGCAGGTACAGCAATGGGCGTAGCAGTTTTGCTGTGCGGGCCAGCCGATCGTATGCCACACGCTAGCGCCTCTTCTCCTCTGCCTTCATCATCGTCATATTATTATTTACTATGTCATTTTACACGTAGGTACAGTTACACTACAACTGTCACACCTACACCGTGTATTACATACACCACGCTACACAACAATTAGTTGTCAGTTTAAATGTAGCGAATTTTCGCTCAGTTTGACCTGAGTACAGGATTTTCACCGTCGTCACGGAGTTTTTCCCTCAAGCTTGCTTCTATTAACGTAAATACGAGTTTTTTTTCGCTCACTGGCGACTGCGACTTTCTCCTGTAGCAGGATAGCACACACACCACAGTGTGAATCTTGTGTGAATGAGATAGGATGTGTATATATATATGTATATCCACAAATTTTTTCCCATAAGGAAAAAATTTAATTTTGTAGGGGCGTAAAGTCACGAATCAAATTTGCGACATTTCCCTTTTGTAAGAAGCCACAAACTATTAGTAGAAAACTCACTGTTTATCGTTCAGTTAACCGCTCATCGGCGGGAGTCCTTTCAAATCAATTTGTTATTGTCATACATGATCGTCTCTGTGTGAGACATTAGCGCTTCCGCTGAGCGATTTGTTTTGGGCGCGTTTCACTCACTTGACTGTTAGAAAAATGCGGCCTACTGCACCCCCTTTTTTCCCACGACTTACTCAGTCCAGTTGTTGCTGTGACGGAGAGAGGTCCTGTGCCAGCAGTGTGAGAGGTCAGCTAGTACCCAAACTCCACTTCACAGTTCTTCAGTACTTCCATCCTTAGTTCAGCTTCGGGTGATACGCAGCATTCATCGACTAGTATTTCCTTCTTGTATTTCCCTAGTCTTAAGAGTTTAATTAAGGTGTTTTTTTTTTTCTAGGCGTAAGGATTTAGCTTTTGCTTGAGTGAGTGAGTGTGATCTCATTAATTTGATTTTGAATTGTAATGTTAAATTTATTTTTTTGTAATCAATAAATTTAACAGTTCTTTTTCTTGAGCTTAATGTAAAGTAAACTCTTGTTTTATTTCTCCGCAGTTAAGCTTATTTCTCTTACAGCTCCTAGCTTGCATAAACGTTTGCCTTTCATAACTGGTACTTAGGCCAGTTTTGTGTATTAAACTTAAAATCCGTTGTGCCTCCTAGGAGTTAAGCATCAGCAAGAACCTGATACTATTGTTAGTTATTTATTGTCAGGGGTGAAGTAACTTTCTCCAGAGGCTACAGTACTAATAAACAGCAATTGAGTGATTAGTCTCTGCTGTGTACTGTCGAGAAAGTTTATAAATTCTCGTTCTTAGAAAATCGTTGCTTGATTTAGCAAGACAATCATTGTCCCTGCTCTTTAATATTATTGAATATTATTATCAATTAAATAATATTTAGCATATATTTTAAAAACCCCGTGACACAACCCATATGACCTTGACCTTTGACCCCGTGACTTTGCCAACTCAATCAGTTCATCGCTCATACTGTATCACTGACAAAAGTTTGGTCGAAATCCGTCAATGGGTTCAGGAGATATCGCTACCCACACCCAGATGATCTTGACCTTTGACCCCTTGACCTTGTTGACCGTATCAGTTCATCGTCTCCTCATACTATATCACCGACAAAAGTTCGATAGAAATCCATCAATGGATTCAGGAGATATTGCGCCCACAATGATAAACCAAGTCAATCTCATATGACCTTGACCTTTGACCCCTTAGCTTAGTTGACCTAAACATTTCATCATCTCCTCAAACTGTATCACTGGCAATAGCTTGGTGGAAATTCGTCAGTGGGTTCAGGAGATATTGTGTCCACACTAATGTTACGGATGCATCCCCACAGGGATAAAATAAGTCAGCCCAATATGACCTTGACCTTTGACACCTTTACCTTCCTGAACTAATCATTTTATCATTCTCTCATACTACATCACTGACAAAAGTTTGGTCGAAATCCGTTGAGGGGTTCAGGAGATATCGCGTCCACATTGACAAACTAACTCGACCCCATAATACCCTGACCTTTTGGCCCCTTGACCTAACTGGCCTAATCAGTTCATCATCTCCTCATACTGCATTACTGACAAGAGTTTGGTGCAAATCCGTCGATGTGTTCAGGTGATATTGAGCCCAGAAAAGTGTTACAGACGCACGCAACCCACGCAGGCAAGGACGGACAGAGGAATCTCTTAATGCCTCCTCTACCATAGGAGGGTGAAGGCATAATAAAATACAAAAATACTTCATTGGAGTGAAGTGGTTAAGAGCCATCAGATTCCTCAGTTCTGACATATTTCCTCTACTGGAACTGGGAAAAGTACGTAACCAAGCGGCCTTCATCTGGCTGATATATTTCTTATCCCTTTGGCTATTGTACATGTCGCCTCAGACGAAAAAGAAGCAAATTTTACATCAATTTTATTAATAGTGGGATGGTCATTATCACAGAAATTACCGTCCTATTAGCTTTACATCTTCGGTGTGGATGGTGGTAGAAAGTATTGTGAGATGTGGAGGTGTATGTTATGTAGTAGGACTACTGGGCTTTGGAAACGGATTGTGAAGCCAATGCCCAGAAGTCAGATACATAAAAAAAATAATAATAAAATAACAAAATAAGAGTGTACAAAATTTAGATTCAGTTCATTTACTATATAATCTCATAGGCACTATCGTGCAAATTATGGTTCAATTAGCATTCCATCTCTATTAAAGATGGTATTAGAAGGTAACGTTTCATATAAGACTGTAGAACATTTATAATAAAATAATTTTCCCGGTACTTCTTGACTCACAACATGACTTCCTGGCTGTGATCATATCTGACTAATTTTTATCATATTGCTCGTTCTCTAAAAATGGTTAATGTCGGGCATTTGGCTCTCTTCATCTAGGTCTCCAAAACGATTTGATAACGTACTTAACAGAAAATCTCGGGCACCGGGAAATTAGGGAGACGGGCTGTATGAACTGAGAACTGGCTGACCCACCAGAAACACAGATTAGTCACTGGGGAAAATGGGGAAACTTGTAGCTGGGTATCCGATATAAACTGAGTGCCCAAGCAGAAAGTCAGGTATTTTTCTCGTGTTCATACCACGTAAGCCGTTATTGTTTATTTAATATTTACATCAGCGTTACGTGAGCATTGTCACCCGAATTATGAAAGTTACTGACGATACAAAGCAAGGAAATAATGTTTCCTTGCTTGAGAAGACAGAAGAACTATGTATGGGCTCGGTTAAGGTTGGTAGGTATCTTGCAATATGGTGCACACTGGTACTACAAATCCGAGAACCAATTACTTTGTGTTAAGAAGCACAATCAGCATTACTAACTTGGAGAGAGACTAAGGCGTACTAATCAACATTGGCTCCAAGTTCTCTAACCAGAACAGTAAGATAGAGAAAAATGGATACAGAAAAGGACAGATGAGGTACAGATTCAAGGAGATAGTTCTCTCGCTGTACTTTTTATCTTTCACAGCCGAAAATGGATTATCTGTGCAATGTATATCACCGCCTCTGAAAATGGACATCACGAGACAATGGAATCCAGACATGGTTACTAAACTAATCCCTTCTATCTAGTGCATGAGATACAGGCACTTTTTTTTTTTTTTATTAGGTGTCTGCTTGTACTGCTAACTTAGGTTTTGAAAACCTTTCATGGACATGAAAACATCGACCACCAGCACGCCTAAATACCAACAGTGCGAGATACCACGAGTGAAAGCTTAAACTGAATTTCTTCTCCCTTGATAAATTACACAGTTTCTCTAGATACAAGATCTGTGACACCTGGAATCGCCTATTAGCAGAGGTAGTTAAGAGTTCTCCACAAACTAGGCCAATGCATGGTTAGACAAAGTTTTCTTAGACCAATAGTACTTTGATGGTCAATTGTATTCTTCCTCCTTTCCTGTAAAATTTTCTGGTGTGGCTTCATTTCCAATTCAACTAGGTATACAGTTGACCACATACCAACCTGGGACAGCATCTGTATGTAGCAGAGGTTTGGTATTTGGTACACTTGACACCCGTAATATATTGACATACTTGTTGGTGGCACTGACATTATTGAACAGAGGTGTCAAATATCAATTAAAATGACCAAGTAACTGCAATGTATGAAAGTCGGAAATTGTAACTAGACCTCCACTTCACAGACACTGTCCCACGCTCGTAATTTTCTGTGCATGTACTGGGGTGGGAGAGGTTGGGCGAACTTTCATTTTCCTATACGTTTCTCTCACTACTGGAGTAGACATGTGTTATGATGTGCACAAGACAGCAGGATTCACAGTAGCCGCATCCATGGTACATTCTCGGTAAAAATCGATAAACCATATGAGGAAACACCTATCCCTGCAACCCCTTGTAACTAACACTCTCTCTCTCTCTCTCGGGGCACCGCTCTCCCTTCTACATATATCATCTTTTTTTTGTTTTTTACGTACGTCCACTTCACTCTCTCATCTCTCTCTCTCTCTCTCTCTCTCTCTCTCTCTGTTTTCCGAGCAATAAAAAATGTAATAGATTTTGCACCGCAGGGGGGAAGACAAACACTTCAGTCTCCCCAGAGCTCGGAGTCCGTCTCTTTGTTCAATTCTTATTTCCAAAAGCCAAGACAGATAAAGAGAGAGAGAGAGAGAGAGAAAGAGTGAGATTCCACCCATTCGATATGATGATACCTTTAAGTGATTCTATAATGAGAGAGAAGCCAAATGGTTTTCGGCGGTCCAGGAAACCACTTAACCCCTTAACCCCTTCATTGGTATAGAAATAGTTAAACGACACGGAAGAGGATAGTAAGGAGTAGTAAGCAAAATAAATTGCTTAGGGAGAGGTGACAGGGAGCTTCCTAACCGACGGTAATACGGGCCACTGTGATGCTAGCAGGGATTTGCCAAACTCTGGGTTCATGAGTTACTAGACAGTATGAATTTTCACTTGTTAAAGCTTGACAGAGGGGTGGTGGGTGACATCCCTGACCCAGCCATTACTCATGAGGGCGTGACTAGAGAACTCTCAGTGCAGTGTATCAGAAGCTTGTCACTCCAGCCAATTTAAACCCTGCCTTCAGATGATTTTTACAATTTTAGTTGAGACTTTCTGAACTTGAAAGGTTAGATATGGTCTCCATTAATCATTTAAGTAACGGAAATTTTTACAAAGCTGAATTAAATTATTTGGAAACGAGGAGCGAAACCCCAAGACCTCGGGCTCTGAACTGTAAACGAAATCATCGCTCAGTATGCCTCCGTCAAGCCTTTCGCACGGACTCGCCATACAACCTGTCACGAATCAAATTCGCGACATTTCCCTTTTGTGAGAAGCCACGAACTATTAGTGGAAAACTCACTGTTTATCGTTCAGTTAACCGCTCATCGGCGGGAGTCCTTTCAAATCAATTTGTTATTGTCATACGTGATCATCTCTGTGTGAGACATTAGCGCTTCCGCTGAGCGATTTGTTTTGGGCGCGTTTCGCTCACTTGACCGTTAGAAAAATGCAGCCTACTGCACCCCCTTTTTTCCCACGACTTACTCAGTCCAGTTGTTGCTGTGACGGAGAGAGGTCCTGTGCCAGCAGTGTGAGAGGTCAGCTAGTACCCAAACTCCACTTCACAGTTCTTCAGTACTCCCATCCTTAGTTCAGCTTTGGGTGATACGCAGCATTCATCGACTAGTATTTCCCTCTTGTATTTCCCTAGTCTTAGAGTTTAATTAAGGTGTTTTTTTTTTTCTAGGCGTAAGGATTTAGCTTTTGCTTGAGTGAGTGAGTGCGATCTCATTAATTTGATTTTGAATTGTAACGTTAAATTTATTTTTTTTGTAATCAATAAATTTAACAGTTCTTTTTCTTGAGCTTAATGTAAAGTAACCTCTTGTTTCATTTCTCCGCAGTTAAGCTTATTTCTCTTACAGCTCCTAGCTTGCATAAACGTTTGCTTTTCATAACTGGTACTTAGGCCAGTTTTGTGTAAAACTTAAAATCCGTTGTGCCTCCTATGAGTTAAGCATCAGCAAGAACCTGATACTATTGTTAGTTATTTATTGTCAGGGGTGAAGTAACTTTCTCCAGAGGCTACTGTACTAATAAACAGCAATTGAGTGATTAGTCTCTGCTGTGTACTGTCGAGAAAGTTTATAAATTCTCGTTCTTAGAGAATCGTTGCTTGATTTAGCAAGACAATCATTGTCCCTGCTCTTTAATATTATTGAATATTATTATCAATTAAATAATATTTAGCATATATTTTAAAAACCCCGTGACAATTGGCGACCTCATTCCAGGATATTAACTCCTAGCTCTAAAGCTATTCACGAGATAGTGCTCACTCGTTCATATTTAGGAATTTATCATTAAAGTTTATAGGCACAAGCTTACTGGTGTTTACCCTTAATTTAGCAAGTGAATTTTGCTTTATTAATCAATAGAGTACTTAACTCTAGTTTATTCTTGGTAACGCCAGACGATTTTATTCGCTTCTGGGAAGTCAGCGTACCCATTGTGTTTATTATTGAGTCTTCCCAGTCATTTGCATTTTTGCTTTAATTTTTGCCAGTTAACTAGATAAGACTGGTCACCACTAGCTTGTGTCTGTATTCTTTATTTGTATTATTAGCATTCGTTTGCGAAGCAGCCAGTACTCAGTTTCGTTTGCTTAATAAATTAGCACCATGGCAGCCAGTGCTTATGTACAGGAAGCCAAAGATATGGGTCTCACTGACCCAGAGAAAATACAGAGTTACGTTCTCTCACGGTTTAATTACGAGCAAGAACGTGAGAAAGACGCTCGTGAACGTGAGCGAGAACAACGCGAATACGAGCGAGAACAACGCGAATACGAGCGAGAACAGCACGAATATGAGCGAGAACAGCGTGAACAACGAGACAGAGAACGAGAACACGAACGTGCCGAGCGAGAACCACGCGAGAGACATGAACTTGAAGTGCTGAAGCTCAAGCGAGATTCCTTGGTTTCAGACACGTCTGGTGCAGTTGGTACAAGCTCCACGAGCGTTCTCCCTGCACATGTCCTGGCGACCCCACGCATCAAGCTTCCTTCATACAAGGAAAGCGAGCGAATCGAGCCGTACATAGCTCGTTTTGAGGACATGGCAGACATGTATCAACTGGATGAGGCAGCTAAGCGGCTTCAGTTTCTTAGCCTATTTGAGGGCCCTGCCCTCGATATTCTCCACAGAATTCGTGGAGACAATCTCACATATGAGATGATGAAAGCTGCACTCATTAAGGCGTATGGTCTCACAGCAGACGACGCCAAAGTTCAGTTCATGCGAGCTCGTCTCCAAGACAAGGAGACAGCTGTTCAGTTCCTTGATCGTCTCACAGCTTACTTAAATGAGTGGATGGAGAAAGATGAAACTCCTTCCACGCGTGAGGGGATAATTGACCTTATGCTGCGTACACAGCTAGAGAGGTCGTGGCCTGCTGAGCTCATAGCACAGCTTAAGATCTGCCAGGTGAAAGATGCCAGCCAAATGGCAGAAAAGGCTGATGCATTCTTTAATGCATACTGGTATCAAGCTCGTAAGCAAAACACCTGGAACAGAAAACCTGATAAATCTGGGAAATCGTCTCAGACTGAACCCCAGCAGCAAGGCCATTCTCAGAATAATGGCCAAGGTCCAAAACCGCAGTGGAAGGACCAGGGGCAAAACACTCAGAAACCTGAGTGGAAGAGGTACAACAAGTACCCTAACCAACAGCAGTATCAGCCACGCAACCGACCTTTGGGACAAACTTTTTCACCACCAGCTCAAAAGAGGCAGGAAGCAAATGCAGCCTTCATTCCTCAGCAGCAGCACGGTGGTCACGTCCCTACCAGTATGGGTACTCACCCACAGTTCACTAGTCCCACAGTGACAGTGAACCCCCCTCCACAGATGGCCAATGTTCCATCTTCCCAATATAATCCACAAGGCACAATGTTTGCCGCATCAATTCAGCAGCCTCATGAGTGGCTAGCTGTTTCCTCCACAGGCCCTCCCACAGGTGACAGCACCTTCCTTGTTCAGCCAGGGTTTGTGGGAGACATTCCTGTGAAGGTCCTGAGAGACAATGGTTCCTCAGGCTGCTCTGTTAAGCAGAGTTTAGTTCGGCCTGAGCAGTATACAGGTCGACAGATCCTTGCAAACCTTATTGATGGATCAGTGAGATTGTTCCCTGAGGCATGTATCCAGGTGGCATCTCCATTTTATACTGGTACGACACTTGCAGTTGTCATGCCAGAGCCTCTATTTGACCTTATAGTAGGCAATATTCAAGGAGTCAAGGATAGTTGCTCCGATGATGATGCTACTCAGACTTCGGCTGCTGCGGTAACACGAGCCATGGCTGAGGCTCCAGACTGTGTCACCCCAGTGATCATTGAATCGCCGCAAGATCTGATGTGTAGTCAACTTGTTGTACAAGAACAACATTCTGACCCGACACTTGCTGCTGTGCGGAACAAACAAAAGGGTCGAGTGATTAAGTATTCACGGGGAGGTCGAGCCAAGTTCCTTCGTAAGCAAGGACGGCTCTACCATGAGTCACGAACACCCGAGGGTGAGGTTCGACTGCAGTTTGTCGTTCCCGCCAAGTACCGCCTAGCAGTGTTACAATGGGGTCATTGTTCAGCCTCAGGAGGTCACTTGGGGAAAAGGAAGACCCAGGGCCGTATCCGAGCTGACTTTTTCTGGCCAGGGATGGGACGAGACATAGATAGTTTTGTCCGTTCCTGCAGTGTGTGCCAAAGTATCGCCACTAATCAGGGACATGCCCTTCCTGTGCCATTTGTAACCACACCTGTAATCTCTGGGACAGTTGAGAGACAGGGTAGTGGTGAAGTGGGTGCGGACCTGACGTCTCGCCCATTGGCCCCACAGGACACATTATGTCTAGGGCCTGTACATACATATTATATACCGTAAGTTAAGGGGGAAGTTTGAGAGAGAACTCCGCAGAGGCGACTCGAGGCTATGGAAGACCCGAGTTTGCACAAGGATTCTCAGCTTCCCAGTACTAATATAAGTACTGTAGGTTAAGGGGGAGGTTCGAGAGAGAACTCCGCAGAGGCGACTCGAGGCTATGGAAGACCCGAGTTTGCACAAGGATTCTCAGCTCCCTGATATTAATATAAGTACTGTAGGTTAAGGGGGAAGTGAGAACTCCGCAGAGGCGACTTGAAGCTATGGAAGACCCGAGTTTGCACAAGGATTCTCAGCTCCCCGATACTAATACAAGTACTGTAGGTTAAGGGGGAAGTTCGAGAGAGAACTCCACAGAGGCGACTCGAGGCTATGGAAGACCCGAGTTTGCACAAGGATTCTCAGCTTCCTGATATTAATATAAGTACTGTAGGTTAAGGCACAGGTTGAGGACCCGTGTGCAGTTCAAGGATATGGAAGACCCAAATTTCCACAAGGATTCTCAACTTGCCGACCATAATCATGTGCTATAATTAATGGCGACCTCACTTGTACGTAGTAGCACTGACTGCTAGGCAGAGAGAGTAATTGTAACATAATAAAATTTTGTCTCATTGACACTTTTGATGCTCCACCTCAATTGATTTTGCAGGTACAGCAAT
The DNA here is from genome assembly GCF_032717465.1 of Coenobita brevimanus. Taxonomy (NCBI): domain Eukaryota; kingdom Metazoa; phylum Arthropoda; class Malacostraca; order Decapoda; family Coenobitidae; genus Coenobita; species Coenobita brevimanus. The sequence continues at coordinate 17,163,209 of NC_136955.1, read as the reverse complement.
GGGCGTAGCAGTTTTGCTGTGCGGGCCAGCCGATCGTCTGCCGCACGCTAGCGCCTCTTCTCCTCTGCCTTCATCATCGTCATATTATTATTTACTATGTCATTTTACACCTAGGTACAGTTACACTACAACTGTCACACCTACACCGTGTATTACATACACCGCGCTACACAACAATTAGTTGTCAGTGTAAATGTAGCGAATTTTCGCTCAGTTTGACCTGAGTACAGGATTTTCACCGTCGTCACGGAGTTTTTCCCTCAAGCTTGCTTCTATTAACGTAAATACGAGTTTTTTTTCGCTCACTGGCGACTGCGACTTTCTCCTGTAGCAGGATAGCACACACACCACAGTGTGAATCTTGTGTGAATGAGATAGGATGTGTACATATATATGTATATCCACAAATTTTTTCCCATAAGGAAAAAATTTAATTTTGTAGGGGCGTAAAGTCACGAATCAAATTTGCGACATTTCCCTTTTGTAAGAAGCCACAAACTATTAGTAGAAAACTCACTGTTTATCGTTCAGTTAACCGCTCATCGGCGGGAGTCCTTTCAAATCAATTTGTTATTGTCATACATGATCGTCTCTGTGTGAGACATTAGCGCTTCCGCTGAGCGATTTGTTTTGGGCGCGTTTCACTCACTTGACTGTTAGAAAAATGCGGCCTACTGCACCCCCTTTTTTCCCACGACTTACTCAGTCCAGCTGTTGCTGTGACGGAGAGAGGTCCTGTGCCAGCAGTGTGAGAGGTCAGCTAGTACCCAAACTCCACTTCACAGTTCTTCAGTACTCCCATCCTCAGTTCAGCTTCGGGTGATACGCAGCATTCATCGACTAGTATTTCCTTCTTGTATTTCCCTAGTCTTAAGAGTTTAATTAAGGTGTTTTTTTTTTTCTAGGCGTAAGGATTTAGCTTTTGCTTGAGTGAGTGAGTGTGATCTCATTAATTTGATTTTGAATTGTAATGTTAAATTTATTTTTTTGTAATCAATAAATTTAACAGTTCTTTTTCTTGAGCTTAATGTAAAGTAAACTCTTGTTTTATTTCTCTGCAGTTAAGCTTATTTCTCTTACAGCTCCTAGCTTGCATAAACGTTTGCCTTTCATAACTGGTACTTAGGCCAGTTTTGTGTATTAAACTTAAAATCCGTTGTGCCTCCTAGGAGTTAAGCATCAGCAAGAACCTGATACTATTGTTAGTTATTTATTGTCAGGGGTGAAGTAACTTTCTCCAGAGGCTACAGTACTAATAAACAGCAATTGAGTGATTAGTCTCTGCTGTGTACTGTCGAGAAAGTTTATAAATTCTCGTTCTTAGAGAATCGTTGCTTGATTTAGCAAGACAATCATTGTCCCTGCTTTTTAATATTATTGAATATTATTATCAATTAAATAATATTTAGCATATATTTTAAAAACCCCGTGACACAACCCATATGACCTTGACCTTTGACCCCGTGACTTTGCCAACTCAATCAGTTCATCGCTCATACTGTATCACTGACAAAAGTTTGGTCGAAATCCGTCAATGGGTTCAGGAGATATCGCTACCCACACCCAGATGATCTTGACCTTTGACCCCTTGACCTTGTTGACCGTATCAGTTCATCGTCTCCTCATACTATATCACCGACAAAAGTTCGATAGAAATCCATCAATGGATTCAGGAGATATTGCGCCCACAATGATAAACCAAGTCAATCCCATATGACCTTGACCTTTGACCCCTTAGCTTAGTTGACCTAAACATTTCATCATCTCCTCAAACTGTATCACTGGCAATAGCTTGGTGGAAATTCGTCAGTGGGTTCAGGAGATATTGTGTCCACACTAATGTTACGGATGCATCCCCACAGGGATAAAATAAGTCAGCCCAATATGACCTTGACCTTTGACACCTTTACCTTCCTGAACTAATCATTTTATCATTCTCTCATACTACATCACTGACAAAAGTTTGGTCGAAATCCGTTGAGGGGTTCAGGAGATATCGCGTCCACATTGACAAACTAACTCGACCCCATAATACCCTGACCTTTTGGCCCCTTGACCTAACTGGCCTAATCAGTTCATCATCTCCTCATACTGCATTACTGACAAGAGTTTGGTGCAAATCCGTCGATGTGTTCAGGTGATATTGAGCCCAGAAAAGTGTTACAGACGCACGCAACCAATGCACGCACGGACGGACAGAGGAATCTCTTAATGCCTCCTCTACCATAGGAGGGTGAAGGCATAATAAAATATAAAAAATACTTCATTGGAGTGAAGTAGTTAAGAGCCATCAGATCCCTCAGTTCTGACATATTTCCTCTATGGGAACTGGGAAAAGTACGTAACCAAGCGGCCTTCATCTGGATGATATATTTCATAACCCTCTGGCTATTGTACATGTCGCCTCAAACGAAAAAGAAGCAAATTTACATCAATCTTATTGAAAGGAGGATGGTCATTATCACCGAAATTACCGTCCTATTAGCTTTACATCTTCGGTGTGGATGATGGTAGAATGTATAGTGAGATATGGAGGTGTATGTTATGTAGGAGGACTACTGGGCCTTGGAAACGGACTGTGAAGCCAGTGCCCAGAAGTCAGACACATAAAAAATATAATAATAAAATAACAAATTAAGAGTGTACAGCATTTAGATTCAAATAATTTACTACATAATCTCATAGGCACTATCATGCAAATTATGGTTCAATTAGCTTTACATCTTTATTAAAGATGGTATTAGAAGGTAAAGTTTCATATAAGACTGTAGAACATTTATAATAACATAATTTACCCGGCACTTCTTGACTCACAACATGACTTCCTGGCTGCGATCATATCTGACTATTTTTTCTTATATTGTTCGTTCTCTAAACGTGGTTAATGTCGGACATTTGGCTCTCTTCATCTACTGTAGACCTCCAAAACTGATTTGATAATGTACTTAATAGAAAATCTCAGGCACTGGGAAAATAGGGAGACGGGCTGTATGAACTGAGAACTGGCTGACCCACCAGAAACACAGATTAGTCACTGGGGAAAATGGGGAAACTTGTAGCTGGGTATCCGATATAAACTGAGTGCCCAAGCAGAAAGTCAGGTATTTTTCTCGTGTTCATACCACGTAAGCCGTTATTGTTTATTTAATATTTACATCAGCGTTACGTGAGCATTGTCACCCGAATTATGAAAGTTACTGACGATACAAAGCAAGGAAATAATGTTTCCTTGCTTGAGAAGACAGAAGAACTATGTATGGGCTCGGTTAAGGTTGGTAGGTATCTTGCAATATGGTGCACACTGGTACTACAAATCCGAGAACCAATTACTTTGTGCTAAGAAGCACAATCAGCATTACTAACTTGGAGAGAGACTAAGGCGTACTAATCAACATTGGCTCCAAGTTCTCTAACCAGAACAGTAAGATAGAGAAAAATGGATACAGAAAAGGACAGATGAGGTACAGATTCAAGGAGATAGTTCTCTCGCTGTACTTTTTATCTTTCACAGCCGAAAATGGATTATCTGTGCAATGTATATCACCGCCTCTGAAAATGGACATCACGAGACAATGGAATCCAGACATGGTTACTAAACTAATCCCTTCTATCTAGTGCATGAGATACAGGCACTTTTTTTTTTTTTATTAGGTGTCTGCTTGTACTGCTAACTTAGGTTTTGAAAACCTTTCATGGACATGAAAACATCGACCACCAGCACGCCTAAATACCAACAGTGCGAGATACCACGAGTGAAAGCTTAAACTGAATTTCTTCTCCCTTGATAAATTACACAGTTTCTCTAGATACAAGATCTGTGACACCTGGAATCGCCTATTAGCAGAGGTAGTTAAGAGTTCTCCACAAACTAGGCCAATGCATGGTTAGACAAAGTTTTCTTAGACCAATAGTACTTTGATGGTCAATTGTATTCTTCCTCCTTTCCTGTAAAATTTTCTGGTGTGGCTTCATTTCCAATTCAACTAGGTATACAGTTGACCACATACCAACCTGGGACAGCATCTGTATGTAGCAGAGGTTTGGTATTTGGTACACTTGACACCCGTAATATATTGACATACTTGTTGGTGGCACTGACATTATTGAACGGAGGTGTCAAATATCAATTAAAATGACCAAGTAACTGCAATGTATGAAAGTCGGAAATTGTAACTAGACCTCCACTTCACAGACACTGTCCCAAGCTCGTAATTTTCTGTGCACGTACTGGGGTGGGAGAGGTCGGGCGAACCTTCATTTTCCTATACGTTTCTCTCACTACTGGAGTAGACATGTGTTATGATGTGCACAAGACAGCAGGATTCACAGTAGCCGCATCCATGGTACATTCTCGGTAAAAATCGATAAACCATATGAGGAAACACCTATCCCTGCAACCCCTTGTAACTAACACTCTCTCTCTCTCTCTCTCTCTCTCTCTCTCTCTCGGGGCACCGCTCTCCCTTCTACATATATCATCTTTTTTTTGTTTTTTACGTACGTCCACTTCACTCTCTCATCTCTCTCTCTCTCTCTCTCTCTCTCTCTCTCTGTTTTCCGAGCAATAAAAAATGTAATAGATTTTGCACCGCAGGGGGGAAGACAAACACTTCAGTCTCCCCAGAGCTCGGAGTCCGTCTCTTTGTTCAATTCTTATTTCCAAAAGCCAAGACAGATAAAGAGAGAGAGAGAGAGAGAGAAAGAGTGAGATTCCACCCATTCGATATGATGATACCTTTAAGTGATTCTATAATGAGAGAGAAGCCAAATGGTTTTCGGCGGTCCAGGAAACCACTTAACCCCTTCATTTCGACGACTTCCTCTCTCTCTCTCTCTCTCTCTCTCTCTCTCTCTCTCAGGCCACCAGCAGGTAGTTCTCAATTTAGGAAGGTCCTCTGGTAATAAAGTAGTCACCTATGGGTTTATCCAACCTTTCTACGTCGAAATTTATGTCATAAGGTGAATAGAATCTTGGGACGGTAGTAAGAGTAACATGTAACAGGCGTCCACACTGAGAGTGTGGAATGTGTTCAAGCGAGCGAGAGAGCAAGTCAGGCAGTGCTGAATATTGTCTCATGTGACTCATCATCTTCCTCTGATTTCCTGACCTGAAAATACTAAAAAGAGCTTATTACATTACACCAGAAAGATTTCCTCGCACTTTGGTCTAGGACCAAACAGAAGGTATTATTTGTTTTGAAAAGGCAAAACCTGGTGGCTCTCAGCAATCGTCGGAAAACACTGCTGCGCTACTCACGCAGCCTTGAATCGTTACTTCTTGCGCTGCCGACTGTTACGCTAAACTGCCTTATAAAAAATGGTTTATCGATTTACGGAAAAACTATTGGGAATTAATGGTTGTCTGTAAAATGAAAGTAATTGAGGATTTTTATGCGATTTCCAAATTTGTGTCTTTCTTGTAACTTCAGAATTGGCTGAGATATCCAAAAAAGTTCGCTACCGTACAACAGAGTTTTCCTCCCGACCCCTGCCCCCATTTCTTGCTGATGTGATAAATCTTTCGCTCGGGTACGTATGTCGGGGGTCCAAACTGTGACTAAATTTGGTGTTCTCGTTCGCTTAGCTCGCTCGGACAATTATATAAATCAAGGCAGAAGACTGAGTAGGTTTGTGCATTACGTATACCACTTTTACACTATGTTGGCCTATAAGTGTCTGTCCATCTTGCATTCCTAATTCTAGCAAGGTATTCACACTAGAATATACTGTTAGTCACAAAGAAGACTCGGAGCCCAGTCTTATTCTGTCACTTAGCTACGGGAAATAAGCTGCAATAGTCAACAATGTGGATATAGTTGAAGTAAAAGAACTATAGTAACCATAGATTCAACAGCAGGTAGCCTTGTGGTTTATTGGGTGAAGGCTCTGCATGTGGATGTGAGCCAAAAAATAAATAAATAAGTAAATCTTAACTGTTTTTGGTATTTGTTGCCCATATAATGCCACTTTATATACAACATGACATATCAAACAACAGCGCGGAGCCAGATATTTATGTTCATCCGTGTATTTTGACTTCAGATGCAAAGTGGATGGCTTTGACCATCCTACCCTCATATGTAATTAATATCTGGAACTAAATATCAAATACAATCTTCACCATAGCTGTGTCCACGGTATATATGATCATCCTCTCGGTATACACTTCCACTATACAGTCACCATCATGTCAACTATTTTATGGCACCTCTATATGAAAAGGCTATTTAAAATAATTTTGCATAAAAGGTAAATAACTTTGATGTCTGTGCACATGGGCGGACAATAACAATGTCTCTCATAATCTGTTAGAAGGAAAATGAAACAAAATCCTACACAAACTCCCAAGATACTCGTATATCTATGTCAATGTTTACCGACATTGGTCAAGCCAAAGCAACCAGGAAAGCCTTAGTAAGTAGTCCAGTGACCTCCTGCCTCAGTAACCTCTTGCAGTCTTCGCGGCAGCGAGGAAACAATGTTGTTCATAGTTTAATGCTAGTAAAGCCAAATATATACAATTTACTAATAGATATTGCCTGATTCGTATATTACTTTCAATGCTGCTAATATTTCCATCTCCAAAAGTATTGAAATTCTCGGTGTCTCACTCAACAATGCCCTCAGCTGGACCTCTTCATGTCACTTGCTAAATCGCCTAAGAGAAACTTGGATTATTGTACAGAGTCCGTAACTTCTTCACTGACGAGCAGTTAGCCATAATTTATAAGAGTCATGTACGCTGTCAACTTGAATATTGCTCACCCTTGTGGAGTGGATGTGGAGAGGTTGCATTAAAACAACCAGACAAAATTCAGAACAAAGCTGCTGGAATTATTAATAACCCTGCTATTATAAATAAACTACCTCCCCTACAAGTAAGAAGGAATGTTGCCTCCATTGCATTATTTTACAGACATTTTTATAGCAAATGCTCAGACGAAACTGCGTCCATTGCGCCACCTCTCCATGCCTTCCCTCGTGCTACACGGGCATCTGATAGCGTTCATGACTGAAATGTCACACACTCATATTGCAGAACTTCTGCCTATAAGAAATTTTTTATTCCCCGAACTGCGTCTCTCTGGAACTCGCTTCCCCGGAGTTGTTTCCCCCCAACCTTCAACCTACAGCTGTTCAAGTCCAACTGTTACAGATATCTTATGACTGGATGACGCCAGTAATCTGGTGTATGGATTATTTTTTTATTCGTTTGTTTTTCATTCCTCTGTTCTGTTATGTAAAAAAATTTTTGCTGGTTTTGTCTGAACAGCTCCCACACATCCTTGATGTGATGGAGGAGGCGGGCCCGTGTCCTCTCGTTCTCTGACTTCCACGCGTTGACAATCTGTACCCACACAGTCTGGATGGCTCTGCACTAATGTTTGATCTCTCACGTCAGGATATTTCTCACACTTGCCAGTCCTTGATATCACGACCTTTCTAAAGCTCGTTATCTGACGCTGCTATACAAGGTGTAATGCAGCATTACATCCCGAAATTGTAACTCCTTTATATAACGCCCTGAATGAAGGAAAATAGACAAATGATGTGACCACCACTTTGCATTTCATTCTCCCTCCTTTCCCTCACTCAGCCTCAGCACCATCACTCGTTTCCCCACCCACCTTCCCTTCTCTCTCTGGCCTCTCCCTCTCAGCCCCTTTTACTTCAGTGTGACTTGCCGCACATAAAGGAGCCAGCCTAAGGCAGAGGGTGCCGAGGAGTAGGTGATTATTCGGTATTATTTTACAAGTGCACAGGGATTTGGAATCTCAATTTTACTCTTACAGATATCTAAATATCACCAGTGCGAACATTTTGAACCCTAGAAACAACTTCCGCAAATGAATGTTAACGCGAAAAAAGAATTTTGAAAATTTTCTGAAAAATTACTCTCTACATAGTCTGGCGATACGTGAGACCCATCGCGGCGCGTGCCTAATGCATTGTGGTCCTGTCTCACGTGTGTCTACCATCACGTCACGGTTCACGTGACTTATGGGTGGGGCTAAAGCGTGTGTCTACTGTTACGTCACGCGCTATCTGCTCATGCGTGAAGTTCAAACTGATACAACCGGCACGCAAATTTGAATTTCGGATATGCTGGGGTCCCGCAGGATTTGAAACAGGGTTGCCAGACGTACGATAATTATCGTACATGTACGATTATTTACCCCTCTGTACGATGTACGTAGTGTTCCTCATCATCGTACAGTTTGTACCATAATTTTCTGCATTTTGTACGATTTGTACGATAATTTTCGATGTTTATTAAATAGTTGTATAGATTATTGTGAGAGTTGAAAAAACAGTAATTGTCACTTAGTTTCATAAAGTGTCTGGAAAAATAAACAGTGGGACTGGGAGGTTTCATATTACCGTTAGAGAGACGAGAAATTCACGCGTTCAGAACCTGTGAAACACACATCGCGGACTCGTGGGTCTGGGCAGGGTTACTTTGGTTTGGCCGCGAGAGGCTGGGAGTCCCGTGCGGGATACTGTAGTGGGTGATACTGGGTGGCTTGGGTGCGCTCAGTCACTTGGTGTGGACTGTGGTGGAGTAGGCCTAAGTAGATCAGATGAACCTTCATTCAGTATGGACTCATCTTCAGGATCCAAAAAGAGAAAGGTGAGCTATTTGTGATGCTTTCTTAACCTATGCATCTTACAGGCAATTAGTTACAGAATAATTGAATAACTTTACTTCTGTTTCTTTGTAGTTAATGAGAAGAGGCAACTAAGCAAGGTTATGAGTATGTTGTAATATCCACTGCCAAATGTTATATGAGACAGAAATGTTAAATATCATAGTGGCTATTTAAGATTATTAAAGTGAGTGATAACTTAGAGTGTTAATGTAAAAGAGGCAAATGGTATTATGTGTAGCATCGTGAGTTCAAGCAGTGAAATATGTCATATGTGTTTAATACTCTACGCAGGCACCTGCTGGCCGTTCTAGACAGGCAGAGGCATCTACTTCAGGCTCTCAGTCTCGTCGTCAGCAACGATATAGGAAGGAATGGGAAATAGACCCTGCTTTCAAGCCGTGGCTACAGGAAACACCTGACCAGTATAAAGCTAGGTGTAAAATTTGTAACGTTACTATGACTGCAGAGCTAACAGTGCTAAAAAATCATGCAAAAGGCAAAAAAAACTGTTCATATTTCAAGGATACAACGGACAAGCAGGTACCAGTATCAACCTTCTTTAAGAAAAAACAAACCACAAAAGATCCTGTGGCTAGGGCAGAAATAAAGCTGGCAGGTGTTCTAGCTGCACATAATGTGCCTTTTAAGGTAATGGATCACTTGTCAGAGGTCTTGAGAGATATTTTCAGTGACTCCAAGATAGCACAGGAATTTGCTATGAAAAGAACTAAAGCAACTGCAGTTATAACTAATGTCATAGGAAAGTCCTACAAAGAACAACTTGCTCACAAACTAAGAGAAACAAATTTTAGCGTTCTTACGGACGAGTCTACTGACGTTGGTTCCATAAAAACATCTTGTGTTGTAGTAAGATTCTTTGATCATGATACTGTGTTGAAAGTAAATTCTGGGAGCTGTGTGAAGTTTACAATACAGCCAACCCTGAAAATGTCGGAAAAGGAGCCACTGCTAGCAATCTCTATGAGGGAATGATGAAAACATTTGAGAAACATGAAATCCCAGTTACACAAATGATAGGTTTTGGGGCTGATGGGTGTAGTGTAATGATGGGAGCTCACAATTCAGTTGCAAGTCGCTTCCGTAATAAATGCCCTGGTCTTTTTGTAATCAAATGTGTTTGCCATTCTGCTCACCTCTGTGCCAGCGAGGCTTGTAAGACTTTACCTAGAAGGTGTGAGGATTTAGCAAGAGAGGTGTACAATTTCTTTAAGTGTAGTAGCAAGCGCCAGAGTGAGTTTGTACAATTTCAGTCTTTCCTTCACTTGAAGCCCCACAAGATGCTACACCCATCACAGACGAGGTGGTTGTCATTGGTTGCTGTTGTTCAGAGGCTCTTGGAACAATGGGAAGCTCTTCGGTTGTTTTTCTCTGACATGTGATTATCTGAGAAGCTAGTTGCTGCTGAGCTAATTTTCAACTCTCTACATGACCCTTTCATTAAGTTGTACTACTACTTCCTAGATTGGATTTTGCCAAAGTTCACTACTTTTAATAAGTACTTTCAGTCAGATAAGCCAGTGATAACAGTGCTCCATGAAAAAGTAAGTGTTCTTTTTAAGGATATTCTCCTTTCATTCATGGAGAGAGAATATGTAATGAAAACAGAACTTTGTTTGATAGATCCAAATAGAAACGATAAGCATCTCAGAGACACAGAAATGTATCTAGGTGTAAAAGTGTTACAGGAACTGCAAGACTCCCGTGTAACAGCAAGAAAATCTGAGTTGCAGGATTTTTTCCAACGCTGTCGCAACTTTATGTCTGTGGCTTGCTGTGAAATTAAAAAGAGGTATGATTTAAGCGACAATGTCATCTCAAAACTGAATTGTCTGACTCCAATTAATGCTCTATCATTGAATTTTAGGAAGTCAGTTCCTTCTTTGTTACCCTTAGTAACTGCATTGCCCCTTCTTGTACCTCCAGAAGACAGCTCATTATTGCAAAGACTTGATGATCAATGGCGAATATTGCCACTGGAGTGTGACAACTCAGCCTTGAATACAGAGGACAGTGATAAGTTTTGGGCTGCATTATTAGAAGATAAACCAAACTTAACAGACTTTCACAGTTTGCACTCTCTGTTCTTAGCCTACCCCATTCGAATGCAGAATGTGAGAGAGTTTTTAGTAAAATTAACCTTTTCAAAACTAAGGTAAGAAATAGGTTGAAGACAGCAACTGTAAATGGGGCACTGCTAGCAACAGAATGTATGAAGTCTACTGGATCATGCTGTAAAAACTTTAACCCAACAAATGATATGTATTCTCTCTTGGCAGCCAAGGAACTATACAGTAACACCTCAGATTCTGACTCTGAGTAATGTTATAAGCCATGAGGTATAGCTTATGTCTAGAATATGAATAGTTATTTTTAATTACACACAAATATGAAAGTTTTTCTTAATAAAAAAATGTTTCATTTCATTACACTGATGATTAGGCCAATTATATGTGATTTGCTATTGAGGTATGGTATGTGTTAAAATATGATTATTTGATTTATTTCCAATGAAACGCTAATCTGTGAAAGATCATTTATTTGATTTTCTCAATATTAATAAAATTTAGAAATGATGCATAAAGTGTACATTTTATTTATCTCAAGGGATAGATATTAGATCTCAAAATGTACGATAATTTGTACGATATTTCTTTAATAACAGTACCATAATTTTGTCATGAAAACAATAATTTTGAGGTCCCTGTACGATAATATTGTGTTCAGAATCTGGCAACCCTGATTTGAAAGTCAGTTCGTCTCCAGCCACGACCTGTGAAGCCTGCAAAATTACCGTAAGTATTTCAGGAGCTGTAAACTGGTGAGTAAAGGCATTATTTCGTATTTACACCCGGTTAGGTTAGGTTAGATGAGTTTTGGTTAATGTCAGTGGGGGTCTGGGGGGCGAAGCCCCCCAGTTAGAAAGCACGGCCAGGGCTGGGAGGTCTGGGGGGAGAAGCCCCCCAGTTAGCAAACATGGACTCCCTAAGAAGCTTAAAATTTCATTTTTCAGAAGGATTTTAGTGTTTTCGGTTTGAATTTGATAACAGTTTCAGTCGGAAATCACTCGTTTTTGCGTGTTCTCCCCACCCAAAACCCAGCTTTCCCACAGGTCCCCCATTGTTCTTGGCACGGAAAAATATAATTTTATGGCTTAGCTTAGTTTAGCTTAGGAGATAATGGTTTCCTGGTGACAGCGGGCAGGCGATTGGTGGTGCAAGGCGGTGGGGAGTAGGCCAGACGGCCCGGCGCTCAGCTGCCTGGCTGGTGAAACCAATGTATTTCTGATGGTTTTTGATGTGCTGTGAATTTTTCTGACCTTCATTTCTATCGCAGATCAATATATTATGTGATTTCCCTCACCCAAAAACCCCTGGTTCGCCCATCTCCCCCATTCTTATGGGGGGAAGGGGGGGTGGGGGATATCTTGAAATATACTGATTTGCGGCAGAAATGAAGGTCAGATTCGTTCAAAACACATCAAAAACTATCAGAAATACCTTGGTTTCACCAAAAAAGACGTCCCTGTGCACTTGTAAAAAATTACCACTGTTTCTTGCCGTAATTAGAACGTACCAGTTGGTATATGTCCGGATCCTTTAGACGTTAGGTTAAAAATATGTTTCATATTTCTGCGCATTTGTCACTGAGATGAAAGATAGCACCCATATACCCACACACGGAAATTTCGTGGTTATTTTATCTGTCATTTCCCCCCTCCTCTCTCTCTCTCTCTCTCTCTCTCTCTCTCTCTCTCTCTCTCTCTCTCCACCCTACGTAGCATCCTACTACCGATCCACCTCGCACGTCACATCCACCCTTTCGTCAACGTATGCCTATGAGCGTCTCTATCATGCGAAGGGTTAAACCAGGGTGTTCTCTAAGCCTCTGACTAACTGAGATATCTCTCAACTGGGCAAAAGCATCTAGTAAAAGCCCATTATCAGTATTTGACATACTGTTACCTGCTTTACTTCGAATACACATGTTCGTGGGATATCTTTACTACTAAGAGTTCATTTACCCAGCTTATGAGAGCACCATGATAGTGAAGAAATTTACATCTAACCAGTCTAGTTTGAAGCCTGTCCTCTAACGAAGCAGTTTGTCTGAAAATAGCAGAATAAATGAAAAGACCATTGGAATGAGGGGGTGAATTTAGATATATTTTACACCCTTGACACTGAGATTTCTGTCAGTACAACAGAATCGAGAGAAAAATAGCAGTGGGAATAAGAGGTTTTGATAAGCAAGATAACATTACAAACGAACAAATATTTCAGCAGTGTCAAGACAGACAGGATTATGACCAGTGTGTCCTTCCAGTTGTAAAATTATGGGTAGGAAACCCGGAGTCTAACAAAATATTTAGGAAGAAAAATTATCATTGATCTAGTAATAATGGGAATAAGTTATGTTAGGTGTAACGTGAAGAAATAAAAAGAGCTTATTGAGTAAAATGACAAACAAATTTAAAGGATATAATAATTACAATAGAAAGCATAAGTAGAGTTTACGTACGTCGTAGAACAAATGAAAAGCTGCATGAGAACACGGGCCCAGAGCTGTCAACGAGTGTTCCTCGGTATTCCACTGCCAAGTCTTGCGCACGGATTCGCCATACAGCCTCCATGACAGGGTTATTTGTTGATTGAAATGAGACTAAAAATAAACTGTCGACCCCATATGACTGTGACCTTAACCCCCTTGACTTTGCTGACCTAATCAGCTTAATTGTCCTTTCATACTGTATCACTGACAAAAGTTTGGTTGAAATCCATCGTGCAATTCAGGAGATATTGCACCCACACCCATATGACTTTGACCCTTGACCCCATGACCTTCCTGACCTAATCAGTTTAACGTCCCTTCATACTGTATCACTAACAAAACTGTTTGCTCGAAATCCGCCATGGGGATCAGGAGATACAGCGCCCACAAGGATAAACTGAGTCTGCCTCATCTGACTTTAACATTTGATCCCTTGACCTAGCTCACCAAATCAGTTCATCTCATAGTGCATCACTGACAAAAGCTTGGTGGAAATCTACCAATGTTTTCAGGATATATCGTGCCCACAAGAGTGTGACGGACGCAAAGACACACACATGCACGCACGCACGCACGGACAGACCAATCACTTAATGCTTCCTCCACCATAGGTGGGCGGAGGCATAATAAAAGGAAGAATCAAGCTAAACTGATTAGTAGCAAAGACATGAAGTGAGAGGTAGAGCAAGACAGATCAAGATGGAGATTTAATATTCACAGATTTGCAGGGACTGGATGGAAAAGGTTCACAGCCAATAGATAAGATGATGAAATGTCTCCAACTGATAATGACAACGACGAAAACGATGATGATATTGATGATGATGATGAAGAAAACAGCCTGGTGTTAGCTAGAAGATATCATCTAACAAATAGCACAGAAGAGCCTAAGGTCAATCTATTTATCTATCTATTTATCTATCTATCTATCGCCTGACACTTCAATCCTGGATGGAATGACCACAAATGAACCACCTCCTTGTCAATAATTATGTCCTTCGTCATCAGGCTGCCCTCTTTCCAGTTCGCGCCCTCCTCTTTTAAATACCTCTCCAGCCTATCCCCCATCTTGTCCTTGGTGTGCCTACTCACTCACATACGATCTTCTAATCAATCTTCATTCTTCTTTCCGCATGGCCAGACCATCTCAAGGTATTTCTCCTGATGCATTCCAAACGCACCTACATCAACACCACCACGCTCTTTCACTTCTTGGTTTGTCTGTGTGTCTGGCTCTTCGCGCAACTTCACATTTTTCTCACAGAAAATTGACCTCCACTGCCTTCACTCTTGACTTGTGTCCTTCCAAAAGAACCCAAGCTTCAGTTTTGTAGATCAGAGTGAAAAAGTCACAATACTCTCATGCAGCTACGTTCTATATTTCTTTGCTTATTTTTATTTATTTACTTATTTATTCACTTATTTTTAATTCTATCCTCAATTCTCTGTTCCCAGTCACTGTTATCAGTGGCCAACAACCATTCGTCTTTTCCCTTCAGTGGGTCTCCGTTAAACTGAATAAAGCACCTGATAGCAGCAAAAACTAAATGAAAACAAGCAGACGCACTCAGAGAGAGCAATACTCGCGCTCCTACCAATTGGTCTAAAAGCTGAGCATTTGACGCTACTCTGGAAACTTGACCTTAGACCGACTGTTCACAAAATCGAAACCCTTCAGCCTTACTTTACCCTGAACCACCAACAAAGTTTAGTCTGAATCAGATCGAAACTCTTCCAAGTCGACCTCGCCATCCGACCTCGGCATCAACCTTTTCCTATGCCTTTGACATTTAAATTATTATTTCCAAAAGCGAAATCCCTTATTCTCGCCTTACCGTGGACTATCCCACAATTTTCGTCTAAATCGGGTAATAACTTGCAATGTGACTTTTTCATTGCCGTGTGACCTTGACCTTCGACCTATTGTTCTCAAAAAAAAAAAAAAAAAAAAAAAAAAAAAAAAAAAAGTAGATCAGCCCCTTGACAGACCCTCAGCATTTTCTCTTCATTTCATCCACATCTGATCAAATATGTTTTAGTTATTTTGTTTAAATACAGACACGCGGGTCGATCTTTTACCTTATTCTATAACTTTGACCTTAAATTGTTTCCAAAATTGATTCATCATGTTTTCGCCTTAATCTCAACCCTTTCTGGAAGTTCCATCTAAGTTTCATCAAAACTTTTACGTTAACTTTTCTGGGTCAAATTTTATCTATTCCTGTGACCATAACTTTGACCTATTGTTTTTAAAATCAGTAAGTCAGCACCAGGCAAACTTTCAGTACTTCTACCAAGTTTGGTTAAAATTGGATGAAACTTTTTTCTATTTTGGTTCTCTCTCTCTCTCTCTCTCTCTCTCTCTCTCTCTCTCTCTCTCTCTCTCTCTCTCTCACACACACACACACACACACGCACACATGCTCTCGTTCCGCTAGCTCAGGTGTAGTGAAACTGATCCCATCACTATTCTTACGTCTTTTTTATAGATTATATTTACTTCTACCAGACGATTTAATTCCACTTACAAGAGTCCATGATACTGAAGAGGTAATCTGAGGCTTTATTTAACCCCTACAGATATAAGCGTCTGTTTTTAGCTTTTTAAAATCGTCTCTCTATATCAGGAATGAAAAGTATGTGATTTCCTCCTCTTAAAAGGCTGTTAAGTCCAGTGAGGCATTATTGTACTTTATTGGTGCTTTATTGATTCGATTCGATTCACCTATAGAAACAATCAAAAAGTAAGGGTTAATTATGGATTTAATTTACTGATCAGCTGAGAGAGAGACAGAAGGACAGACAGACAGATAGACAGACAGAGACAGAGATAGGGACAAGACAGACAGACAGGCAGACAGACATAGTGTGTGTGTTAGAGACAGACAGACAGAGACAGGAGACAAAAACAGAGACAAGAGACAGAAACAGAGACAAGAGATAGAGACAGACAGAGACAGCTATAACTGTCAGAGGATAACAAGAGCAAAGTATACAAAAGCGTACACTGTCTGGAGGGTCTAAAAGTTTAATAACAGCACACATGGGGAAAGAAAAAGATTGCTTAGTTTTATGAAGTTCAGCTCGGTTGGTGAATTAGATATCAGATGCCAGGAGTGCATTATGTATGTGTTTCCTACTGTGTCGCTCCTCTCTCTCTCTCTCTCTCTCTCTCTCTCTCTCCATATATATACATACGAGTGCATACATACATACATACATGCATACATCGATTTCTGTCTATCTATTATCTATTGCATCTATCTATCTATAATCTATCTATCTATTTATCTGTTATCTGTCTATCCATCCGTCCACCCATCCACCCACCCATGCATCCATACATACATACGAATGCACACATTTATAACTGTTGACTCAATGCAGGGGTTTTATCCGCCCCTGTGTGGAGTACAACTCTCATATGTGGGAAGGCTTCCCACATACAGCTCTTCTCAATAGGGTGGAGTCAAAGGCTTTTCGTTTCATTAACTCTCCTCCTCTTACGGACTCCCTTCAACTTCTGTCTCTTCATCGCACTGTTGCATCTTTATCTCTTTTCTATCGCTACTTCAATGGTCACTGCTCCTCTAAACTGTCTGCATGCATTCCTCCACCTCTACGACGGGCGCGTAGCACACGTCTAGCAGCAAACTCTCATTCCTTTTCTGTCCAACTCTCTAATGCAAGAGTTAACCGTTACTCCCAGTCCTTCATTTATGCAACAGGTCAACTCTGGAACTGTCTCCCTCTGTCTGTATTTCCTGCTTCTTATGATCTCCAGTCTTTCAAACGCAGTGTGTCCAGGCATCTCGAAATGCTCGGATCTTGAATATGGGTCTCTCTTGTGTTTTGTTTTTCTCTTGGAGGAACTGTTATTGCGGGCTCATGGCCTTTGGTACCTTCTTCCTCGCATTAAAAAAAAATACATGCATACATCGATGTGTGTCTGTCTCTATATAATCTGTCCATCCATCTATTTATCTTCTATCTATTTATATCTATCTATCTATTTATCCATCTTTCCATCCATCCATCCATCCATCCATATATACATACGAGTGCATACATTATATACATGCATACATGATGTCTCTCTCTGTCTATCTTGTCTATCTATCCATCTATCTATCTATCCATCCATTCATTCATCCAACTATCCATTCATACATACATACATCGATGTCTATCTATCTACCTATCTATCTCTATCTATATTACGGGATGCATCAAACTCCACCAGCTCAAACAGTAACTCCACAGCTGAATAAAAATAGCCGGAAAGAATACATTAAAAAATAATAATAATAAAGACGTTATTACTAGATATTCATCCGTAATGTTATAATGGCACTGTATATAATTTTCCTTTAACAAATATGCCTTCCCTGATGCTGCGTCAGAATATTTTGCAGAGAGACTTTTAAGTAATATTTCCAGCTTGTGTTTCAGCTCCATAATAATCCTGACTTTTTCCTTTCAATCCCAGCAGTACGGATTAATGAAGAGGAGAGAGAGAGAGGATAATTCTGTTTCACAGAACTACATTCACTTTAACTTGGCCCAGAGTTTCTTCCCATAGCAGCGTATTTAACGTAGTGTCACATAAAGAGAATACTGTGGCTCTACATCCTTCCTGTAGCACTTCTTCGTGACAAGCATTATCGTCTAGTGTTATCTCTTATTAAATCCCAGCATTCAAGATGGAGGGATAGAAATTTTAGGCCAAGTTAATGTGAACAGAATATAGTCCATTTTTTTTCTCATAAATTAGATATCACAGTCTTGTCCTGCCCTGCTACAAACCGCCTCGTAAACATCAGGACGCCTTTTGTAGCATGTTTTTCCTTATATACACTCTCCCTACCTCCTCCATCCCCTTTCCTTTCTTTTTCCCTCCATCTCCCTCTCCCTCTTCTTTTCCTCGTCTCTGTTTCTTTCCTCCCCCCTCTCCTTCTTCCTCTCCCTCTTAGTCTCCCTTTCTCTCTCTTTCTCTCCCTCTCCCTCTCCCTCCCTCTCACATTGGCCTACATGAGCTTATGCGTTTATCTGCACATGCATATGTCTATACGTTTTTGTATACACACGTGCCTATAAGTATACAGTATAAATCAACTGTACTTAAGTAGAGAGAGAGGGGGGGGGTTGTTTGGGTTAAATTTTCACGTTATGTCTTTATAAACTGCATGCAATAAGTCAAGATCAGAATTAAAATATGTGTGTGTTTGGCCATCCCAACTGTATTACTATTCTGCTCTCAGCTGATCCTATGAAAAATTCTTTCGGGCTGTTCAGTCCTGCAAGATGCTGTTTCTCACCTTTTCCCTGTACGGCAAATGATGGAGGGTCTGAGGGGTGGAAGAGAGAGCCTTCTGCTTTGTTTTCTTTTTCTTTTTCTCCTATTGTATAAACCGAACCACCTCGTAGGGACGGTAAGGTCTGTGTGGTCTGTGTAATAACTCTCTCTCTGTCTTTCTCTCTCTACCTCGTCCTTTCCCTCACCCTTTCTCTTTCCCTCTTCATCGGTTATGCTAAGCGGCTAGTAAAGTTTTTAATCTAATTTATAAAGTCTATACTCCTTTTACTCTAACCTGGCCAAAAATTGTCATCTCTCCATCATAAATCCTAAGCTGTAACAATGGATTAGCACCAGAATCGGATGCTAGTCACAAAGAAGTGCTATGGAAGGATGTATAGCCTTTGCAGTCTTTTCCTGCCACTCATCTACACGAAATAATCTACAAATGAATGAAAATCTGGGCCAAGTTAAGGTGAAAGAACTATAGACGTAAATACTTTAAGTTTGGAAGGTAATTTATCCATATCCCAGCAGGGTGAAAACTTTCCCTTACATACATTATTATGAACGTTCATTACATTAAATTATAGACTAGCCAAAAGTCGAGGTAATGCTGGATTTTGAGAGGAGCTGGTGATCTATTGGTTAGCAAGTCCACCTCGCGAATGGAAGGACCTGAGATCGACTTTCGGGCCAGTCGCTCTCCTGGAGAAAGCCTGTTTAGTCCTTGTCTCTGTGGCCCAAGCAGAATAACTGGGAACTTGGAAGGAACAATGGATATACAGGGTCGGATTCTAAGGGAAGGTTGTGACTTGGAAAAAATGATCTGGCTTGATGGTCGTTGTGCAGTCAGCAGACCTCAACCTTAAGTATTATTATTATTGTCATTATTGTTATTATTATTATTATTATTATTATTATTATTATTAAGGTTCTTGTTTTATCCATCCATATATCCATCAATTAGTCCTTCACCACCCAATCAGGAGAGCACGGACCCGTTGCTAACCTCCTTATTCCTTACACTGAGGGCGAATTTGACAAGCCTCTCTCGACCTTGAGTAGCAGTATGTGGGCATTACATCCCAGTCACAAAAGAGAGAGAGAGAGAGAGAGAGAGAGAGTTATTACACAGACCACGCATTGAGCTTCTTGACCCTATAGACCACCAGGCGTCATTTGGTTCTCTGGTTACCACCTAGCACGGTAAATTGTATCCTGGGCAACGCTGAACCATATTCTCGTGACAATGTAGAGCTTCCTGAACGTAACCCTACATCGAGTGAGTGGATGGTGAACATCCCCACTTACTACACTCCTGTTTCCCTACATTAGAATTTTTTTTCTTTTTTAACCCACGTCGTTTTAATTATAACATTCACTCTCTCTCTCTCTCCCTCCTGGCATTATCATTTTGGTTTAGATAGTCATTTTAACGGGGAGGGTTTATTTACAAGTTTAATTAACCTTTTTACTGCCAGTGGACTTTCTTATACTGAATATAATTAAGTGGTGGGAGTAAAAATAAATGACTAACATATCTTCGGACTTAAGAAAATACTAATGCTTTACTAGAAGTAAATAATACTAGAAATCATCATGTAGTCAAAATCAGCCTTAGTGCAAACTTTATGCTAATTATGAGATCTTAAACTACAAAAGCGTATGTTTTCAATTAATGTAAGCTACAGGCATTAACAATTACAATCGTCATTGAATAATTATCGCATGTAATGATGTATGGGATTATATGTACAGAGAATACCAATAATGCTCTTCATTATTATCTTATATTTCGTGTTATTTTCCCTGCAAGAAATATTTATCTCACATCGTGGAAACAGCAACATAAAGAATCTAGGTTATAAAAAATCGTTCACCATAACAATTACAAGGCTCGAAGGAATCAGGCTGAAAAAATAAGCAAGAGTCCTTCTCGGGGAAATCTATAAAACTACCGGTAACAAAACAACACAAGGTAAAAGAGAACAATTAGCGAACAGTTTTTTTTTTCTTATTTTTTTCTATAACAAAGCCGATCATACTAGTAAAACCGAACATGTCAGTGGAGCAAGTCTGCCTCTGAATGCTGAAAGGTTATTTAAGCACCACAGTAAGAAATACAAAATAAGCGAACACAAATTAATTTCTTTCTAGAGGGTAATGCCAGTATTTCTACCGGTCATACTGTTGGGCAAAGTTTGTTTCCTTCCTGTCCCAATTCACCCAACAGTATAATTGGAGGGCTGGGTACAATCCGATTAGGGAGGGTGACTTTCTGTGGCAAGATTGGCACTAGGATAAACTGACTGTCTTCTTTAACGACCTCTGTTCAGTCAGTGGGTAGAAAATTAAGCCACCATTATTTTTTACTAATTATTTTCCCATTACTTGAAGATAATGCTTGGTAATGATATGCCCCAGTTATTTACGCTCAGTTATAAGTTCCTTTTGTTTTAGATAATGCTCAGTAATGATACTCGTATGCATGAAAAACAAAAGGGATAAAGTAAGTAAATGTTTTATTTTAATGTTTCATTTAGTCTACAGAGCACATGAATCAAGAAGAGAGTAAAAAAGCAGAACTATTAAACAGAACACCCTGTGAAACTGGTCACAAATCCATTCATCCATCGCTTCAGTCTTTCACATTCTCAGCTCCACCCTACAGCCAAATGATTAGTGTATAGGAGTAGATATCGGTGCACTGACTGCCTGGAGAGAGAGAGAGAGAAATGGAGAAATGAATTCCCCGAGCTAGGCAACTAAGGCCACATAGCCCCGCTGGGTTACAGGAGGGCGCTACCTCTCCCGGCAACGGTAGCCCGGGCGAGGCTCGAACTTGCGACCTCCCGATCACAAGCTCAGCGCGCTACCACTGTGCTACCGCGCCCCCAGAGAGAGAGAGAGAGAGAGAGATTCCATGGACATTTCATCCTTGTTTTTGTTTCATCACTTCGCCTTCCTCAGCTTCCATACCTCGCTTATTCACGCATTGAACACAATTATCAGTCCACCTTTATCTTGATCATCCACGCCTCCCTCTACCCTCAGACTTACTCTCGCCGTCTAAACACACTCTCCTCTTGGGTTACCATGCTTCTTTTATTAATTTATTACGTCCGCCAAGGAGGTTATGTTTTTGCCGGCGTTGGTTGCTTGCCGGAATCGAAAGATTCGGCAGACATGTTGGTCAGCTCCGTATGTTTGTTTGTCTGTCTGTCTGTCTGTTTGTCTGCACTCTACAGGTCACAATTTTGCTCCAGTCGTTCTGAAAAAAAAGAAAAAAAAAAAAACAAAAAAAAGTAGGTATCCTTAAACCCTGGAACCCTATTGAATTCATCAATATCGGTCAAAGGCCCTGGGCTGGGTGGGGAGTTGAGACCCCTCAGTGGCCGTGGGTTCGGAAATCGTCGGGATCCAGTGGCCGGCCCCGGCACCATTTCCTCAAATTTCGGAAATAGATTTTTTCTTACCCAATTGAAAAGAAACGTCTGACGTTCCTTGCAATGCAATTTTTAGCTGCTTAAACCCATCCTGTGCTTCTCAATGAAACACGAAAAATTTCGCCAAATGACTAACCACACGCCGGTGAAAACTAAGTACTGTAGACACAACCGGATCCATCCGGCAAGCACACTGTCTATGGCAGTTTCATTTGTTTGTTTGTCTATTTGTCCGTTAGCAGGACCATTAAAAAAGTTATAAACGGAATATATATATATATATAATCTCTTACTGAATATTTATTGTGACCGATTTTTAATTAATCTTCCTCGCCTCCTCCTCGGATACATTTTCTCCTACATTGATCCATTCGTTTCCTCAATCCCTCGTCCTCGTCGGCATCATCGTCGTTCTCGTCTTCCTCCTTCTTTCTATTTTTACCAGCCAGCACGATAGCGAAGCTGCTATAGTTTTCAGTTTGTCTGTCTGTGTGTCTGTTAGCACGATAACTTCGCAACCGCTGAAGATGTTATCACAAAATGTTACAGGTGTGTAGTGGGGATGAAAATCTCCAACGAGTTCGAAATTAGTGAAAGTAGGCCAAGGTCAAGGTCATATTCCGAGCCGCGCTAGAGTATGTCGGTTTGCGGTTGGTGTGATTCCCCCCTTAGGGGGCCTCTAGTTTTTTTCTCTCCTCCTATCCTCCGTTCTTTCTTTCTTCTTTTGTTCCTTAGCATTATTCCTTCCTGTTGTGTGCTCTCTCTCTCTCTCTCTCTCTCTCTCTCTCTCCTGTAATCATGCTTGCTCTTTTTTTTATTCCTTCCTCTTTTTCCGCTCATTTATTCCCTGTTCCCTCCTTGTCATTCGTTTCCTTTTTATTTAATACTTTCTTTCTTCCTCCCCTCTCCTCCTTTGTCAGTTTCGTCTTACTTCCCTTTTCATTCTTTTCATTCTTTTTTGCTCCTATAATTTCCTGCTCTTTATATGCCATTCGTTCTTTCTTTAGTTCACTTTTTCCCACCTTCCTTCCTTCCCTTCTTATTTATATATTTTCTCTCTCTCTCTCTCTCTCTCTCTCTCTCTCTCTCTCTCTCTCTCTCTCTCTCTCTCTCTCTCTCTTTATAGGCTACTCGTGTATAAGGTATAAATATATATATATATATAGATAGATAGATAGAGAGATAGAGTCTATCTATCCATCTATGTATCTTTCTATGTATCTCTCTCTCTCTCTCTCTCTCTCTCTCTCTCTCTCTCTCTTTACATATACTGTATATATATATATATATATATATATATATATATATATATATATATATATATATATATATATATATATATATATCCCTCTCTTCCCCCACATTCCTTCTTGCTTCCCCTCATCGTGTTTCATTTGTGCTTTTTGTATTTCATCTTTTTTTTTTTTTTTTTGAAAAATAGAAAGAGGATGAGGAAAAGGAAAAAAGAAAGAATAATGAAAGAAAAAAAGGGGGATGAGGAAGATGGGGATGAGGATGAGGAGGAGCAGGAAGAGGAGGAGGAGAGGAAAGAGAAAGAGGAAGAGGATGATGATAATGAGGAGGAGCAGGAGGAGGAGGAGGGGGAAGAGAATGAGGATGAGGAGGAAGAAGATGAAGAGGAAGAGAGGGAGAAAGAAAAAGAGATGTATGATGATGATGATGATGATGATAAGGAGGAGGAGGAGGAGATGAAGAAGGACAATTACGAGATAGAGAAAGAGGATGATGATGATGTTCAGTGCCTACCGATCGCTTTAGAGTCCTTTTGGCACATTCCACAATTTGCTCCCGGTATGGATCAGTCTTCCCCTTTGAACGCTGCAATGAATAGTCGATCTTACCTAGAATAACAATCTGCTAGAATAAAAATCAAGAACACAACTGGACTGGAGAGTGGAAACAGAAGTAATATCTAGAGAACATAACGCTGACAGAAGGCCTTATACATTATCAGATAAGGAGTGCATTTCTCAGTTTACTCTGCCAGGTACCCAGTCATTTCTAACGTACAGTACATTCACAGTGAGGCCAGAACCAAACATAACAAGATGCAAACTGTCCTACTGTGTAGCTAAGGATTAGACCTATAAAGTAATTCGTCTCGTTTCATGGCCTATCTTCTGCACACTGTTTTTTTTTTACTGTCAAACGTTGTATAGTTGCCAATGAGAAACGGAATGACCAGAATGTGAACCAGTGAAATCAACTTTTTTTTTTTTTTTTTTTTTTATCAACCTATATGATAGGACAGTTTGCGTCAGAAGTACATTTTGGCCTCTGCATGAATGCATCCTCAGGGCCCGGACACACTTGCCCCCGAACATGTGATCGACAAGACGAAACGAAGCACCGGGTCAAAGCTGCTTCAATATTCGAGTCTGAGCGTTGGTCGGACCTCTGAGCCTTGTTTCCTCTTTATGATCACATGTTCGGGGGCAAAGTGTGTCCGGGCACTACAAGAGACAGTACACAAAGGCAAAGGAGTTTAATAGACACCTTTCCAACCCCTTCATTGACAGAAATTGTCCCAAAGTTAAATAAAATCATCTGGAGGTAGCAAGAATGTGATAAACTAGAGAGGCAACTTTTACCGGCAGTGGCACGACATTCCACTAACTAAACATCTGCTCTACTTCCTTTTTCTCTCCTAAGTTAAAAAGGAAAAGAAAAAAAAAAAACTCCAGGGGGCACATTCGATTCAAGTTTGCCGCGTAACTACATGCCAAGTTAAATGGAACACCAGCCTTTCTTGGAATATTTGTTTGGTGCTTCGTTTTTCCGTGCTTCCTTCCTTTCATTTCTTTCGTCTATTAACACTTTCAGGCTGTACTATTATTTTAAAGGCCCAGAAAGTATATGTACGGTAAGTAAATTTTTCTGGCCAAACCTGGAACCTACTTGTGAAGCCTTGACAACGAGCATTCATATGAAGAACAAGAACACCAACAGTACGAAGAAACAGAGAAACTAACTATAAATGAATGGCAGATATTTCCGTTAGGGTGATGTAAGCATAATTAAATAAATAAAATAGTGACAAAAACTTATCAAATGGTGTATATTCCATTCGTTAAGCCATTTCTTCTTGATATTAATTTTCTCTCCATTCATTTTACTTTTTTTTTTTTTTTTTACGGTCGTTTATTCCCTGCTCCTTCTGGTCATCCATTTCCTCTTTACTCCACAGTTTCTTCTCCCTCCTTGTCACTTCCTTCCCTTTTTTTTTTTTTTTTTATTACTTCTCTGACCGTTAATTTCCCTCCTCGTTTCTTCAGTTTCCCCTCCCTGTCCATCTTTCTTATCTTTCTCTTTATTTCGTTATAGGTACAGCTTTCTCTCTTCCTGTTTGCTCCTTCCTGTCCTTCTCATTGTTAAAATTGTTTCTCTCTCTCTCTCTCTCTCTCTCTCTCTCTCTCTCTCTCTCTCTCTCACACACACACACACACACATACACACACAATTTTTTTTTATTATTTTGCCATTAAAAAGATCGACAGATACCTGTAAATAGACAGATATACAGCACTGTTCTTATATTCCCCTCATCGTATTTGTTTTTCACCTTCCTCGTTATTATTTTCTACAATCATTTTATTCCTCCCTCCCCCGTGCCATTAATATCTTCACAATTTAACTCTTTTTTTCTCCCTTTTTCTTCTTTAATTGCTCTTCTAATTTTCTTCGCCCTTATTGTTTTGCCTTTATTTACTCTCGTTCTTTCTTACCCAGTTTTCTCTTCCTGTCTTTCACATGCTATTGATTCACTTTGTTGTTATTTTTTCCCTTCCTTTTCTTCTTATGCTTTCCATTTCTTCATCTCTTTACATTAATACTTATGTTACTTTTATATCAATCACATTAATTCCTCTGTCTTGGCCTTCCTCTTTATTCACTGTGGGAACCTTATTCAACTTGTTTGCCAACATTTTTTTTTTTCTATTTATTATTTGCATCTTCTTTTTTTTTAGTTTTCTCTTTCCTTATCCTTCCTCCCCCTGGTCAAACTCATTTTTTTTTTTCGTTTCTCTCTATTCCCTCTTCATCTAACTCTTTTTCTCCAAACTTATCCCCCTTTTCTCCTTTTTTCCTCTTTCCTTTTTTTTTTTTTTATTCCGCTTGACTTCTCTCTCTCTTCCCTTCTTAATACACTCTGCTTCTCCCTCTCATGATCAAATCAACTTTTTTTTTTTTTTTCTCTCCGCCAGACTAATATTATGTTGAGTGTAAGGTATGGGGGACTGATGCCCGTATTCTCGTCGGTTAAGGAAGCTCCATAACACCTCTTCCTAAGCGATTTTTTTTTGTATGGCTGGTTAATATCCTTTTGCACTTTATCCATGCGGAGTATGGTAGATTTTAGAATGATTTATGTTATATGATGATGAACAGTAAGGTGTAATAAGAAAAATAAGTTGCTCTGGAAAAGGTGTTAGAGAGCTTCCTTACCGGGGGAGCATTAATACGGTCTTCATTAACCCCTTAAGCACCTCATAATTCACCCTATTATTTTCCCTTTGCTAACAAAAAACATTTTTTATTGCAGCCTGAAATTTTAAATCTAAATTATTCTCCTTGTTCTCTCTTACTTTTTCTCCCTCTTCTTTCTTTCTCCCTCTTCATCACTTTCTTCTTCGCCTAAGTTAGTCAGTTCTTTTCAACATACTTTATTGTGTTTTTCACTTCCTCTTACTTTCTCCTTCTCACCTAATTCTTCCTCCCACTCATTTATTTCCCATTCCTCTTTGTTTCCTCTCCTTTTCTCTGTCTTTTCCCGTCCATTTTTTCCTTTGTCTTTTAACCTATTTTTATCTTTGGTTCACTTGATTTCATTCCCGTCTCTCTTGCCTCTTTTCCTTTCCCTTCATTGCTTTCACTTTCCACGTATTAACTTTTCTTTCTCTCTACTCTCTAACTTTTCTTTCTCTACTCCTCCCTCTTCCCTCCTCCTCCTCCTCCTTCTCCTCCTCTTCTTCATCTCACTCTTTTTCACCTCAGTTACTCTCATTTTCTCAGCCCCCCCATTCCATCAGTCTGTCTCCTGACTTTTTTTTTTTTCTTCCACGTATTTCTTTCTTTTTGCATCTTTTTGTCACTTGGATGTCTGACTTTTTCACCCTCTTCCCTTCTCTTCATCTCACTCTTTCTTCACCCTAGTTATTCTCTTATCTCTACATTTCCCATTCTATACTCTCTCTCTCTCTCTCTCTCTCTCTCTCTCTCTCTCTCTCTCACTTATTCCTAATTTCTCCTTGTTTGCTTCCTCCGCACTTTTCCCTGTGTTCTTTCTTTTTCCTTCATTTTCCCTTCTTTGTTATTTCTCTCTACATTCTCCCCTTTATCTCACTCCTTGTTTTTACCACATCACTGATTCATTTTTCCTTCTTCTCGAACTTTATCCTCATTTCTTACGTCCCTCTCCTTCGTCCCCTATATCTCATTTTCTTTTTGCTTCTTTCTTCCTTTCATGATTAACCTCACAATCTCTCCTAAATCTCCAGCCTCTCTCTCTCTCTCTCTTTCTCATTCTGGCATTCTCCGAGGACTGACGACGCTGGTCTAGAGTGCGAGCTGTTTGCATAATCGTTTAATCTCACCCAGCTGGTAAAGCAACCAGCCAGAATACCTGATAATCCTGACCATAATGCCCATTTCTTGGATTTATTCTTGACAAATAATCCACATCAATACAGGATAGAGGTACTGTCACCACTTGGATCCTCCAACAACAATCTCATCAAAGCCTCATTAGTTAACCCCCCCCCCCACACCTCCCCGTTCTGAACCTGTCAGGGTGACCCGATGGCGCTCTGATGGGGCAAACTGGGATGGATTTAGAAATTATCTTGCTGACATTCCATGGCAGTCTTTCTTCTCTAGTGATTCCAATTCTCCCCAGTCCCACATTTGTGACTTAATACTAGCTGGTATGGATTTATTCATACCAGGTCAACAGTTCACTAAAAGATCGAACTCTCCAAAATGGTTTGATAGCAACTGTGCCAGAGCAACAGCCCAAAAGTCATTAGCATATAACTCTTACTTAAAATAAAAAAAACATCTGAATCACTCTCTCAATTTAAAATTGCTAGAAACCATGCAAAAGCTGTATTAAATCTAGCTAAATCAAACTTTCTTCAAAAGCAAACATCAAAACTACTTAACAACCCTAGAGACAATAGAATATTCTGGTCAGCTCTTAATTCATTCAATAATAATTTTAACAAGTCATCATCCATTCCCCCACTAAAATCTTCAGATGGCAACATTACAAATGACAAGCGTGGGAAAGCAGATATTTTTGCCAGTACATTTGTCAGAAATTCTACCATAGAGGATGCCAGCCAGAATGTCCCAGTACTAGAACTTGACTCTCCCGAGATTGCCCCACTTAAAATACAGACAAGATACAGACAAGAGTAAAAGTAGATGATGCATATTCCAATTTCCACACAATTAACGCCGGCGTGCCGCAGGGATCAGTTCTGGCGCCAACGCTATTCCTAGTTCATATTAATGATCTCTTATCTGTCACCCACAATCCCATCCACTCATATGCAGGTGATTCAATACTACATAGTTCATTCACATTCAGACACCCATTTACAAAGTCTAATATCTCTACTTCTCAACTCAGTACATGAATCAAGACCTATCTATGATCAGTGAAAGGGGAAAAAACAACTTTGTCTCATTTAATGATAGTAAAACTAAATATGTACAATTAACGAATAGGCAGATATTGCCAGACTCGTACATTACCTTCAGTGCCATTGATATTCCCATCTCCAAAAGTATTGAAATTCTCGGCGTCTCACTTAACGTCCTCAGCTGGACCTCGCGTGTTAGATAGCTTTCTTAAACCGCCTCAAAGAAACTTGGATTATTGTGCAGAGTCCATAACTTCTTCACTGACGAGTAGTTAGCTATAATTTATAAGAGTCATGTGCGCTCTCAGCTTGAATATTGCTCACCCTTGTGGAATGGATGTGGAGAGGCTGCATTAAAACAACTAGACAAAATTCAGAACAAAGCTGTTAGAATCATTAACAACCCTGCCATTACAAATAAACTACCTCCCATATAAGTAAGAAGGAACGTTGCCTCCCTTGCACTATTTTACAGATATTTTTATGGCAAATGCTCAGACGAAGTTGCGTCCATGGTGCCACCTCTCCATGCCTTCCCTTGTTCTACACGGGCATCTGGTAGCGCTCATGACTGGATTATCACATTACCATATTGCAGAACTTGGGCCTATCAGAAGTGTTTCATTCCCCGAACTGCATCTCTCTGGAACTCGCTCCTCAGAGTTGTTTCCCTCCAAACTTCAACCTACAGCTGTTTAAGTTTAACTCTTACAGATATTTTATGAACAGAGGACTCCAGTAATCTGGTGTATGGACTGTTTTTTTCTTTTTTCATTTCTTTTTCTTTCCTCTGTTCTCCTATTTAAAAAAAAAAAATCTGTCTATCTACCTACCTATCTATCTATCTATATTGAGTATTTGTCGGTCTGCCTGTGTGTATAACCTTCCGAGTCTCTCTCTCTCTCTCTCTCTCTCTCTCTCTATCAATCAATCATCTGTCTATCTACCTACCTACCTATCCATCTATCTATCTATCTTGTGTATTTCTTTGTCTGCCTGTATGTATATCCTTCTCTCTCTCTCTCTCTCTCTCTCTCTCTCTCTCTCTCTCCACCTTCACCTTCACCTCTTACACCCTCTCACTTCCTCTCCCTCCACTTTTTTCTTAACTCTCAAACCCACAAAGTTTTCACGCTAAACAAGCTGGCCCTCGTTGGAAAGTTTTTTTTGACCCAGAGGGATTTCGCTGCATCAATCGAGCGAAGGGGCCCCGATTCTGCTCAAAGTTGTGTGTTTAAGGGCTTGTGATCAGAGCAAGCACCGGGAAAAACACTCACACTCCCTCCCAGATGAGGAAATAAGAAGGGTCCGAACGTGGTGGGGGAAACATTTTTATATGCTGTTGTTTGTTGTTGGAGGTGAGACGGAAGGGCAAAGATGAGAGAGAGAGAGAGAGAGAGAGAGAGAGAGAGAGAGAGAGAGAGAGAGAGAGAGAGAATTTAATGTTACAGATCATACAATGCTATAGTTACATAGGGTTGAACAAGTAGATAATTTGTATAGGGAGCATACATAAGATAATTTCTAAAGTCACAAATTACCAAAAGCAGTAGAAGTTCAAACTATACATTAGCCTTTTGTAATAAATACGTAGTTTTGTCTTTCCTTGAATGCTGAGAGGTTATCGACTTCCTTTACGTTTACCGGGAGTTGATGCCATGATTTTAGCCCCATTACTTTGACCTGACCCCTCGAGTCGGTGTTTACTCTACGTAATAAAGATTGTTTAGCCACGTTGTTATACTATTAGTCACATTTTTTACAGCTGGAAGAGGCAGTACGTATATTGGGTAATGGTAATTCAGATGCTTGGAGACTGTTAAGGGTCTATGAAGTTATTTATTGCTTAATATTTAGCCATTTCGGTTCTTTGAGGATAAGACGAAAATAATCATACTATCTGGCTTTCGAGCCGAAAGTCTTCCCGCAAAACTGTGTAGCCTTGGGGTACTTTTTAGCACAGTATTATTAGCTGTGCTCGAGGTGATATTACAATAGTTTATACTCAATACAGGCGACTGTACCAGTGTTACATGAGTTTCTCAAATAATGCGATGCATTGTTCTATTAACATACCCGTGTACCAGAGCCCCCAACATTTATGCTCTTTTAACTGGCACGTGTACTGAAAACCATGTAGCGGTCTATATGTACACCTGGAATTTTAGATGACTGACTGGTTGAGCTGGGTTTGTATCAAACTTAATGGTGGTATTACTAGGTATTTTTCTTAAGTTATCGTGTCCCTATAAAGATGCCCTGAGTCATAGTAGTGTTTGCGATGGGATCAATATTAACCCCTACACCGCGGGCATGTTTACCAATGACTTGCGTGTCCCGCGGGGTTATTTGGGCTCCGACAGACTCTCAAAAAATATTTGCCAAAAATCAGTTATTAGTCTTAGAATAATAAAATTATATATGCTTATGGCACATACCTTCAGCTTTCTCCTGGAATGATTGTTGAGCCTTCGTCTGTTACCGTAGGACTTGTGGAGACCTCTGAAGTAGGGTAACGAAGTCTCCACTTTACACTTCCCGACAACCCGTAATATGGTTACCACAGCCAGATACAAACACTATAAACACTATTCTACAATTTTCAAGTAGTTTGGGATCCATACTAAAAAAAAATCACTGTGAAAGCAATGGAAATTACGAGCGCGTCTGATCGTCGCACTTGCGCTAGTTCGCTCTAGGCTCTCTGTCATTTATTATTCATAAAACCCCTCACACTTTATATTTCTATTACTATATCACACTTATATATATCTGGAGTCTTTCTCCATAAGTTTCCTTCAGTCGTATTAGTTTATTGTCACTGAAGTCATTCAATTTTTCAGTCAGTAAAATACGTAGAGAGCCACGGATTCACTCTCACTGTTATAACATAAATTATTTGTACTCATATTCTTATATTACTAATTACTTACATTACTATTTACATTTTCTATTCTATTTTCAATATTTACTCTGCTATTTTACTTACACTATGTTATTCACTGTCACTTTCAGTAAGATAAAACTATAATACACTGTTCAATCATATGAACTGAACATCCATTGCTTTCACCTGCTATTTACACATTATTTACACATTATTTCCAAATAATTCTGCTTCCACACTTGCACTGTTAGAACTGCTTCTGGCTGTGATAATCGAAGAAGCAGGTAACACAGAGGGGAACCTGGCACTCAGCGCACTGCCAAGAGGTGCGTTTATGCTCAGGTGTGCGGCGTGTGGTATGCACACATACCTGACACCTGCGAATCGCAGCCTTCCTTTTCCCTGTGGCAGGCATTAGCTCAAGTCTGTGCCGATCCATATACGCCCTCTGCTCAAGTCGGTCGGGAAGTGTTACTGGATGGCGCCTTGGAGTTGCTGCTGTCACCCTACCATATCTTTCCAGCAGCTGCTGGACACAAGTCCTGGCGAACTACCTCAGGGAGAAGGACTTGGGTGGCTTGACCTTCATCTTGTACAGGATGAAGGCGTTCAGCATCGTCATATCTATGAGATGCAGAAAAACTTTCCTGTATCACCTAGTATTCTTCCTGAGGCAGTCGATCTCACCAATCATCATGTCGGACTTGTCCACCAGCCGCATGTTGATATTATAGTCCAACACAGCATCAGGTTTCATCACAGGTTCGCCTGTCCTACGGTCGACCTTCCCACTGTCTCTCATCTCCCCCTTATGTACGGTGGTGAGCAAGTGCACGACTCTCTTGTCATGCCACCGTATTGCCAGCATCTTCTCACACTTGCGTAGGTGCACGTCTCCTCGCTGCGAGGTTCCCGCCTCTGGGAATTTGGGGAAGTTGGCACGATTACTTTTCACAGTGCCGCAGGAGCCAATGCCGTGCTCAGAAAGGTATTTGGCAAGTTTCGGTGCTGTATAGTAGTTGTCTGTATACAGCACATGATTCCCACCAAAATATTTTTCTAGGAGCACTTTCACTACACAGCCTGAGAAGCCAAGGGGGTGAGTTTTATCGAGATCGACAGTGCTGGCTGAATATATGACAAACTCAAGGATGTACCCCGTCTTACAGTCGCACAGTACAAAGAACTTAATTCCAAAGCGATGGCGTTTGCTTGGAATGTACTGAACAAACCGAAGACGTCCTCTGAACAAAACCAAGGATTCATCAATGACAACCTTCTGAAATGGGTGGAAGAATGACATGAACTTATCCTTCATTCTGTTCAGACTCTCCCGAATCTTCCAGAGTGGGTCGGTTTGGGAAGGTACATCATTGTCGGCAAAGTGCAGGTTTCCCATGATGTTCCGGAAGCGATCTCTGGCCATGTACTTATTGAAGGTGGGTGAGGGTAGTAAGGGGTCCATGGACCAGTATTCTTCCAACTCATGCTTCTTGGAGTGTGGCATAAGAAGCATGAGGGCAAAGAACAAATACAGCTCCTGCACTCCCAGCATGGTCCACTGTTGCATCTTGGCTGCACCTGTACCACTAGCAGCACGTTGTGATTCGTACCTGTTGGTCTCATCACATAATGTGCTGCATGACTTCGTCATCTAGGAAGGCCAAAAGGTAGTTGACACACTCAGCATTTTCGTCCATAGTGAAGGCAGGCTGAACTCCTGAGGAGCTCTCATCGAAAACCAGATTTTCGGGGACAAAATCTGACCCTTCTGTCCACGCAAAGGCGTCCAGGATTCCCTGTCGTGGCGGTGGAGGGCGGGTGGTGGTGGTGGAGGTTGGCTGTGAGGGAGGCTTATCTCTGTCAAGGTCACTCTCACTGACCCTAGGTTGCCGTACAGCACTAGCAGCCCTTACCCTACTAGCTACACTACTTTTCACTCTCTTAGATCTACCTCTACCTCTACGGCCTGCCTTCACTGTTGATGCTGGTGGTGACTCCGACGACGAAGACTCCGGAGATAACTCAGCCGACGATGATGACGAGATGAGTAAAGCGGGGCTTGGGGAACGGGGAGGTGAATGCACTCGTGACTCATGGCTGGCTGGGTCACGTGGGGGCATTGTTCTGGGGCTAACACGCCGCCTTTTCACTCCCTTCCCAAATTCTTGTCCTTCCTGCACTAAAGGCTCCTTTCCCTTGGAGCTAGACACTGATTCACTTGTTGAAGCACTTGTTGTCGCTGTTTCTGGCGCGATAACCTCACCCGGCTCATCACACGATTCACCCGAATCGTCATAGTCACTGTCCATCATTATCATGGACAATTCTGCAAGTTCTCGTGCCACTGCAGAGTCACTGAGGCCTTTCCTGCTTGCCTCAACACTTTTCTTTGGAGTAGAGGTCACGGGGCCCTTTGCAATGGGCGCAGAAGCGGCAGGAATGGCGGGGCGCAAGTGCGACATGTTGTCTCTACAGTGGAGGACAAGGAACTAAATGCCGCGGCTTATCTGAGAAGGGAAGTGTTGACAATGACACTTTAGGCTGACTGCTGCTAACTTACAGGCTAATTTTTTATAGGTAGAAAATCTCGGCAATAAATAAAGAAATAGGTAGTTCCAGGTGAATGTAAATGTCATTTAGGATTCTCCCTTCCTTTCTGATATATATTTCTATTACAGACATCGATTACAAGGCATAAATCAAAGGGGAAATTACCGTGGTAATGTAGCGAATGAATGCACGTGAGGTTTTGTCAGGTGATAATTAGCCAATTTCTGGAGTATAACACTATCACTTACCTGTTTTTTTATTTGATATATATTGTTTGGTAAAAATATAGGGCATAGGGCTTATTTCAATGGATGAAATCTGTGGAAAAATCAGGGGAAATTTCCTGTAGCACAGCGCGGCGTGGGAGGTGAGAGGAGAGGGTAATGGAGGGCAGGTAGGGAGGGAGTCACAAAGGGGGTAAAATCGCTAAAATGTCAACAATGGATGGGAGTACAGATGAGATTTGGAGTGCTGACTAGTGTTGGACATTGGCAGTACTGATAGATGATACAAGCCACCACTTGAGAGCCCGGGATAATTCAAAATAACACAGAATCACAAAAATGATGCCCCGCGGTATGATCCATTGTGGCCGAGCGTCACGAAAGTGACGCCCGCGGTTAAGGGATTAAGGAAATATAGTCTGCCATTATTCAGAGTTTCTGTTCCTTTCTTGATTAGGTCATTTACTTCATGTGCTTTACCTCTGTGGCTGCTGTGAAGTAACTTCGTCTCATCGGTATATTGCCTCAGGATAAACCCATGAAAATAATTGTCCATTTCATTTACATATATATATATATATATATATATATATATATATATATATATATATATATATCATAGTACTGGGCCCAATATTGAGC
This sequence comes from Coenobita brevimanus, assembly GCF_032717465.1. Taxonomy (NCBI): domain Eukaryota; kingdom Metazoa; phylum Arthropoda; class Malacostraca; order Decapoda; family Coenobitidae; genus Coenobita; species Coenobita brevimanus. The sequence continues at coordinate 17,128,270 of NC_136955.1, read as the reverse complement.
CCTAAAGAACACGATGCGTTATTTTCAAGAAGATCGTATTACCTATACGAACTTGTGTGAGTCCTTTCGCTTGAACAGTTATAAGATCAGAAGGTATCTATATTGATGTTATACAGTATTTTAATGTGAATACCATAGTTAATGCTATCAGATGCTTTGGATAGGTGACAAATAATTAGTACAGATTTGCCTTTTTAGTCAGTGTTGTCACAGATTTTATCAGTAATGACTGTGAGCACTGTCTAGGTAGATAGTTCTTTAAGGGGTGTTGATTTTTAGAAATTGTACTATTTAATTCAAGAAATGCTGCCATTTGATTTATAACGATTTGTACTGATTATTTTGAAAAGGGTTGGTGGAAAGTTGATGGGTCTGCAGTTGTTTACGTTATTTGTGTCACCATTTTTACTGATGGAGATTACTATAGCGCGATTCCAGGATGCTGGGAAGTTACCGGTGTCTATAGAGGTGTTTACTACTATAGTTATATACCAGGCAGTGATAAAAAGGTAATCCCTGAAAAATCAAAGTAATGTATTCTCTGAGTTGAGTGATTTTGATTTCAGAGAGAGAGAGAGAGAGAGAGAGAGAGAGAGAGAGATTTGGAAAGACCACCTCGTGCTGAGATGTACTAAAGGTTGAATCTAACCGCCATTTGAAATATCTCTTCTTCGGTCAACAATATCGTCAGTAACTAGCGAGAATAAACTTATAAATGACGTCCTTGGACTGAATGGGTTAAAGAAAAGAAAGAAAGAAAACATTGCATTCTTTCATACAATGTTCTAATTTTTAATCTCTTCACCACGATGATTTGTTTTTGTTATTCTTGCTCTTATCAGGCAGTAATACTCAACTTACGAGATCCACCTATACCGTTTGTTTTAATTTAGCCCACAACTGCCATCTCTCCATCCTGAATGCCGAGCTGTAGCAATAGATTAACATAAGAATCTGAGGGGTCATGAGGAAGTGCTATGGCAAGGATGTAGAGCAGATCCATTGTCTTGTTTTACCACTGATCTGCTTGATAAAGGCTGGAAAAGTACTAAAATCTGAGCCAAGTTACAATACAGAAAAAAACTACATCAAAGAAGAGGTTAGATAAAACATTGCCCAACCCACCAAGTTCTGAAAATCTCCTCCGAGTTGAATCGTCAGATGGTAGGAAGAATCTGTGAAGGCTGTGTCATTGGGCAGAAGGGGTTAGTAGCTGCCTCACTTCCCCTTATCGCATCAGGCAAGTGATTGGATGGTGTCTCCTTGCACAATACACGCTCTCCCAGGCGTACACCATCATCATCATCTGACTTAATCACCTCAGGGACACCAGATACTCACAATCGGGCTAAGTGCGATTATCTGATTGGCTTTCGAGTGAACCAAGCATTTCAATTGTATTCGGCTTATGAATAAAGATGCAGTAATGTAAAAGACCTCTGGCTTACCATGATATCTAAGCTGGTTAATTGGCAGTAGATCGTAATTACTTGTTAACAATGGTGAAATTCTGCCTAAAACCTACCTTGCGTGGAGATGTCTGCCAATGTGGAAATTTTATGTGCCTAGGTAAAGAAAATAAATAAATAAATAAATATGATATTCCCTGTGGAAGCCACCCTCTCTCGAGTGGGCAGAGGGAGCTGTACGCTGTCTAAGACCTAGTTTGCGCAGAGATCTACCACTGTGTAAAACTTCGTGTCCCAAGAAAAAAAAAACCTATGGCTGTGCAAAACGGCTCTTGCCTGGACCGACGGGACCCTCCCCTTCAGAATCTGGCTCAGGTGGAGGTGGACCACTCTGCAAAATTTGTGGTCGTAGGAAATTAAGAAAACTATGACCACACATAAAGGACCTACAGAGATCCGTCCCTCCCCACTGGGTGTTCCTCTCTGCCCAAAACAGATGCAGATGGAAGTCTACCATGAGATCAAATTTCTCCTTCCTGACACACGTCCTTGAAGGCTTGAGTTCCATAATTCAAAAAGCCACAGTACCTCAGTGAATGAAGGAATGAATGACAACTGGGGACAAGAAATGTATTGGTCGAGGCTTCGTTTTCTGTGTGTGTGTGTGTGTGTGTGTGTGTGTGTGTGTGTGTGTTTTAGAGAACCAACTTTATGAGATGCCAATGCATTTTTGCTGTTGGTGTTCTGAGTGCGTTTCGTATGTGTGTCGAATGTGAGCTCAAGAATTTTCAGAAGTAGCGTCAAGGGTAGCGATTGGTTATGGAAAGTTACATCATGGCGTGTTGGATAATCATACCTGTTTGATGGCTAATGTTAGTTTGTTTTTAATGCAAAGTAGAAGGACCCAGTGGCCAGAAGCTCGCAGACTGTTCTCTCCAAGAAAAAATAAAAACAAGATAAAAGAGAGCCATATTCAAGATCCGTCATTTCGAGGTGCCTGGACACACCGAATTAAAAAAACTGGAGGCCAAAGACAATACGAAATACAGACAGAGGAAGACAATTCCAGAGTTGACTCGTTGCATACATGAAGGACTGGGAGTAAAGGTTAATTCTTGCATTAAAGAGATGGACAGAAAAGGGATGAGAGTTTGTTGCTAGACAGGCACCACACACCCTAAGTAGTGGTGGAGAGATGCAAGCAAACAGTTCAGAGGAGCAGTGACCATTGAAGTAGAGATAGAAAAAGATACAATAGTGTGGCGAAGAGACAGAGGTTGAAGGAACCCAGTAAGAGATGGAGAATTCGTCAGACGAAAAGCCTTTGACTCTACCTTGCTAAGAAGAGCTGCACGTGGGGAACCTCCCCACACATTAGAGCTGTACTCTGTACAGGGGTGAATAAAACCCGCGTATAAAGTCAACAACCGTGCAAGGGTAAAGAAAGCACGGATTCGGTTTTACACACCTAATCTCTTGGAAGCAGAGGTAATATGATCTTTCCAATATAGTTCCTGAAAGAATGAAACCCCAAATATGTTCAGAGATGATGCAGGGTTGGGTTGGATAATTATAAAAGTTAGAGGATACTCCCGTGGAAGATTTTGACAGGTCGAAATATGTAAGAACTGAGTTTTCGATGCATTAAAAAACAGCAAGATTACTTTCATGCAAGTCAGAGGTAAGGGCCAAGAAAAACACTCATTGTGTCATAGCCTCAGCCCATGTTTTCTGAGGTAACTGTTGAATGGATGTTGCGGGAAGCAGATGGAATAGTAAAGGGTGGAGTCATCAGAGTATGAGTGGATAAGGTTAGTTGTACAGCTCAGAAGGTCATTGATGAATGAAAGGAAGAGTTGGTGATAGGAGAGTTGGTGATAGGATTGAACCCTGAAGAACACGACTATTGATAGCTCAAGGTAAAGAACGGTGGCCATCTACAACAGCATCTATAGAACGACCAAAAAGGAAGCTAGAGATGAAGGCACAGATAGAAGGATAGAAACCGTAAGGGGGCAGTTTGGAAATATAAAGATTTATGCCAGATCCGATCAAAAGCCTTTGAGATGTGAAGTGCAATGGCAAAGTTTTCGCCAAAGTCCCGAAAGGAGGATGGCTAGGATTCAGAAAGGTAGGTGAGAAAATCCCCAGTGGAGCGTCCCTAGTGGAACCCATACTGACGATTGGCAAGATGATTATGTTAGGAAAGGTTCTTTCATTTTTTTTTTTTTAAGAACAGATTTTTAAAATCTAGAAATAGAGGATGTTAAAGGAACTGGGCAATAGTCTAAGGATTGGGAATGGTCATCCTTCTTTGGAACAGGCTGGACGAGAGCAAACTTCCAGCAAGTAGGAAATGTACAAGTTGATGAACAAAGACGAAAGTGTTTACCTGGGCAGGGTGTGAGGACTGAAACACAGTTCTTGAGGACAACATGAGGGATCTCATCAGGCCCATATGCCTTGTTAGTATTGGGACCAGCGATGGCAGAAAATACATCAACTGAAGAAATTTTAATGTCAGCCATGAGGAAATGAGAGGGGGGAAGTGACGAAGGAATGGCAGCAGAATCATCTAAGATGGAATTGGAGGAGAAAGTCTGAGCGAAGAGTTCTGCTTTATCAGTAGAAGAAACAGCTACAGAGCCATCAGAGCAGAAGACAGGAGGAAGGGATAATGAAATAATGCTGTTAGAAAGGTTTTTGGCAAGATGCTATAAGGAGCAGGGAGAATTTGAGTCTGAAAGTTCAGAGCATTTAGCGTGAATGAAATTACTTTTATCACAGCACAGGACAGAGTTAGCACTGTTCTAGGCAAATACATAAAAGAAAGGATATTCAGGGGTGAGTTGGTTTCGGTACGGTACCTCAGCGGTGCCTATAAGGAATAAAACCCAGAAGTGTTCAGCTGCCTTCGATTAACCGCCTGCCCTGTCTACCTATCGTTCTCGACGTATAAACGTGACCCTAAGGTCACTGTTATTGCTAGCAGCCAAGAGGCGAGCCCTTGTGTGAGGAAACAGGAAAGTCACTCAGGACTGTGTGGACAATTTGTGCACAAGACCGTTGGCAAATTCAACAAGGCTGTGGTGGAGAGGAAGGGAAGGGGACTCATGTGACTGAAGAACTGTAAATACGCCACCAAGCTCTAAGCCGCGTTTTTGTCGTCCAAGCTGAGGGATTGGATTCGAAGCCATCTTCGGTAAAACCAAGCTGCGCTGTTTTTGTCGGCCAAAGTGATACGAAGCCGGCCCAAGCGTTTGTCATCAAAACCAAGACCGTCTTCGTATCCCACCCAAGCATGGTCGGGAGGAGTCTTGGTGTAGCTTGGGGAGAGTGAGATTGGCCAGCAAGGACACATAAATGATAAATATCCTGAAATAAGCATTATGTACATAAAATTAGGGTGCAGGTGGCTAATATTAACGACATATAGAGCCAGTTCAGCACAAATAACGGCTACATGTAAGTTGCATATTCGTCAGAAGATCGTCTTCGGCGAACCCCTCTGTTTACTTTGCGATTGGCACGTAATTTTTCGGTTCTACGTATCCTGGACTGTTTTTGCGGACAAAAACCAAGTGCCCCAAAGACCCACTTCGAATCCCAAGCTCCAGCTTGGACGACAAAAACACGCCTCTAGTTCAAGAAGTGTGTGCGATGATGTGCTGGAGAGAATCATATCAGTACTCCTGTCTAACACTGTGTTTGAGGTCGCGGGAGGGCCTGGCAACAGTGAGGTAAGCCTGGAGGTTGTGAATACGGTATGCTACTGTCGCCGCCACACCTCCTGCTCACTGTCGCTTTGGCAGAGATCCCGAATCCAGTCACCAGATTGCCTGGCAGAAGATCTCTTATGGTTGACTTGCAGCACATAATTGTCATAGCATTATTGTACTACGGCCACTAATAAGATATTAAGTGCAGAGGATGATGCAGTGACCGGCAAACCAGATAGATGGCTTGTTCTAGGCTGCAACGGAGAAGGGATATTAATCTTTTTCCTGACATTGCAGTGCAATGAAGGATGGGAATGGAATATGCGACAAGGATGGCACTGTGGTCTGAGATTAGAATGTAGACAATGTTGATAATGACAGCGTGTTGTACCACGTTACGGCGGGGAAAGTTAAATTTACTTGAGTCTATACTGCAAAGTTTTCTCACACAGTTTTCTCTGATGCCGTTCCATTCACAAGCTGGCGATCTATAATACATTCAAGTAGGCTGGTAGTCAAATATTTCTGGTGTCTTGAAACGAAGTGATATCTTGCAAAACTAACATTTTAAAGTTTTTATGACATATAGTTGAATGAAACTGTCGAGCACCAGCTGGATGAGAATACTAAAGTTAGGGTCCTTGATAACTGAAATATGACGTTAACTGGAATGGAAAATAAGATTGGTCCCAATGTTAAGAATTAATTGTACCAGGAGACCTACTATCACGCAGGCTTCTATGACTCATTTTCAGCTGAATATATTCGTCTCGCATTAACTGGAATACAATCCTACAGAAGGTGTATCGGTGAAAGGGTTATTACAAGACATTCCTATAATCATATTTTAACACGAATTAATATCTGGACATGTAAATTATTTCAGATGACTTCCAATTTTTCGGAAGTTAAGCCTGTTTGCATTTTCATCCATTCATTAATAATCTATCAATTTTTAGCAGAGAATAATTTTATCCATAAGGCATCCATCTATTTTTATAATCCATCTTATATTACTATACCTCGTGGGGATAGGGGGGTTCAATTTTTCCCCAGTATCGCTACCCTGCTGCGGATGTCACTGATTGCACTGCGCAGTTGACCCTTGTGCGGTGTAGTGCGGTGAGGATCTGTCCCTTCTACTCTCTGGGGCTAAGATGCGAATGAATATGTTTGAATGGATGAGTAAATGGGGAGTGTGTCGTCCTGTCTCGGCTACCTCCCTTTCCTTGGGGGAAGCAGCCTAGGTATATAGATAGATATAAAGATCGCTGCTTGCCGCACGAGGTGACTAAAAGGGGCCTTTTGTCTCCAGTCTTTCTCATCTTACTATCCTCTTCATCTCTTCTGTCCACAACATCATCTTGCTACAACCACATTTCTTCCTGTCTTTATTTGTCCTCTACTCATGTCAGGCTGGACGTTTGGTTTCATGGTGTGGATGGTTTAAGGATCTCCCACTGACGTTCACCCTTCCTTCCTTCCTGTAGGGGTCAAGACCACCGACTTTATCAACACCGGCACTGCCAACGCTGATTATGTCGACGCCGACTAGCTACGCTGAATCTGTCAACGCCGTGCCTATCAACGCTGACTCTGCCAACGCTGTATCTATCAAGGTTTACTCTGCCAACGCCGTACCTATCAACGCTGACTTTGCCAACGCTGTATCTATCAACACCGACCCTATGTAATTCTCCTTTTCTCTTTTCCGTGTCTGTATCTCTTCCATTTCATACAGCTTTGATACCTGGTGACAGGAATCCATTACTCATTTCAGTTCAAATTACCCTTGTAGTTTGTCACAAGATCTTCAAAAATTCACAAGGAATCCGTATTTTCGCAAGATATTCGTATTTTTTTTATAACAGTATCGCAAAAAGAAATCACATTCCTGTCAGCTAATATATTTTTAAAAATATCCCTATACCCACAAGACATGGATATTGCCACAGTTTCTCAAGATATGCATTTTTTTTTTTTTTTTTTTTTTTTTTTGCAAGAGAGCCATAATTTGATGAAACTTTTTTTTTTTTTTTTAACGTGAAATCTACTTTATCATAAGCCACCCAGCTTTTCACAAGCCGTCCATATTCTCACAAAAATTCAAATCTTCACAATGTTTTAAGTCATCCATATTATTATTATTATTATTATTATTATTGTTGTTTTATAATAATAATAATAATAATAATAATAATAATAATTATTATTATTATTATTATTATTATTATTATTATTGTTATATTACTATTATTACACACCCATATTTTCTCAAAGCAAGCATATCTTAACAAGTCAAAAATATTTTCCTGGAAGCCTATTGCTCGAATTCTCGTTGGTTAAGGAAGCTCCTTAACACATTTTTCTAAGCGATTTATTTTGCCTATTACATCTGACTGTCCTCTTCTGTGTTACATAAATCTTTCCAATATCATCATACACTGCATAAATAACGTACAGAAGGCTATTAACCACCCGTATCCAAAAATAAATCGCTAAGGAAGAAGTGTTAGGGAGCTTCTTCAACCGACTAGAATACGAGCCTAAGACTCAAAACGCAGTAATCTTCACGATAGCCATACATGTACAGTACTCCGATATTATCACAGGATATTTACATTTTAACAAGACTTCATTATTTTCATTCACGACATCTAATATTTCGCAGATCAGTCAGCATTGAAAGTACTGTCACCTCTCTCTCTCTCTCTCTCTCTCTCTCTCTCTCTCCATTGATCTTGAAAATCAGAGCAATGGACCTGCGGAAAACAAAGCTTATGACACTAATATGAAGCCAAATCAATTCATCACTGTCGGTTGCTGAGGATTCAACATCCTGATTTTCAAAGAGCACTGAGAGAAATCAGGAGAGAGGACAGGACTCTTGATGTTTCCTGTACATCTTTTGATTTCTTTTTTGTTGTTGTTATTCTTGTTTCATCATATTTGCACAAAGTATTTCTGTTATTACAACGTATGCACATTTTCACAACACATCCATATTTTACGAGTAATGTGTATATTTTTAAAGATTTTATTTATTTATTTATTCATTTATTTATATTTATGTTGTATTGTGTCCTAATGCCAAAAAATTTTCAGTCTGCGCTAGCATCTCAAAATGAACGGAACTTATATACTTTGTCTTTTCTGAATCTTTTCTAAACAAAATATGCAGTCTCTCTCTCTCTCTCTCTCTCTCTCTCTCTCTCTCTCTCTCAACATCTCTTGTAAAACTTCATGTATACCGCACCGTCATGTATGAGTGGGCAGTTTGTATGCAGCGAGACCCTTAACTTTGAGCGCCAGTTCTCACTCGTACCTGGAAAATTAATCAACATGTAAAATACTTAGATAAATTTTCTTCTTTGGACTTTTTTTTTTAATTTTTCCATTGTCGTAAACCAAGGTCACATTTCTCGTTGTCATGTCCCCCATTCCTATCATCATCATCATCATCTTCAATCTGTCTAAGGCCACTGTAGGACAATGGCCTCTTTTTACTTTCTTCTATCTATCTATCTATCTATCTATCTATTGCCAGACGCCTCAATCCCGTTTGGGGTGGCCACAAACAAATCGCCTCCACGTCGTCCTGTCCCCCGCCATTTCACTGCAATGCTCCCAACTCACACCCCCCTCTCTCATATACCTCTCCACCCCATCCCTCCATCTCATCCTCGGCCTCCCCCTCCCTCTTCCCCCTCCACCTCACTCACATACACTCTCTTCGTCAGTCTCTCACCCTCCATCCTCTCCACATGGCCAAACCACCTCAGTGTGTTCCTCATAACACTTCCTATCACATCTTTCTTAACTGTGATTTATTAGTACATTTGTGTGTGTGTGTGTGTATGTGTGTGTGTGTGTGTGTGTCCGACTTACAGCATAGACTTAACTGAGGCACAGAAGTCTTACCAATGCATGTTAAACACGCCTTTACATGACACCAGTTCGGCGTTACTACCCACACATGCTTGGGATGGTTTTTTTATGACAGGCGAGATGGTATTAGCGAGGATGTTTTTATGACATATCGGTGGGTTTAATGGAAGATCAGTAAAGTGTACCATAAAAACTAATCTAATCTTCAAACTATCTCCCGCCCCATACTTGAATCGAACTCCCGTCTTCTCGAACTGTAGATCACTAATCTAACCACATGGCCACCACCTGTTCCATCCTCACCTGTGTTAATTCCAGATATCATTTCCACCTTATTCCCCGTCAACCCCATCTTCCTACTCCATCTCAGAACTATACGTTGTTCATCTGAACTTGGTCTAAAATTGCAGTCTATTTATCCTGATTATTGGGATGTAACATGAGATCTACACTAGTATATAGTGCTTATTACGAAGAAATGCTTTAGAATGATGTAGAGCAAATGCATTTTCTTTCCCGCCACTGAGTTGTAACAGGAATTTAACACTACAATATGAAACACTGGACACCGCAATTTAATGCTCGAAAAGAGGGACTCTAGAAAAAATGTAGAGACGTAGTACTGTCTAATTCTGCCACTGAGCTATAGCAAGAGATTAGCAATATACTGTAATATGGTGCTAGTCAAGAGGAAGTGCTATAGAAAGGATGTACAGTAGAGCCGTAGTGTTCTTATTCTGCCACACTGACTTACTGTAAATGGTTGAAAAGAACGAAAGTTTCAGTTGCTGCGAGGTGGGTGAACCATACCGCAGTGTTACGCCAATTGTCTTCCTGTTATTCTAATTTTTCCATTCATACATATTTTTTTCTTATTTTGTTTACTGTTTTTTCAACACGATTCGTTTTATACTTCTTTTTAGTTCTATACGATTATGATTATGAAGGATAGAATGGTGATGATGGTAACAATTATGTTTATGATTGTTTAACTGACCAAATACTAACAAAGCGATTCTGATTATCGCTTAAGGTCATCCACCCTAAACCTGATGGTCGGAGGGACATTAAAGAAATAAGATAAAATAAAATAAATTAAAATAAAAATGATTCCAAACATTTGCCATCCTGCATCTTTACCAAAAAATCTCATGACACCTGAATTCAGAAAAACTCTTGAAAGAAAAAGAAAGGTAAAAGATACGAAAGTTAATTGGAATACAGAAATTTTTAAATTTATTAAATGCTGATAATACCATAAAGAAATCTATTACAGACACACGTATGCAACAAAATCTTGATATTAAATTTACTGTGTATTGTAAATAACACAGAATTAAACAGAAACCTTTATAATCTTTGATTATTGTATGGCCTCCAATACCTTTGCTCACGCTGACTTCTATAATTCATTTTATAGGGACTCGGTTATCTATATTTTGGCTGAAATACTTAAGAATTTTTTCCCTAGACTATTTAAATTATGGAAACTGCGTCAAATACCTTGCCACAGTGCCATTCTAAATAAATTCTCAGAATACCTTTGAATTCGAAGTTTGGCGAGAAAGTGTATGGTTCCTTCCAAGCAGAGGACGTGGAATAGGAAAGAAAAACAGGAGTGAAACGAAAAAGTCATACAGGAGCAGACTAGTGGAAAAACAAAGGTAAACAAGAGAGAGAGAGAGAGGGAGAGAGAGAGAGAGAGAGAGAGAGAGAGAGAGAGCATGAAAATGACGCAAATGAAGTGGACAAGAAAGTGGGTAATAGGAAAAAAATATATATATATATGACACAGAAAAAATTGCAGTTTGGCAAAAGAGGAAATAGTGTAAAAGGATGTATAATCGACTAATTGATGGGTGAAAACCGACTGAAGAAAAAGTTAAACATTAAAGCAGGTATCAGCAAGAAAGAAAGAAAGAGAGAGAAATTAGCAAGAAGGTAGGGTAAGATGTTTGGAATAAAGCCCATACGGCAAAGGCGAATTAACAGTGTTTAAATGAAGGAAGAAGAGTAAAGGAAAGTAAGTGATACAGGAATGAATTAGTAGAAGGAGGATACAAACAACAAGAGAGAGAGAGAGAGAGAGAGAGAGAGAGAGAGAGAGAGATTAGTTATGTTTACCTCGATATCTCATACAGGATGCTACAACCTTGCTGTCCAATCTACATGATTATATTCAACCTCTTTTGCGTGTGTGTGTGTGTGTGTGTGTGTGTGTGTGAAATATAGAAAAAGGTACATAATTTTTAACACACACACACACACACACACACACACACACACACACAGCCTCTCAAGCGAACCCTAAACAACAGCCTCATTATCAAGATTACGATCAGATATAAACTCGTACTGTTCTATAATTGTATGCCACATAGAGATTATTTCAGATATTTTCTAAGTGCTGGCAACTACGTGTTTTAGAAAGGCCTGGTTTTATTGCTCTGGCTACTTACTTAGGGAAGGAAGAAAATTGTGTGCGAGGGGTGCGTGTGGAAAAAAAGAGGGAAGGGGAGAGAGAGAAGGAGGGAGGGAAGAGTGCGTGCGTGCGTGTCTGTGTGTGTGTGTGTACTTTATTCTTACTACTACCAGACTACTGGGTTTAGCTATGGAGAGCGCCCATGTAGCAAAGATGTTCGGCAAGACTGTAGCTAACTACACCATTTTGAAAGTCTGTTGTAAGTGATATTAAAATGGGAGGTTGAAACTTTGGATAACCTCCCAGATTTTGACTGTAATTTGTGAAGCATGCAGTGTTGATATAACACGTCTAACCCTTCAGTATTATTGCTTGCTACACTGTAGCTCCCTGATACATTTTTCTAAGCGATTTCTTTTGTTTATTACACCTTACTGTACTTGTCTGTTCTATAAATCCTTCCAGCATCGCCTTAGTCCGCATAAATATCATACAAAAGGATATTTACCTCCAAAATAAATCGCTAAGGTAGAGGTGTTAGGGAGCTTATTTACCCGGCAAGAACAAGGGCCAATGACTTTTAACATCTATCAGTCTCAAGTCTTCCAAAAATGCTGTCGAAAATTAAAGGTTAGATTACTACTTCCCGCCCACAGTTTTAATAGAACGGCTGTAATTACCTTTGTTCAGTGGTATTCATGATTTGGCACTTACTTTGAGGAGGTGATATGCGTAATGTTAATTTCTGAGCTTGTTGATTTTCTCACGAGGGGGCAAAGAGGTGGGGTGGGGGGGGGAAAGTGGAAGGAGGGAGAGGAGTGAGGGCACAAGGATGAAGGGGAGGGAGAGAGAGACGGAGGAGGAGAGAAGGATGGAAGTGAGGGTAGTGGAAGGAAGGATGAAAGGGATAAGGTTGAGAAAGGTAAGGGAGGAGTGAGACACAGTGGGAAGGTGAACGGAGGAAGGGCAGAATGGGAAAGGGTAGATGTATGGGATTATATGTACAGAGAATACCAATAATGCTCTTCATTATTATCTTATATTTCGTGTTATTTTCCCTGCAAGAAATATTTATCTCACATCGTGGAAACAGCAACATAAAGAATCTAGGTTATAAAAAATCGTTCACCATAACAATTACAAGGCTCGAAGGAATCAGGCTGAAAAAATAAGCAAGAGTCCTTCTCGGGGAAATCTATAAAACTACCGGTAACAAAACAACACAAGGTAAAAGAGAACAATTAGCGAACAGTTTTTTTTTTCTTATTTTTTTCTATAACAAAGCCGATCATACTAGTAAAACCGAACATGTCAGTGGAGCAAGTCTGCCTCTGAATGCTGAAAGGTTATTTAAGCACCACAGTAAGAAATACAAAATAAGCGAACACAAATTAATTTCTTTCTAGAGGGTAATGCCAGTATTTCTACCGGTCATACTGTTGGGCAAAGTTTGTTTCCTTCCTGTCCCAATTCACCCAACAGTATAATTGGAGGGCTGGGTACAATCCGATTAGGGAGGGTGACTTTCTGTGGCAAGATTGGCACTAGGATAAACTGACTGTCTTCTTTAACGACCTCTGTTCAGTCAGTGGGTAGAAAATTAAGCCACCATTATTTTTTACTAATTATTTTCCCATTACTTGAAGATAATGCTTGGTAATGATATGCCCCAGTTATTTACGCTCAGTTATAAGTTCCTTTTGTTTTAGATAATGCTCAGTAATGATACTCGTATGCATGAAAAACAAAAGGGATAAAGTAAGTAAATGTTTTATTTTAATGTTTCATTTAGTCTACAGAGCACATGAATCAAGAAGAGAGTAAAAAAGCAGAACTATTAAACAGAACACCCTGTGAAACTGGTCACAAATCCATTCATCCATCGCTTCAGTCTTTCACATTCTCAGCTCCACCCTACAGCCAAATGATTAGTGTATAGGAGTAGATATCGGTGCACTGACTGCCTGGAGAGAGAGAGAGAGAAATGGAGAAATGAATTCCCCGAGCTAGGCAACTAAGGCCACATAGCCCCGCTGGGTTACAGGAGGGCGCTACCTCTCCCGGCAACGGTAGCCCGGGCGAGGCTCGAACTTGCGACCTCCCGATCACAAGCTCAGCGCGCTACCACTGTGCTACCGCGCCCCCAGAGAGAGAGAGAGAGAGAGATTCCATGGACATTTCATCCTTGTTTTTGTTTCATCACTTCGCCTTCCTCAGCTTCCATACCTCGCTTATTCACGCATTGAACACAATTATCAGTCCACCTTTATCTTGATCATCCACGCCTCCCTCTACCCTCAGACTTACTCTCGCCGTCTAAACACACTCTCCTCTTGGGTTACCATGCTTCTTTTATTAATTTATTACGTCCGCCAAGGAGGTTATGTTTTTGCCGGCGTTGGTTGCTTGCCGGAATCGAAAGATTCGGCAGACATGTTGGTCAGCTCCGTATGTTTGTTTGTCTGTCTGTCTGTCTGTTTGTCTGCACTCTACAGGTCACAATTTTGCTCCAGTCGTTCTGAAAAAAAAAAAAAAAAAAAAAAAAGTAGGTATCCTTAAACCCTGGAACCCTATTGAATTCATCAATATCGGTCAAAGGCCCTGGGCTGGGTGGGGAGTTGAGACCCCTCAGTGGCCGTGGGTTCGGAAATCGTCGGGATCCAGTGGCCGGCCCCGGCACCATTTCCTCAAATTTCGGAAATAGATTTTTTCTTACCCAATTGAAAAGAAACGTCTGACGTTCCTTGCAATGCAATTTTTAGCTGCTTAAACCCATCCTGTGCTTCTCAATGAAACACGAAAAATTTCGCCAAATGACTAACCACACGCCGGTGAAAACTAAGTACTGTAGACACAACCGGATCCATCCGGCAAGCACACTGTCTATGGCAGTTTCATTTGTTTGTTTGTCTATTTGTCCGTTAGCAGGACCATTAAAAAAGTTATAAACGGAATATATATATATATATATATATATATATATATATATATATATATATATATATATATATATATATATATATATATATATATAATCTCTTACTGAATATTTATTGTGACCGATTTTTAATTAATCTTCCTCGCCTCCTCCTCGGATACATTTTCTCCTACATTGATCCATTCGTTTCCTCAATCCCTCGTCCTCGTCGGCATCATCGTCGTTCTCGTCTTCCTCCTTCTTTCTATTTTTACCAGCCAGCACGATAGCGAAGCTGCTATAATTTTCAGTTTGTCTGTCTGTGTGTCTGTTAGCACGATAACTTCGCAACCGCTGAAGATGTTATCACAAAATGTTACAGGTGTGTAGTGGGGATGAAAATCTCCAACGAGTTCGAAATTAGTGAAAGTAGGCCAAGGTCAAGGTCATATTCCGAGCCGCGCTAGAGTATGTCGGTTTGCGGTTGGTGTGATTCCCCCCTTAGGGGGCCTCTAGTTTTTTTCTCTCCTCCTATCCTCCGTTCTTTCTTTCTTCTTTTGTTCCTTAGCATTATTCCTTCCTGTTGTGTGCTCTCTCTCTCTCTCTCTCTCTCTCTCTCTCTCTCTCCTGTAATCATGCTTGCTCTTTTTTTTATTCCTTCCTCTTTTTCCGCTCATTTATTCCCTGTTCCCTCCTTGTCATTCGTTTCCTTTTTATTTAATACTTTCTTTCTTCCTCCCCTCTCCTTTGTCAGTTTCGTCTTACTTCCCTTTTCATTCTTTTTTGCTCCTATAATTTCCTGCTCTTTATATGCCATTCGTTCTTTCTTTAGTTCACTTTTTCCCACCTTCCTTCCTTCCCTTCTTATTTATATATTTTCTCTCTCTCTCTCTCTCTCTCTCTCTCTCTCTCTCTCTCTCTCTCTCTCTCTCTCTCTCTCTCTCTCTCTCTTTATAGGCTACTCGTGTATAAGGTATAAATATATATATATATAGATAAATAGATAGATAGATAGATAGATAGAGTCTATCTATCCATCTATGTATCTTTCTATGTATCTCTCTCTCTCTCTCTCTCTCTCTCTCTCTCTCTCTTTACATATACTGTATATATATATATATATATATATATATATATATATATATATCCCTCTCTTCCCCCACATTCCTTCTTGCTTCCCCTCATCGTGTTTCATTTGTGCTTTTTGTATTTCATCTTTTTTTTTTTTTTTTTGAAAAATAGAAAGAGGATGAGGAAAAGGAAAAAAGAAAGAATAATGAAAGAAAAAAAGGGGGATGAGGAAGATGGGGATGAGGATGAGGAGGAGCAGGAAGAGGAGGAGGAGAGGAAAGAGAAAGAGGAAGAGGATGATGATAATGAGGAGGAGCAGGAGGAGGAGGAGGGGGAAGAGAATGAGGATGAGGAGGAAGAAGATGAAGAGGAAGAGAGGGAGAAAGAAAAAGAGATGTATGATGATGATGATGATGATGATAAGGAGGAGGAGGAGGAGATGAAGAAGGACAATTACGAGATAGAGAAAGAGGATGATGATGATGTTCAGTGCCTACCGATCGCTTTAGAGTCCTTTTGGCACATTCCACAATTTGCTCCCGGTATGGATCAGTCTTCCCCTTTGAACGCTGCAATGAATAGTCGATCTTACCTAGAATAACAATCTGCTAGAATAAAAATCAAGAACACAACTGGACTGGAGAGTGGAAACAGAAGTAATATCTAGAGAACATAACGCTGACAGAAGGCCTTATACATTATCAGATAAGGAGTGCATTTCTCAGTTTACTCTGCCAGGTACCCAGTCATTTCTAACGTACAGTACATTCACAGTGAGGCCAGAACCAAACATAACAAGATGCAAACTGTCCTACTGTGTAGCTAAGGATTAGACCTATAAAGTAATTCGTCTCGTTTCATGGCCTATCTTCTGCACACTGTTTTTTTTTTTTACTGTCAAACGTTGTATAGTTGCCAATGAGAAACGGAATGACCAGAATGTGAACCAGTGAAATCAACTTTTTTTTTTTTTTTTTTTTATCAACCTATATGATAGGACAGTTTGCGTCAGAAGTACATTTTGGCCTCTGCATGAATGCATCCTCAGGGCCCGGACACACTTGCCCCCGAACATGTGATCGACAAGACGAAACGAAGCACCGGGTCAAAGCTGCTTCAATATTCGAGTCTGAGCGTTGGTCGGACCTCTGAGCCTTGTTTCCTCTTTATGATCACATGTTCGGGGGCAAAGTGTGTCCGGGCACTACAAGAGACAGTACACAAAGGCAAAGGAGTTTAATAGACACCTTTCCAACCCCTTCATTGACAGAAATTGTCCCAAAGTTAAATAAAATCATCTGGAGGTAGCAAGAATGTGATAAACTAGAGAGGCAACTTTTACCGGCAGTGGCACGACATTCCACTAACTAAACATCTGCTCTACTTCCTTTTTCTCTCCTAAGTTAAAAAGTAAAATAAAAAAAAAAAACTCCAGGGGGCACATTCGATTCAAGTTTGCCGCGTAACTACATGCCAAGTTAAATGGAACACCAGCCTTTCTTGGAATATTTGTTTGGTGCTTCGTTTTTCCGTGCTTCCTTCCTTTCATTTCTTTCGTCTATTAACACTTTCAGGCTGTACTATTATTTTAAAGGCCCAGAAAGTATATGTACGGTAAGTAAATTTTTCTGGCCAAACCTGGAACCTACTTGTGAAGCCTTGACAACGAGCATTCATATGAAGAACAAGAACACCAACAGTACGAAGAAACAGAGAAACTAACTATAAATGAATGGCAGATATTTCCGTTAGGGTGATGTAAGCATAATTAAATAAATAAAATAGTGACAAAAACTTATCAAATGGTGTATATTCCATTCATTAAGCCATTTCTTCTTGATATTAATTTTCTCTCCATTCATTTTACTCTTTTTTTTTTTTTTTTTTTTTTTTTTACGGTCGTTTATTCCCTGCTCCTTCTGGTCATCCATTTCCTCTTTACTCCACAGTTTCTTCTCCCTTCTTGTCACTTCCTTCCCTTTTTTTTTTTTTTTTTTTTTTACTTCTCTGACCGTTAATTTCCCTCCTCGTTTCTTCAGTTTCCCCTCCCTGTCCATCTTTCTTATCTTTCTCTTTATTTCGTTATAGGTACAGCTTTCTCTCTTCCTGTTTGCTCCTTCCTGTCCTTCTCATTGTTAAAATTGTTTCTCTCTCTCTCTCTCTCTCTCTCTCTCTCTCTCTCTCTCTCTCACACACACACACACACACACATACACACACAATTTTTTTTTATTATTTTGCCATTAAAAAGATCGACAGATACCTGTAAATAGACAGATATACAGCACTGTTCTTATATTCCCCTCATCGTATTTGTTTTTCACCTTCCTCGTTATTATTTTCTACAATCATTTTATTCCTCCCTCCCCCGTGCCATTAATATCTTCACAATTTAACTCTTTTTTTCTCCCTTTTTCTTCTTTAATTGCTCTTCTAATTTTCTTCGCCCTTATTGTTTTGCCTTTATTTACTCTCGTTCTTTCTTACCCAGTTTTCTCTTCCTGTCTTTCACATGCTATTGATTCACTTTGTTGTTATTTTTTCCCTTCCTTTTCTTCTTATGCTTTCCATTTCTTCATCTCTTTACATTAATACTTATGTTACTTTTATATCAATCACATTAATTCCTCTGTCTTGGCCTTCCTCTTTATTCACTGTGGGAACCTTATTCAACTTGTTTGCCAACATTTTTTTTTTCTATTTATTATTTGCATCTTCTTTTTTTTTAGTTTTCTCTTTCCTTATCCTTCCTCCCCCTGGTCAAACTCATTTTTTTTTTTCGTTTCTCTCTATTCCCTCTTCATCTAACTCTTTTTCTCCAAACTTATCCCCCTTTTCTCCTTTTTTCCTCTTTCCTTTTTTTTTTTTTTATTCCGCTTGACTTCTCTCTCTCTTCCCTTCTTAATACACTCTGCTTCTCCCTCTCATGATCAAATCAACTTTTTTTTTTTTTTTCTCTCCGCCAGACTAATATTATGTTGAGTGTAAGGTATGGGGGACTGATGCCCGTATTCTCGTCGGTTAAGGAAGCTCCATAACACCTCTTCCTAAGCGATTTTTTTTTGTATGGCTGGTTAATATCCTTTTGCACTTTATCCATGCGGAGTATGGTAGATTTTAGAATGATTTATGTTATATGATGATGAACAGTAAGGTGTAATAAGAAAAATAAGTTGCTCTGGAAAAGGTGTTAGAGAGCTTCCTTACCGGGGGAGCATTAATACGGTCTTCATTAACCCCTTAAGCACCTCATAATTCACCCTATTATTTTCCCTTTGCTAACAAAAAACATTTTTTATTGCAGCCTGAAATTTTAAATCTAAATTATTCTCCTTGTTCTCTCTTACTTTTTCTCCCTCTTCTTTCTTTCTCCCTCTTCATCACTTTCTTCTTCGCCTAAGTTAGTCAGTTCTTTTCAACATACTTTATTGTGTTTTTCACTTCCTCTTACTTTCTCCTTCTCATCTAATTCTTCCTCCCACTCATTTATTTCCCATTCCTCTTTGTTTCCTCTCCTTTTCTCTGTCTTTTCCCGTCCATTTTTTCCTTTGTCTTTTAACCTATTTTTATCTTTGGTTCACTTGATTTCATTCCCGTCTCTCTTGCCTCTTTTCCTTTCCCTTCATTGCTTTCACTTTCCACGTATTAACTTTTCTTTCTCTCTACTCTCTAACTTTTCTTTCTCTACTCCTCCCTCTTCCCTCCTCCTCCTCCTCCTTCTCCTCCTCTTCTTCATCTCACTCTTTTTCACCTCAGTTACTCTCATTTTCTCAGCCCCCCCATTCCATCAGTCTGTCTCCTGACTTTTTTTTTTTTCTTCCACGTATTTCTTTCTTTTTGCATCTTTTTGTCACTTGGATGTCTGACTTTTTCACCCTCTTCCCTTCTCTTCATCTCACTCTTTCTTCACCCTAGTTATTCTCTTATCTCTACATTTCCCATTCTATACTCTCTCTCTCTCTCTCTCTCTCTCTCTCTCTCTCTCTCTCACTTATTCCTTATTTCTCCTTGTTTGCTTCCTCCGCACTTTTCCCTGTGTTCTTTCTTTTTCCTTCATTTTCCCTTCTTTGTTATTTCTCTCTACATTCTCCCCTTTATCTCACTCCTTGTTTTTACCACATCACTGATTCATTTTTCCTTCTTCTCGAACTTTATCCTCATTTCTTACGTCCCTCTCCTTCGTCCCCTATATCTCATTTTCTTTTTGCTTCTTTCTTCCTTTCATGATTAACCTCACAATCTCTCCTAAATCTCCAGCCTCTCTCTCTCTCTCTCTTTCTCATTCTGGCATTCTCCGAGGACTGACGACGCTGGTCTAGAGTGCGAGCTGTTTGCATAATCGTTTAATCTCACCCAGCTGGTAAAGCAACCAGCCAGAATACCTGATAATCCTGACCATAATGCCCATTTCTTGGATTTATTCTTGACAAATAATCCACATCAATACAGGATAGAGGTACTGTCACCACTTGGATCCTCCAACAACAATCTCATCAAAGCCTCATTAGTTAACCCCCCCCCCCACACCTCCCCGTTCTGAACCTGTCAGGGTGACCCGATGGCGCTCTGATGGGGCAAACTGGGATGGATTTAGAAATTATCTTGCTGACATTCCATGGCAGTCTTTCTTCTCTAGTGATTCCAATTCTCCCCAGTCCCACATTTGTGACTTAATACTAGCTGGTATGGATTTATTCATACCAGGTCAACAGTTCACTAAAAGATCGAACTCTCCAAAATGGTTTGATAGCAACTGTGCCAGAGCAACAGCCCAAAAGTCATTAGCATATAACTCTTACTTAAAATAAAAAAAACATCTGAATCACTCTCTCAATTTAAAATTGCTAGAAACCATGCAAAAGCTGTATTAAATCTAGCTAAATCAAACTTTCTTCAAAAGCAAACATCAAAACTACTTAACAACCCTAGAGACAATAGAATATTCTGGTCAGCTCTTAATTCATTCAATAATAATTTTAACAAGTCATCATCCATTCCCCCACTAAAATCTTCAGATGGCAACATTACAAATGACAAGCGTGGGAAAGCAGATATTTTTGCCAGTACATTTGTCAGAAATTCTACCATAGAGGATGCCAGCCAGAATGTCCCAGTACTAGAACTTGACTCTCCCGAGATTGCCCCACTTAAAATACAGACAAGATACAGACAAGAGTAAAAGTAGATGATGCATATTCCAATTTCCACACAATTAACGCCGGCGTGCCGCAGGGATCAGTTCTGGCGCCAACGCTATTCCTAGTTCATATTGATGATCTCTTATCTGTCACCCACAATCCCATCCACTCATATGCAGATGACTCAACACTACATAGTTCATTCACATTCAGACACCCATTTACAAAGTCTAATATCTCTACCTCTCAACTCAGTACATGAATCAAGACCTATCTATGATCAGTGAATGGGGAAAACACAACCTTGTCTCATTTAATGATAGTGAAACTAAATATGTACAATTAACGAATAGACAGATATTGCCAGACTCGTACATTACCTTCAGTGCCACTGATATTCCCATCTCCAAAAGTATTGAAATTCTCGGCGTCTCACTTAGCGTCCTCAGCTGGACCTCTCATGTTAGATAGCTTTCTTAAACCGCCTCAAAGAAACTTGGATTATTGTGCAGAGTCCATAACTTCTTCACTGACGAGTAGTTAGCTATAATTTATAAGAGTCATGTGCGCTCTCAGCTTGAATATTGCTCACCCTTGTGGAATGGATGTGGAGAGGCTGCATTAAAACAACTAGACAAAATTCAGAACAAAGCTGTTAGAATCATTAACAACCCTGCCATTACAAATAAACTACCTCCCATATAAGTAAGAAGGAACGTTGCCTCCCTTGCACTATTTTACAGATATTTTTATGGCAAATGCTCAGACGAAGTTGCGTCCATGGTGCCACCTCTCCATGCCTTCCCTTGTTCTACACGGGCATCTGGTAGCGCTCATGACTGGATTATCACATTACCATATTGCAGAACTTGGGCCTATCAGAAGTGTTTCATTCCCCGAACTGCATCTCTCTGGAACTCGCTCCTCAGAGTTGTTTCCCTCCAAACTTCAACCTACAGCTGTTTAAGTTTAACTCTTACAGATATTTTATGAACAGAGGACTCCAGTAATCTGGTGTATGGACTGTTTTTTTCTTTTTTCATTTCTTTTTCTTTCCTCTGTTCTCCTATTTAAAAAAAAAAAATCTGTCTATCTACCTACCTATCTATCTATCTATATTGAGTATTTGTCGGTCTGCCTGTGTGTATAACCTTCCGAGTCTCTCTCTCTCTCTCTCTCTCTCTCTCTCTCTATCAATCGATCATCTGTCTATCTACCTACCTACCTATCCATCTATCTATCTATCTTGTGTATTTGTCTGTCTGCCTGTATGTATATCCTTCTGAGTCTCTCTCTCTCTCTCTCTCTCTCTCTCTCTCTCCACCTTCACCTTCACCTCTTACACCCTCTCACTTCCTCTCCCTCCACTTTTTTCTTAACTCTCAAACCCACAAAGTTTTCACGCTAAACAAGCTGGCCCTCGTTGGAAAGTTTTATTGACCAAGAGGGATTTCGCTGCATAAATCGAGCGAAGGGGCCCCGATTCTGCTCAAAGTTGTGTGTTTAAGGGCTTATGATCAGAGCAAGCACCGGGAAAAACACTCACACTCCCTCCCAGCTGAAGAAATAAGAAGGGTCCGAACGTGGTGGGGGAAACATTTTTATTTGCTGTTGTTTGTTGTTGGAGGTGAGACGGAAGGGCAAAGATGAGAGAGAGAGAGAGAGAGAGAGAGAGAGAGAGAGAGAGAGAGAGAGAGAGAGAGAGAATTTAATGTTACAGATCATACAATGCTATAGTTACATAGGGTTGAACAAGTAGATAATTTGTATAGGGAGCATACATAAGATAATTTCTAAAGTCACAAATTACCAAAAGCAGTAGAAGTTCAAACTATACATTAGCCTTTTGTAATAAATACGTAGTTTTGTCTTTCCTTGAATGCTGAGAGGTTATCGACTTCCTTTACGTTTACCGGGAGTTGATGCCATGATTTTAGCCCCATTACTTTGACCTGACCCCTCGAGTCGGTGTTTACTCTACGTAATAAAGATTGTTTAGCCACGTTGTTATACTATTAGTCACATTTTTTACAGCTGGAAGAGGCAGTACGTATATTGGGTAATGGTAATTCAGATGCTTGGAGACTGTTAAGGGTCTATGAAGTTATTTATTGCTTAATATTTAGCCATTTCGGTTCTTTGAGGATAAGACGAAAATAATCATACTATCTGGCTTTCGAGCCGAAAGTCTTCCCGCAAAACTGTGTAGCCTTGGGGTACTTTTTAGCACAGTATTATTAGCTGTGCTCGAGGTGATATTACAATAGTTTATACTCAATACAGGCGACTGTACCAGTGTTACATGAGTTTCTCAAATAATGCGATGCATTGTTCTATTAACATACCCGTGTACCAGAGCCCCCAACATTTATGCTCTTTTAACTGGCACGTGTACTGAAAACCATGTAGCGGTCTATATGTACACCTGGAATTTTAGATGACTGACTGGTTGAGCTGGGTTTGTATCAAACTTAATGGTGGTATTACTAGGTATTTTTCTTAAGTTATCGTGTCCCTATAAAGATGCCCTGAGTCATAGTAGTGTTTGCGATGGGATCAATATTAACCCCTACACCGCGGGCATGTTTACCAATGACTTGCGTGTCCCGCGGGGTTATTTGGGCTCCGACAGACTCTCAAAAAATATTTGCCAAAAATCAGTTATTAGTCTTAGAATAATAAAATTATATATGCTTATGGCACATACCTTCAGCTTTCTCCTGGAATGATTGTTGAGCCTTCGTCTGTTACCGTAGGACTTGTGGAGACCTCTGAAGTAGGGTAACGAAGTCTCCACTTTACACTTCCCGACAACCCGTAATATGGTTACCACAGCCAGATACAAACACTATAAACACTATTCTACAATTTTCAAGTAGTTTGGGATCCATACTAAAAAAAAAAACACTGTGAAAGCAATGGAAATTACGAGCGCGTCTGATCGTCGCACTTGCGCTAGTTCGCTCTAGGCACTCTGTCATTTATTATTCATAAAACCCCTCACACTTTATATTTCTATTACTATATCACACTTATATATATCTGGAGTCTTTCTCCATAAGTTTCCTTCAGTCGTATTAGTTTATTGTCACTGAAGTCATTCAATTTTTCAGTCAGTAAAATACGTAGAGAGCCACGGATTCACTCTCACTGTTATAACATAAATTATTTGTACTCATATTCTTATATTACTAATTACTTACATTACTATTTACATTTTCTATTCTATTTTCAATATTTACTCTGCTATTTTACTTACACTATGTTATTCACTGTCACTTTCAGTAAGATAAAACTATAATACACTGTTCAATCATATGAACTGAACATCCATTGCTTTCACCTGCTATTTACACATTATTTACACATTATTTCCAAATAATTCTGCTTCCACACTTGCACTGTTAGAACTGCTTCTGGCTGTGATAATCGAAGAAGCAGGTAACACAGAGGGGAACCTGGCACTCAGCGCACTGCCAAGAGGTGCGTTTATGCTCAGGTGTGCGGCGTGTGGTATGCACACATACCTGACACCTGCGAATCGCAGCCTTCCTTTTCCCTGTGGCAGGCATTAGCTCAAGTCTGTGCCGATCCATATACGCCCTCTGCTCAAGTCGGTCGGGAAGTGTTACTGGATGGCGCCTTGGAGTTGCTGCTGTCACCCTACCATATCTTTCCAGCAGCTGCTGGACACAAGTCCTGGCGAACTACCTCAGGGAGAAGGACTTGGGTGGCTTGACCTTCATCTTGTACAGGATGAAGGCGTTCAGCATCGTCATATCTATGAGATGCAGAAAAACTTTCCTGTATCACCTAGTATTCTTCCTGAGGCAGTCGATCTCACCAATCATCATGTCGGACTTGTCCACCAGCCGCATGTTGATATTATAGTCCAACACAGCATCAGGTTTCATCACAGGTTCGCCTGTCCTACGGTCGACCTTCCCACTGTCTCTCATCTCCCCTTCTGTTCGGTGGTGAGCAAGTGCACGACTCTCTTGTCATGCCACCGTATTGCCAGCATCTTCTCACACTTGCGTAGGTGCACGTCTCCTCGCTGCGAGGTTCCCGCCTCTGGGAATTTGGGGAAGTTGGCACGATTACTTTTCACAGTGCCGCAGGAGCCAATGCCGTGCTCAGAAAGGTATTTGGCAAGTTTCGGTGCTGTATAGTAGTTGTCTGTATACAGCACATGATTCCCACCAAAATATTTTTCTAGGAGCACTTTCACTACACAGCCTGAGAAGCCAAGGGGGTGAGTTTTATCGAGATCGACAGTGCTGGCTGAATATATGACAAACTCAAGGATGTACCCCGTCTTACAGTCGCACAGTACAAAGAACTTAATTCCAAAGCGATGGCGTTTGCTTGGAATGTACTGAACAAACCGAAGACGTCCTCTGAACAAAACCAAGGATTCATCAATGACAACCTTCTGAAATGGGTGGAAGAATGACATGAACTTATCCTTCATTCTGTTCAGACTCTCCCGAATCTTCCAGAGTGGGTCGGTTTGGGAAGGTACATCATTGTCGGCAAAGTGCAGGTTTCCCATGATGTTCCGGAAGCGATCTCTGGCCATGTACTTATTGAAGGTGGGTGAGGGTAGTAAGGGGTCCATGGACCAGTATTCTTCCAACTCATGCTTCTTGGAGTGTGGCATAAGAAGCATGAGGGCAAAGAACAAATACAGCTCCTGCACTCCCAGCATGGTCCACTGTTGCATCTTGGCTGCACCTGTACCACTAGCAGCACGTTGTGATTCGTACCTGTTGGTCTCATCACATAATGTGCTGCATGACTTCGTCATCTAGGAAGGCCAAAAGGTAGTTGACACACTCAGCATTTTCGTCCATAGTGAAGGCAGGCTGAACTCCTGAGGAGCTCTCATCGAAAACCAGATTTTCGGGGACAAAATCTGACCCTTCTGTCCACGCAAAGGCGTCCAGGATTCCCTGTCGTGGCGGTGGAGGGCGGGTGGTGGTGGTGGAGGTTGGCTGTGAGGGAGGCTTATCTCTGTCAAGGTCACTCTCACTGACCCTAGGTTGCCGTACAGCACTAGCAGCCCTTACCCTACTAGCTACACTACTTTTCACTCTCTTAGATCTACCTCTACCTCTACGGCCTGCCTTCACTGTTGATGCTGGTGGTGACTCCGACGACGAAGACTCCGGAGATAACTCAGCCGACGATGATGACGAGATGAGTAAAGCGGGGCTTGGGGAACGGGGAGGTGAATGCACTCGTGACTCATGGCTGGCTGGGTCACGTGGGGGCATTGTTCTGGGGCTAACACGCCGCCTTTTCACTCCCTTCCCAAATTCTTGTCCTTCCTGCACTAAAGGCTCCTTTCCCTTGGAGCTAGACACTGATTCACTTGTTGAAGCACTTGTTGTCGCTGTTTCTGGCGCGATAACCTCACCCGGCTCATCACACGATTCACCCGAATCGTCATAGTCACTGTCCATCATTATCATGGACAATTCTGCAAGTTCTCGTGCCACTGCAGAGTCACTGAGGCCTTTCCTGCTTGCCTCAACACTTTTCTTTGGAGTAGAGGTCACGGGGCCCTTTGCAATGGGCGCAGAAGCGGCAGGAATGGCGGGGCGCAAGTGCGACATGTTGTCTCTACAGTGGAGGACAAGGAACTAAATGCCGCGGCTTATCTGAGAAGGGAAGTGTTGACAATGACACTTTAGGCTGACTGCTGCTAACTTACAGGCTAATTTTTTATAGGTAGAAAATCTCGGCAATAAATAAAGAAATAGGTAGTTCCAGGTGAATGTAAATGTCAGTTAGGATTCTCCCTTCCTTTCTGATATATATTTCTATTACAGACATCGATTACAAGGCATAAATCAAAGGGGAAATTACCGTGGTAATGTAGCGAATGAATGCACGTGAGGTTTTGTCAGGTGATAATTAGCCAATTTCTGGAGTATAACACTATCACTTACCTGTTTTTTTATTTGATATATATTGTTTGGTAAAAATATAGGGCATAGGGCTTATTTCAATGGATGAAATCTGTGGAAAAATCAGGGGGAAATTTCCGTAGCACAGCGCGGCGTGGGAGGTGAGAGGAGAGGGTAATGGAGGGCAGGTAGGGAGGGGAGTCACAAAGGGGGTAAAATCGCTAAAATGTCAACAATGGATGGGAGTACAGATGAGATTTGGAGTGCTGACTAGTGTTGGACATTGGCAGTACTGATAGATGATACAAGCCACCACTTGAGAGCCCGGGATAATTCAAAATAACACAGAATCACAAAAATGATGCCCCGCGGTATGATCCATTGTGGCCGAGCGTCACGAAAGTGACGCCCCGCGGTTAAGGGATTAAGGAAATATAGTCTGCCATTATTCAGAGTTTCTGTTCCTTTCTTGATTAGGTCATTTACTTCATGTGCTTTACCTCTGTGGCTGCTGTGAAGTAACTTCGTCTCATCGGTATATTGCCTCAGGATAAACCCATGAAAATAATTGTCCATTTCATTTACATATATATATATATATATATATATATATATATATATATATATATATATCATAGTACTGGGCCCAATATTGAGCCCTAAAGAACACGATGCGTTATTTTCAAGAAGATCGTATTACCTATACGAACTTGTGTGAGTCCTTTCGCTTGAACAGTTATAAGATCAGAAGGTATCTATATTGATGTTATACAGTATTTTAATGTGAATACCATAGTTAATGCTATCAGATGCTTTGGATAGGTGACAAATAATTAGTACAGATTTGCCTTTTTAGTCAGTGTTGTCACAGATTTTATCAGTAATGACTGTGAGCACTGTCTAGGTAGATAGTTCTTTAAGGGGTGTTGATTTTTAGAAATTGTACTATTTAATTCAAGAAATGCTGCCATTTGATTTATAACGATTTGTACTGATTATTTTGAAAAGGGTTGGTGGAAAGTTGATGGGTCTGCAGTTGTTTACGTTATTTGTGTCACCATTTTTACTGATGGAGATTACTATAGCGCGATTCCAGGATGCTGGGAAGTTACCGGTGTCTATAGAGGTGTTTACTACTATAGTTATATACCAGGCAGTGATAAAAAGGTAATCCCTGAAAAATCAAAGTAATGTATTCTCTGAGTTGAGTGATTTTGATTTCAGAGAGAGAGAGAGAGAGAGAGAGAGAGAGAGAGAGATTTGGAAAGACCACCTCGTGCTGAGATGTACTAAAGGTTGAATCTAACCGCCATTTGAAATATCTCTTCTTCGGTCAACAATATCGTCAGTAACTAGCGAGAATAAACTTATAAATGACGTCCTTGGACTGAATGGGTTAAAGAAAAGAAAGAAAGAAAACATTGCATTCTTTCATACAATGTTCTAATTTTTAATCTCTTCACCACGATGATTTGTTTTTGTTATTCTTGCTCTTATCAGGCAGTAATACTCAACTTACGAGATCCACCTATACCGTTTGTTTTAATTTAGCCCACAACTGCCATCTCTCCATCCTGAATGCCGAGCTGTAGCAATAGATTAACATAAGAATCTGAGGGGTCATGAGGAAGTGCTATGGCAAGGATGTAGAGCAGATCCATTGTCTTGTTTTACCACTGATCTGCTTGATAAAGGCTGGAAAAGTACTAAAATCTGAGCCAAGTTACAATACAGAAAAAACTACATCAAAGAAGAGGTTAGATAAAACATTGCCCAACCCACCAAGTTCTGAAAATCTCCTCCGAGTTGAATCGTCAGATGGTAGGAAGAATCTGTGAAGGCTGTGTCATTGGGCAGAAGGGGTTAGTAGCTGCCTCACTTCCCCTTATCGCATCAGGCAAGTGATTGGATGGTGTCTCCTTGCACAATACACGCTCTCCCAGGCGTACACCATCATCATCATCTGACTTAATCACCTCAGGGACACCAGATACTCACAATCGGGCTAAGTGCGATTATCTGATTGGCTTTCGAGTGAACCAAGCATTTCAATTGTATTCGGCTTATGAATAAAGATGCAGTAATGTAAAAGACCTCTGGCTTACCATGATATCTAAGCTGGTTAATTGGCAGTAGATCGTAATTACTTGTTAACAATGGTGAAATTCTGCCTAAAACCTACCTTGCGTGGAGATGTCTGCCAATGTGGAAATTTTATGTGCCTAGGTAAAGAAAATAAATATATAAATAAATATGATGTCCCCTGTGGAAGCCACCCTCTCTCGAGTGGGCAGAGGGAGCTGTACGCTGTCTAAGACCTAGTTTGTGCAGAGGTCTACCTCTGTGTAAAATTTCGTGTCCCAAGAAAAAAAAAAAAATTATGGCTGTGCAAAACGGCTCTTGCCTGGACCGACGGGACCCTCCCCTTCAGAATCTGGCTCAGGTGGAGGTGGACCACTCTGCAAAATTTGTGGTCGTAGGAAATTAAGAAAACTATGACCACACATAAAGGACCTACAGAGATCCGTCCCTCCCCACTGGGTGTTCCTCTCTGCCCAAAACAGATGCAGATGGAAGTCTACCATGAGATCAAATTTCTCCTTCCTGACACACGTCCTTGAAGGCTTGAGTTCCATAATTCAAAAAGCCACAGTACCTCAGTGAATGAAGGAATGAATGACAACTGGGGACAAGAAATGTATTGGTCGAGGCTTCGTTTTCTGTGTGTGTGTGTGTGTGTGTGTGTGTGTGTGTGTGTGTGTTTTAGAGAACCAACTTTATGAGAT
The DNA here is from genome assembly GCF_032717465.1 of Coenobita brevimanus. Taxonomy (NCBI): domain Eukaryota; kingdom Metazoa; phylum Arthropoda; class Malacostraca; order Decapoda; family Coenobitidae; genus Coenobita; species Coenobita brevimanus. The sequence continues at coordinate 17,099,005 of NC_136955.1, read as the reverse complement.
GCCAATGCATTTTTGCTGTTGGTGTTCTGAGTGCGTTTCGTATGTGTGTCGAATGTGAGCTCAAGAATTTTCAGAAGTAGCGTCAAGGGTAGCGATTGGTTATGGAAAGTTACATCATGGCGTGTTGGATAATCATACCTGTTTGATGGCTAATGTTAGTTTGTTTTTAATGCAAAGTAGAAGGACCCAGTGGCCAGAAGCTCGCAGACTGTTCTCTCCAAGAAAAAATAAAAACAAGATAAAAGAGAGCCATATTCAAGATCCGTCATTTCGAGGTGCCTGGACACACCGAATTAAAAAAACTGGAGGCCAAAGACAATACGAAATACAGACAGAGGAAGACAATTCCAGAGTTGACTCGTTGCATACATGAAGGACTGGGAGTAAAGGTTAATTCTTGCATTAAAGAGATGGACAGAAAAGGGATGAGAGTTTGTTGCTAGACAGGCACCACACACCCTAAGTAGTGGTGGAGAGATGCAAGCAAACAGTTCAGAGGAGCAGTGACCATTGAAGTAGAGATAGAAAAAGATACAATAGTGTGGCGAAGAGACAGAGGTTGAAGGAACCCAGTAAGAGATGGAGAATTCGTCAGACGAAAAGCCTTTGACTCTACCTTGCTAAGAAGAGCTGCACGTGGGGAACCTCCCCACACATTAGAGCTGTACTCTGTACAGGGGTGAATAAAACCCGCGTATAAAGTCAACAACCGTGCAAGGGTAAAGAAAGCACGGATTCGGTTTTACACACCTAATCTCTTGGAAGCAGAGGTAATATGATCTTTCCAATATAGTTCCTGAAAGAATGAAACCCCAAATATGTTCAGAGATGATGCAGGGTTGGGTTGGATAATTATAAAAGTTAGAGGATACTCCCGTGGAAGATTTTGACAGGTCGAAATATGTAAGAACTGAGTTTTCGATGCATTAAAAAACAGCAAGATTACTTTCATGCAAGTCAGAGGTAAGGGCCAAGAAAAACACTCATTGTGTCATAGCCTCAGCCCATGTTTTCTGAGGTAACTGTTGAATGGATGTTGCGGGAAGCAGATGGAATAGTAAAGGGTGGAGTCATCAGAGTATGAGTGGATAAGGTTAGTTGTACAGCTCAGAAGGTCATTGATGAATGAAAGGAAGAGTTGGTGATAGGAGAGTTGGTGATAGGATTGAACCCTGAAGAACACGACTATTGATAGCTCAAGGTAAAGAACGGTGGCCATCTACAACAGCATCTATAGAACGACCAAAAAGGAAGCTAGAGATGAAGGCACAGATAGAAGGATAGAAACCGTAAGGGGGCAGTTTGGAAATATAAAGATTTATGCCAGATCCGATCAAAAGCCTTTGAGATGTGAAGTGCAATGGCAAAGTTTTCGCCAAAGTCCCGAAAGGAGGATGGCTAGGATTCAGAAAGGTAGGTGAGAAAATCCCCAGTGGAGCGTCCCTAGTGGAACCCATACTGACGATTGGCAAGATGATTATGTTAGGAAAGGTTCTTTCATTTTTTTTTTTTTTAAGAACAGATTTTTAAAATCTAGAAATAGAGGATGTTAAAGGAACTGGGCAATAGTCTAAGGATTGGGAATGGTCATCCTTCTTTGGAACAGGCTGGACGAGAGCAAACTTCCAGCAAGTAGGAAATGTACAAGTTGATGAACAAAGACGAAAGTGTTTACCTGGGCAGGGTGTGAGGACTGAAACACAGTTCTTGAGGACAACATGAGGGATCTCATCAGGCCCATATGCCTTGTTAGTATTGGGACCAGCGATGGCAGAAAATACATCAACTGAAGAAATTTTAATGTCAGCCATGAGGAAATGAGAGGGGGGAAGTGACGAAGGAATGGCAGCAGAATCATCTAAGATGGAATTGGAGGAGAAAGTCTGAGCGAAGAGTTCTGCTTTATCAGTAGAAGAAACAGCTACAGAGCCATCAGAGCAGAAGACAGGAGGAAGGGATAATGAAATAATGCTGTTAGAAAGGTTTTTGGCAAGATGCTATAAGGAGCAGGGAGAATTTGAGTCTGAAAGTTCAGAGCATTTAGCGTGAATGAAATTACTTTTATCACAGCACAGGACAGAGTTAGCACTGTTCTAGGCAAATACATAAAAGAAAGGATATTCAGGGGTGAGTTGGTTTCGGTACGGTACCTCAGCGGTGCCTATAAGGAATAAAACCCAGAAGTGTTCAGCTGCCTTCGATTAACCGCCTGCCCTGTCTACCTATCGTTCTCGACGTATAAACGTGACCCTAAGGTCACTGTTATTGCTAGCAGCCAAGAGGCGAGCCCTTGTGTGAGGAAACAGGAAAGTCACTCAGGACTGTGTGGACAATTTGTGCACAAGACCGTTGGCAAATTCAACAAGGCTGTGGTGGAGAGGAAGGGAAGGGGACTCATGTGACTGAAGAACTGTAAATACGCCACCAAGCTCTAAGCCGCGTTTTTGTCGTCCAAGCTGAGGGATTGGATTCGAAGCCATCTTCGGTAAAACCAAGCTGCGCTGTTTTTGTCGGCCAAAGTGATACGAAGCCGGCCCAAGCGTTTGTCATCAAAACCAAGACCGTCTTCGTATCCCACCCAAGCATGGTCGGGAGGAGTCTTGGTGTAGCTTGGGGAGAGTGAGATTGGCCAGCAAGGACACATAAATGATAAATATCCTGAAATAAGCATTATGTACATAAAATTAGGGTGCAGGTGGCTAATATTAACGACATATAGAGCCAGTTCAGCACAAATAACGGCTACATGTAAGTTGCATATTCGTCAGAAGATCGTCTTCGGCGAACCCCTCTGTTTACTTTGCGATTGGCACGTAATTTTTCGGTTCTACGTATCCTGGACTGTTTTTGCGGACAAAAACCAAGTGCCCCAAAGACCCACTTCGAATCCCAAGCTCCAGCTTGGACGACAAAAACACGCCTCTAGTTCAAGAAGTGTGTGCGATGATGTGCTGGAGAGAATCATATCAGTACTCCTGTCTAACACTGTGTTTGAGGTCGCGGGAGGGCCTGGCAACAGTGAGGTAAGCCTGGAGGTTGTGAATACGGTATGCTACTGTCGCCGCCACACCTCCTGCTCACTGTCGCTTTGGCAGAGATCCCGAATCCAGTCACCAGATTGCCTGGCAGAAGATCTCTTATGGTTGACTTGCAGCACATAATTGTCATAGCATTATTGTACTACGGCCACTAATAAGATATTAAGTGCAGAGGATGATGCAGTGACCGGCAAACCAGATAGATGGCTTGTTCTAGGCTGCAACGGAGAAGGGATATTAATCTTTTTCCTGACATTGCAGTGCAATGAAGGATGGGAATGGAATATGCGACAAGGATGGCACTGTGGTCTGAGATTAGAATGTAGACAATGTTGATAATGACAGCGTGTTGTACCACGTTACGGCGGGGAAAGTTAAATTTACTTGAGTCTATACTGCAAAGTTTTCTCACACAGTTTTCTCTGATGCCGTTCCATTCACAAGCTGGCGATCTATAATACATTCAAGTAGGCTGGTAGTCAAATATTTCTGGTGTCTTGAAACGAAGTGATATCTTGCAAAACTAACATTTTAAAGTTTTTATGACATATAGTTGAATGAAACTGTCGAGCACCAGCTGGATGAGAATACTAAAGTTAGGGTCCTTGATAACTGAAATATGACGTTAACTGGAATGGAAAATAAGATTGGTCCCAATGTTAAGAATTAATTGTACCAGGAGACCTACTATCACGCAGGCTTCTATGACTCATTTTCAGCTGAATATATTCGTCTCGCATTAACTGGAATACAATCCTACAGAAGGTGTATCGGTGAAAGGGTTATTACAAGACATTCCTATAATCATATTTTAACACGAATTAATATCTGGACATGTAAATTATTTCAGATGACTTCCAATTTTTCGGAAGTTAAGCCTGTTTGCATTTTCATCCATTCATTAATAATCTATCAATTTTTAGCAGAGAATAATTTTATCCATAAGGCATCCATCTATTTTTATAATCCATCTTATATTACTATACCTCGTGGGGATAGGGGGGTTCAATTTTTCCCCAGTATCGCTACCCTGCTGCGGATGTCACTGATTGCACTGCGCAGTTGACCCTTGTGCGGTGTAGTGCGGTGAGGATCTGTCCCTTCTACTCTCTGGGGCTAAGATGCGAATGAATATGTTTGAATGGATGAGTAAATGGGGAGTGTGTCGTCCTGTCTCGGCTACCTCCCTTTCCTTGGGGGAAGCAGCCTAGGTATATAGATAGATATAAAGATCGCTGCTTGCCGCACGAGGTGACTAAAAGGAGCCTTTTGTCTCCAGTCTTTCTCATATTACTATCCTCTTCATCTCTTCTGTCCACAACATCTTCTTGCTACAACCACATTTCTTCCTGCCGTTATTTGTCCTCTACTCATGTCAGGCTGGACATTTGGTTTCATGGTGTGGATGGTTTAAGGATCTCCCACTGACGTTCACCCTTCCTTCCTTCCTGTAGGGGTCAAGACCACCGACTTTATCAACACCGGCACTGCCAACGCTGATTATGTCGACGCCGACTAGCTACGCTGAATCTGTCAACGCCGTGCCTATCAACGCTGACTCTGCCAACGCTGTATCTATCAAGGTTTACTCTGCCAACGCCGTACCTATCAACGCTGACTTTGCCAACGCTGTATCTATCAACACCGACCCTATGTAATTCTCCTTTTCTCTTTTCCGTGTCTGTATCTCTTCCATTTCATACAGCTTTGATACCTGGTGACAGGAATCCATTACTCATTTCAGTTCAAATTACCCTTGTAGTTTGTCACAAGATCTTCAAAAATTCACAAGGAATCAGTATTTTCGCAAGATATTCGTATTTTTTTTATAACAGTATCGCAAAAAGAAATCACATTCCTGTCAGCTAATATATTTTTAAAAATATCCCTATACCCACAAGACATGGATATTGCCACAGTTTCTCAAGATATGCATTTTTTTTTTTTTTTTTTTTTTTTTTGCAAGAGAGCCATAATTTGATGAAACTTTTTTTTTTTTTTTAACGTGAAATCTACTTTATCATAAGCCACCCAGCTTTTCACAAGCCGTCCATATTCTCACAAAAATTCAAATCTTCACAATGTTTTAAGTCATCCATATTATTATTATTATTATTATTATTATTATTGTTGTTTTATAATAATAATAATAATAATAATAATAATAATAATAATAATTATTATTATTATTATTATTATTATTATTATTATTATTATTGTTATATTACTATTATTACACACCCATATTTTCTCAAAGCAAGCATATCTTAACAAGTCAAAAATATTTTCCTGGAAGCCTATTGCTCGAATTCTCGTTGGTTAAGGAAGCTCCTTAACACATTTTTCTAAGCGATTTATTTTGCCTATTACATCTGACTGTCCTCTTCTGTGTTACATAAATCTTTCCAATATCATCATACACTGCATAAATAACGTACAGAAGGCTATTAACCACCCGTATCCAAAAATAAATCGCTAAGGAAGAAGTGTTAGGGAGCTTCTTCAACCGACTAGAATACGAGCCTAAGACTCAAAACGCAGTAATCTTCACGATAGCCATACATGTACAGTACTCCGATATTATCACAGGATATTTACATTTTAACAAGACTTCATTATTTTCATTCACGACATCTCAAATTTCGCAGATCAGTCAGCATTGAAAGTACTGTCACCTCTCTCTCTCTCTCTCTCTCTCTCTCTCTCTCCATTGATCTTGAAAATCAGAGCAATGGACCTGCGGAAAACAAAGCTTATGACACTAATATGAAGCCAAATCAATTCATCACTGTCGGTTGCTGAGGATTCAACGCCCTGATATTCAAAGTGCACTGACAGAAAGCAGGAGAGAGGACAGGACTCTTGATGTTTCCTGTACATCTTTTATTCTCCTTTTTTTTTTTTTTACATATTTGCACAAAGTATTTCTGTTACTACAATGTATGCAATTTTCACAACACATCCATTTTTTAGAGAAATGTATATATATATATACATATATTTTTTTCATTATTTATTTATTTTTTATTAATTTATTTATATATGCTGTATTGTTTCATAATGCCAAAAATTTTCAGTCTGCGCTAGCATCTCAAAATGAACGGAACTTATATACTTTGTCTTTTCTGAATCTTTCTTAAAGAGACAAAATATGCAGTCTCTCTCTCTCTCTCTCTCTCTCTCTCTCTCTCTCAACATCTCTTGTAAAACTTCATGTATACCTCACCGTCATGTATGAGTGGGCAGTTTGTATGCAGCGAGACCCTTAACTTTGCGCGCCAGTTCTCACTCGTACCTGGAAAATTAATTAACATGTAAATACTTAGATAAATTTTCTTCTTTGGACTTTTTTTTTTTTTTTCCATTGTCGTAAACCAAGGTCACATTTCTCGTTGTCTTGTCCCCCATTCCCATCATCATCATCATCTTCAATCTGTCTAAGGCCACTGTAGGACAAAGGCCTCTTTTTACTTTCTTCTATCTATCTATCTATCTATCTATTGCCAGACGCCTCAATCCCGTTTGGGGTGGCCACAAACAAATCGCCTCCACGTCGTCCTGTCCCCCGCCATTTCACTGCAATGCTCCCAACTCACACCCCCCTCTCTCATATACCTCTCCACCCCATCCCTCCATCTCATCCTCGGCCTCCCCCTCCCTCTTCCCCCTCCACCTCACTCACATACACTCTCTTCGTCAGTCTCTCACCCTCCATCCTCTCCACATGGCCAAACCACCTCAGTGTGTTCCTCATAACACTTCCTATCACATCTTTCTTAACTGTGATTTATTAGTACATTTGTGTGTGTGTGTGTGTATGTGTGTGTGTGTGTGTGTGTCCGACTTACAGCATAGACTTAACTGAGGCACAGAAGTCTTACCAATGCATGTTAAACACGCCTTTACATGACACCAGTTCGGCGTTACTACCCACACATGCTTGGGATGGTTTTTTATGACAGGCGAGATGGTATTAGCGAGGATGTTTTTATGACATATCGGTGGGTTTAATGGAAGATCAGTAAAGTGTACCATAAAAACTAATCTAATCTTCAAACTATCTCCCGCCCCATACTTGAATCGAACTCCCGTCTTCTCGAACTGTAGATCACTAATCTAACCACATGGCCACCACCTGTTCCATCCTCACCTGTGTTAATTCCAGATATCATTTCCACCTTATTCCCCGTCAACCCCATCTTCCTACTCCATCTCAGAACTATACGTTGTTCATCTGAACTTGGTCTAAAATTGCAGTCTATTTATCCTGATTATTGGGATGTAACATGAGATCTACACTAGTATATAGTGCTTATTACGAAGAAATGCTTTAGAATGATGTAGAGCAAATGCATTTTCTTTCCCGCCACTGAGTTGTAACAGGAATTTAACACTACAATATGAAACACTGGACACCACAATTTAATGCTCGAAAAGAGGGACTCTAGAAAAAATGTAGAGACGTAGTGCTGTCTAATTCTGCCACTGAGCTATAGCAAGAGATTAGCAATATACTGTAATATGGTGCTAGTCAAGAGGAAGTGCTATAGAAAGGATGTACAGTAGAGCCGTAGTGTTCTTATTCTGCCACAATGACTTACTGTAAATGGTTGAAAAGAACGAAAGTTTCAGTTGCTGCGAGGTGGGTGAACCATATCGCAGTGTTACGCCAATTGTCTTCCTGTTATTCTAATTTTTCCATTCATACATATATTTTTTCTTATTTTGTTTAATGTTTTTTCAACACGATTCGTTTTATACTTCTTTTTAGTTCTATACGATTATGATTATGAAGGATAGAATGGTGATGATGGTAACAATTATGTTTATGATTGTTTAACTGACCAAATACTAACAAAGCGATTCTGATTATCGCTTAAGGTCATCCACCCTAAACCTGATGGTCGGAGGGACATTAAAGAAATAAGATAAAATAAAATAAATTAAAATAAAAATGATTCCAAACATTTGCCATCCTGCATCTTTACCAAAAAATCTCATGACACCTGAATTCAGAAAAACTCTTGAAAGAAAAAGAAAGGTAAAAGATACGAAAGTTAATTGGAATACAGAAATTTTTAAATTTATTAAATGCTGATAATACCATAAAGAAATCTATTACAGACACACGTATGCAACAAAATCTTGATATTAAATTTACTGTGTATTGTAAATAACACAGAATTAAACAGAAACCTTTATAATCTTTGATTATTGTATGGCCTCCAATACCTTTGCTCACGCTGACTTCTATAATTCATTTTATAGGGACTCGGTTATCTATATTTTGGCTGAAATACTTAAGAATTTTTTTCCTAGACTATTTAAATTATGGAAACTGCCTCAAATACCTTGCCACAGTGCCATTCTATATAAATTCTCAGAATACCTTTGAATTCGAAGTTTGGCAAGAAAGTGTATGGTTCCTTCCAAGCAGAGGACGTGGAATAGGAAAGAAAAACAGGAGTGAAACGAAAAAGTCATACAGGAGCAGACTAGTGGAAAAACAAAGGTAAACAAGAGAGAGAGAGAGAGAGAGAGAGAGAGAGAGAGAGAGAGAGAGAGAGCATGAAAATGACGCAAATGAAGTGGACTAGAAAGTGGGCAATAGGAAAAAAATATATATATATATGACACAGAAAAAATTGCAGTTTGGCAAAAGGGGAAATAGTGTAAAAGGATGTATAATCGACTAATTGATGGGTGAAAACTGACTGAAGAAAAAGTTAAACATTAAAGCAGGTATCAGCAAGAAAGAAAGAAAGAGAGAGAAATTAGCAAGAAGGTAGGGTAAGATGTTTGGAATAAAGCCCATACGGCAAAGACGAATTAACAGTGTTTAAATGAAGGAAGAAGAGTAAAGAAAAGTAAATGATACAGGAATGAATCAGTAGGAGGATACAAAGAACAAGAAGAGAGAGAGAGAGAGAGAGAGAGAGAGAGAGAGAGAGAGAGAGAGAGAGAGATCTAGTTATGTTTACCTCGATGTCTCATACAGGATGCTAGAACCTTGCTGTCCAATCTACATAATTTTATTCAACTTGTTTTGTGTGTGTGTGTGTGTGTGTGTGTGTGTGTGTGTGTGTGTGAAATATAGAAAAAGGTACATAATTTTTAACACACACACACACACACACACACACACACACACACACACACACACACACTCAGCCTCTCAAGCAAACCCTAAACAACAGCCTCATTATCAAGATTACGTTCAGATATAACCTCGTCCTGTTCTATAATTGTATGCTACTTAGAGATTATTTCAGATATTTTCTAAGTGCAGGCAACTACGTGTTTTAGAAAGGCCTGGTTTTATTGCTCTGGCTACTTACTTAGGGAAGGAAGAAAATTGTGTGCGGGGGGTTTGTGTGGAAAAAAAGAGGGAAGGGGAGAGAAAGAAGGAGGGAGGGAGGAGTATGTGTGTGTGTGTGTGTGTGTGTGTGTGTGTGTGTGTGTGTGTGTGTGTGTGTGTGTGTGTACTTTATTCTTACTACTACCAGACTACTGGGTTAAGCTATGGAGAGCGCCCAAGTAGCAAAGATGTTCGGCAAGACTGTAGCTAACTACACCATTTTGAAAGTCTGTTGTAAGTGATATTAAAATGGGAGGTTGAAAGTTTGGATAACCTCCAGATATTAACTATAATTTGTGAAGCATGCAGCGTTGATATAACACGTCTAACCCTTCAGTATTATTGCTTGCTACACTCTAGCTCCCTGATACATTTTTCTAAGCGATTTCTTTTGTTTATTACACCTTACTGTACTTGTCTGTTCTATAAATCCTTCCAGCATCGCCTTAGTCCGCATAAAGATCATACAAAAGGATATTAACCCCAAAAATAAATCGCTAAGGTAGAGGTGTTAGAGAGCTTCCTAACCCGACAAGAACACGGGCCAGTGACTTTTAACATCTATCAGTCAAGTCTTCCAAAAATGCTGTCGAAAATTAAAGGTTAGATTACTACTTCCCGCCCACAGTTTTAATAGAACGGCTGTAATTACCTTTGTTCAGTGGTATTCATGATTTGGCACTTACTTTGAGGAGGTGATATGCGTGATGTTAATTTCTGAGCTTGTTGACTTTCTCACGAGGGGGCAAAGAGGTGGGGTGGGGGGGGAAAGTGGAAGGAGGGAGAGGAGCGAGGGCACAAGGATGAAGGGGAAGGAGAGAGAGACGGAGGAGGAGAGAAGGATGGAAGTGAGGGTAGTGGAAGGAAGGATGAAAGGGATAAGGTTGAGAAAGGTAAGGGAGGAGTGAGACACAGTGGGAAGGTGAACGGAGGAAGGGCAGAATGGGAAAGGGTAGAGTAGAGAGCAGGAGAGGATGGAAGCAAAGGAAAGGATGAGAAGGGGGAAAGAAGAGAGAGAGAGAGAGAGAGACAGAGAGAGAGAGAGAGAGAGAGAGAGAGAGAGGGAACAGGGGAAGACAAAGGAAGGGGAGAGAGAGGGAGTGGGAGAAGAAGGAAGGAAATGTAGAAAAGCAGTGTGGGGAAGGAAAGCAGAGAAAGCGATGGGGTAAGACAGGGGGAGGAAAGCAGACGGACGGGAACAGGGGGTGAAAGTAAGGAGAAAGAGTGAAGTGGGGAGGGGCAGGGGAAGATTGAGAAGGGAAGGGTAAAGCAGGGAGGAAAGCAGAGGATGGGGTAGGGAATAGGAGTGGTAAGGGGGAGTAGGAAGGGGGTAGGGGAAGGGGAACGGAGAGACGTAGAGGCAGGCAGGTCCAAACTATCGTGCCTGCCCTGTTCTCGTGCTGGGCCAGTTATGTTCGCTCTATGTACTCGCTCCAACAGTCACGTTCGCATGCACTAATGGTTTATTGTCGCGGGTTAACAGACTAACTTATCGACAGACTGGCAAAGCAAAGTGACTAACGAACTGACTGAGCCAGTGACTTACGATGCAGAGTGACTGACCGATTGATTGGCTGACTGACGCTGACTGACTTATTGGTTGACTGACTTACTAGACTGCCGTGTTTTTATCAATCCTTTCAGCACAATGACGTCATACTTATTGCTATGACAGACTATTTTCTTACCAATGAGAAAGTGCTGATGGTCAGAAAGTAAAGATCTCCATCATTCCTCAGGAGCTGAATTACGGAATTTGGTCTTGCTAACCCAGATGGAATTTATTAAGCTTAGAGGAGACACTTGCCCAGAGTAAGACACATTAAAAAATAATAATAATGATTCTTTAGCCACTGACTTCAGTTTTTTGACGTTTTTTACCTGGCTTCCTTGAAATGTTTTTATTCTGCTCAATACAACTGGTATCTGCAGAAAAATTATAATCTTTCTTCATGAATAAAAATATATACGTTTTATTCCAGCTTCGGCCAGATGATTTAATTCAACTGAGAGAAAACACCCCACTGCCAGTTAAGGATTTTTTTTATAAGGGCTGAGACTGCAATGATGAAAAGCTCCCAGTTCTGACTTTTCTGTACCGTTGCAGACTACGTAAAAGAATTAGATATGTTCTATAAGTGATCATTAGGAATGGGGGGGGGGTCTTGTGCTTACACTTACGCACACTCAGTTTTAAAAATAAGGCCATTAATTCCTTCAAGGCAAGGGAGTTATTTATGTTATATTCAGCTTAGAGGTATACCTCTAATAATGAAGGGTTTAATAAAAGCTGTACAGTCATGAACAAAAGACAGTCGACAATTCTGTGCCAGCATTATGTCCTGCCTTCCGTATTACTGGTACGTATTTCTCCCTGAACGACAGAGGGCGGTATTCTCGTGAAGTTGGGAAGGTTACTAACACCTCTTCCTTACCGGTTTATTTATGATTCTGCTTCTTTACTATCTTCTTGTGTGTTATCCATGCAACCTATATCGATATTAGGAAGATATGTGAAGCAAACAAGTGGATATTAATGGGTAGTATGAAGAGTAAATCGCTATGGAAAAGATGCTGGGGAGTTTCCTTACATGACGATAGTGCGGACGTTCCCATACTCTATTCTTGTGTACTTTGTATTGCCGTCACAAAGAAATTATTAATGTACCAACTCCATTGCCACAGCCAACAGAGAAGTGTTGCCTACCTCTACCTTACCCAGTTTGAGAAGTCTCCTTGATACTAAGTTAAATGTGGTCCTAGCAAGAATGAATTACAGCTTACACTAGATTTTAATTAGAAGTGAGTTAGAGGAAACTGAAAGTTAATATGATCATCTTTAACTTTCCATGATCAGGATAATTCTAGTATTCTTTTCCAGCTATTGCCAGAAGATTTACTTCATCTAAAAGTGAGTGATAGAACTGTAGGTTTTCATTAAAAATTATAATGGGGTTTGCAGATTCTTAGGTCTATATATCCGACTGCTTTTCATCTCTCTCTCTCTCTCTCTCTCTCTCTCTCTCTCTCTCTCTCTCTCTCTCTCTCCAGCACAACTACAATGACGCCGTCTTTATTCCATTAAGGCTATCAACAGACGGTTTCATTGAGCCTCCGGGAGATTTCTCCGAACTGGAGATATTCAATAATCTTTTCTCTACGAGGGGAGTCTCCTAAGCTAAATAACACAATCTGATATTAACGAAGTACAGCACAGAGCTGTTTACTTGTTTATAAGTAGCCTTTGGTCGATGTTATACGCCTGCTGATATGGGCGTGGATGTGGCAGCGCGTGTAAGAGTTAAATTATTCAAGTTAGACACTGGTAATTGAAACTCTACTAGTAACCCCCCATTACATGAGAAAACGCTTGGTAAAGTGAAAAAGGAACGTTATTGTTAGGGCAAGCGAAGCGAGCGAGAACACCAAATTTTGTCACAGTTTGGACCCACGACATATGTACCCGAGAGAAAGATTTATCACATCAGCAAGAAATGGGAGCAGAGGTTGTGAGGAAAACTCTCTTGTACAACAGAGAACTTTTTTAGGATATCTCAGCCAGTTTTGAAGTTACAAGAAAGATAGACACCAATTTGGAAATCACATAAAATTCCTCAATTATTTTCATTTCATAGACTACTCATTATTTCCAATAGATTTTCCGTAAATCGAGGAAACGATTTTTTTTTTCCCCCGACGATTGCTGAGAGAGTTGTTTTAGGAAGTGTGAGGAAATATTTATGGTGTAATCTAATAAGTTCTTTTTAGCATTTTCAGATCAGAAAGTCAGAGGAAGATGATGAGCCACATGAGACAATATTCAGCACTCCCTGACTTGCTCGCTCGAACACGTTCCACACTTTCAGTGTGGACGCCTATTACATATTAAATAGACAACCATATATATGAAAGAGACGGCCTATTGCTAAAGAGCTAAGTAATTCTGAGCCACTGACCTCTTTAACTTTACAATGATCCCATCCATTTCAGTTAGTTTGATGGCCGTGAAAAACCTTACTAACGGGTCGATTTGGCTAGCAACCAAGGAGACTAATTAGTACTTCATAACTAAGATTGCCTTTGGTCACTATAGAACGTTTACTTAACCTGAAAAAGTTCCCAAACCCACTTCAGCTAGGTTGATGCCAATAATAGTCAGAGTAACGGGTCAATTTGACTAGTAACCAAGGAGACTCAGTTCTAATTCATTCCTAAGGCTGCCTTTGATCACTATAGGGTTTTTACTTTAACTTGACAAATAATCTAGATCATTTCCGCTAGGGTTATGGCTAATAGTAATCAGACTAACAGGCGGACTTGGTTAGTAACCAAGGAGACTCATTCTTACTTCATTAGTAAGGCTCATCGAATTTCATGTAACCACAACATTATAGTGAAAATATGGGAGTGACCCAGTTCCGTTCGATGAAAGCATGGCCACTGTAGTACGGCTTAATATACTGTGCTGTGCTAGGATGAAAAAATAAATAAATAAAACAGCTCGGCTTGCAGTCACAGTGGCTCCGTAGTTATGGCTGCCGTCTTTCGAACTGCAATGCCGTGAATATGCCTGGGTTCGAATCCAGCCGTGGAGGACATTTAAGGTAGGTTATGATGGATATACCCTTTCATTAGATGGTGGTCAAGTGGTTCAAGGAAATATTTGAAGTCTGAAGGAACACGAATTTAATCCCACCCAGGGGGAGAGGATAATATCGTATAATGTTACTTGGAACAGAATGCTCGAGTTGTCGTGAGCTCATGAGGGTTAGTGAGGGAAAGCCACTCTTTAGCTGGGGAAGAAGCCTTAAACTAACCAGAAAAATTAACACAGCTAACACTTCCAACATCAAAAAAAGCGTAAATGGTCTAAAATCGATGCCGATATGCGCATTCAGTGCAATATGCGTATGCTTGTGGCAGTACAGAAAGGGAACTTCCAACCCCTTCCCCACAATGACTCCATTTTTTTATTTACTTATATATTTATTTGTTTTTATAGCTTCGTAAGGATTGGATTTTCAGGAAAGTTTACAAAAGGTCTATCTATCTATCTTAATAATAATAATAATAATAATAATAATAATATGATATAATAACATAATTTTTATACACAGGAATTCCAGAACACTTGACAAATATGATATATCTATCAGTTATTTATCTATCCATCTACAGTATCTCTCTATATTGTTTCAGATCCTAACTTGTGCAATAGCTACGGAATTAAATCACATCGCAAGAGTCACAGTGCAAAAATTGAGGAGAAATAAGGTAAAAACACTTACCATTACATCACAAATAACTAAGGCAGAAAAATGATTATATATTACATACACCGTGAGCAGCCTGAATGATTATGCAAAGGAATCACTGCTGCCTTAAAGAAAACGAAACAACCCAAAACAATTTCGGAACAACGAGACTCACACTTTCTGAGTGATTGTTGAAAATACCTAACTAATACTGCAGATAATTATATAATACCCTTTTCTTATTTCTGTTTGGTTGCCTTCTCCTGAGAGGCAAGTCTCAGACAATGTAGCAGTGTCAAATTAATGCCTTCCCTGTTCGTTGGCAAGAAGGGCAGTCATATGGCGTGGTCGTGGGTGTCGGTCAGTACCAGGGAAAGTTCGTATATTCCAGGTAGCAAGTGTCAGAGGGATTCTTTTGGGTTTTCGATCACAGTGTGGGATGACATGACTCTCCCAAAATTGCCTCACTTAAGATATAGACTAAATACGTAAAATTCATCATGGATAATTTACCAACCAACAAAGCTCCAGGCCCAGATGGAATTCCTCCAACTGTTTTGAAAAAAGTGTTCCCGAGAACTTGCTCCTGTTCTAGCTAATTTATTCAGACTATGCATACGCACCTCTTCATTCCCTAATTCTTAGAAAGAAGCCAATATCCACACAATTAGGAAGAAAGAAAATTCCTCTGAGCCCTTTGATTACAGACCAGTAGCTATCACATTTTCTCTTGGTAAAGTATTTGAGATTGTAATTAATAAGCACAGTTAAACATCATGACTACAACAACTTATTAAATGACAGACAGTATGGTTTTTACAACGAAAGATCCTCTGTTGATATACTAGTCTCTTGACTCATGCCATCCATCAGTCAATTGATCAACATGGAGGAACCCATGCCGTAGCCCTTGATATTTCTAAAGCTTTTGACAGAGTGTGGCACCGTTCTCTGCTATCCAGACTCCCTTGCTCTGGACTATCATCTGCTGTTCCTCATATTTCCTTATATCTTCGTGACAGAAAGATAAGAGTAAAAGTAGATGACGTATATTCCAATTTCCACTCGATTAATGCCGGTGTGCCAAAACGATCAGTTCCGGTTCTAACCTTAGTCCTAATTCATATTAATAATCTCTTATCTGTCACCCATAATCCCATTCATTCATATACAGATGACTCAATACTTCCCAGTTCATTCATACTTAAACACCCATTCACAACGTTTAATATCTCTAACGCACAACAGCAATCTCCATAAATCAAGACTTATCTAAGATCACTGAATGGGGACAAAAGAACATTGTCTAATTTAACATTAGGAAAACCGAATATATACTATATACGAAAAGACAGGTATTGCCTGATTCCTGTATAACCCTCAATGCTACTAATATTTCAGTCTTTAAAAGTATTGAAATTCTCGGTGTTTCACTTAACAATGCCCTCAGTTGGACCTCTCATGTTAGATCACTTTCTAAATCCGCTTCAAAGAAACTTGGATTCAATATTGTACAGAGTCCGTAACTTCTGCACTGACGAGCAGTTAGTTATAATTTACATGAGTCACGTGCGCTTTCAGCTGGAATAATCTGGTGTATGGATTTTTTTTTAAATTTGTTTTTCCTTCTTCTCGTCTGCTATTTAAAAGAAAAAAAAAAAACGGTTATCAGTCTTGGTAGTGCGGAGCAGCAAATGTTGAGGTTACCTCTTTTAAATCCCTCCTCATCAAGAGTAAGCAGTTTGCTATCTGTTTCTTGTTGCTTAGTCAGACTTGAAGCTGCCGAAGACATGACCTGTTCCTATGCCTTCATGCCAGCGATCACTGGATCAGTGTCGCCTATGTGCAGGACTCAAGCTAGGAAATTACAGCCACATTTATGACCTGTCACTGTCATCTATCCTGACACAAAGTTTTTTTTTTTTTTTTTTTTTTTTGTGTGTGTGAAAGAATGAGATGGAAGGAGAGAATAGCAGCAAGCTTAAGCAGTGATTTGGTTTGGTGTGATGGTGAGGTTGCACCGTCCTTACCACTACATGTCTTGGTCCTTCTCAGTCGGTGATGGTGGCATGAAGATTCACAACGACCAGCTACTGATAAGGGGTTGCTACAGCCTGCCAAGAGCTCTGTCTGTTGAGCCCTTTTCTTCTGAGGGACTCCACTCATATTTTTTTCCTGGAGTTATCACCCGTAGCCTGAACCCATGCAAAGGTAATCTACAAGGCAATGGGTCTGGGAACACAATCTGTCCCCTACTGACAGCCTCTCCACATGGGTAACCCTGTCCTCCTGCTGAGGCAGGAGGGGATTCCCCCCCCCCCCGCCGCTGGTACGGTCCACCAGATTTACTGGGTACGGAAGCCCCCCATCCACGACAAGATGGTTCCCGTGGGGAATCACACACACACACACACACACACACACACACACACACACACACACACACACACACACACACACACCCACACACACAAGTTGGAAAAAGCAATATGTTTTCCGTACAGGGAATACAGCATTCCACCTTATCTCTCTGAACTGTAATGGCACATTCGGTGTAATATGGTTAAAACTTTCTCAGCCCCAGGTGGCTGCTTCTGTAGATTGAGCAGAAAATATATATGTATATAACATTGTGGTACAAAATCTTTAAGTGCTATTCATATATAATATCACATACAGAATTAAACGCGTGCCTACCCCCCCCCCCCACACACACACAAGCACACCCTTTTTCTCTTTATTTATTCACACACACACACACACACACACACACACACACACACACACACACAACTAAACGGTCTTCAGCACTTCTATATCCATGCACATATGTCCTCATAAGCAGAACGAGAACACACATGAACACTGTTAGATATCCATCTTTTTTTTACGCTCTTTAAACTTTTTGAATTATTGTGCCAACGCATTCACATGGCTCTGTGTCTGCACTGTATACCTTTTTGTCAACATTCATTGATACCTACACATTCTACATGAACACACCAGGAAAGCAAAATGTAGGAGTTGCATACCGTAGGGGACATAAGCGGTGGAAATAAAAATCACTTGAAATCGACCAATAATTTCACCAGTCTTCTGCCATCGTTCCTCTTTCACATGGTTTGAAATATAAAATACATTAATAACTGAAAGTGTGATTGAAAGCCATCGCAAATTGTACACTGTTTTTGCCTGTATGCCAGTTTGATACACTGTTTTTACCTGTATGCCAGTATAATACGCTGTTTTTGCCTGTATGCCAGTTAAATTCACTGTTTTTACCTCCATTGTTTCATTGTAAGATTCAGAACATGTCCCTTTTTACCTCCATGTCTGTTTGACTGTTGTGTTGAAGATATTCTAATAAGTTGTTATCGGATTTCAGTTAAATCTGAAGGGTAGATGGGCAGTTGGTCAAGAATCGATGAAATTTTAATGTGGACCCGGATCCAGGTGTAAGAATAAATCACATATCTTACTGGCGTTAGGGAAGGCATACGCTTCTGAGTTCTATATATTGTCTTAATATTCTACACGCAACCATCCCCTTGAGAGGTACAACACGTGGCCCCTTCAGACGCGTCCCGTAGCTGGTTGTCGGGGTCAAGCAGGTAGTAGAGGTAACAGTAATACGGTACACTAGCTGGTTTTCAACTATGCTTCCAGGACCAACTTAACCCATTTGCGCCCAGTGTCTTCGATATAGGAAGTAGATGGTCAACTTCAAAACGT
Organism: Coenobita brevimanus; assembly: GCF_032717465.1. Classification (NCBI taxonomy): domain Eukaryota; kingdom Metazoa; phylum Arthropoda; class Malacostraca; order Decapoda; family Coenobitidae; genus Coenobita; species Coenobita brevimanus. The sequence continues at coordinate 17,080,622 of NC_136955.1, read as the reverse complement.
AATATTGAAGGGAACCCCAGGGTAGGGACCTATGAGCTTCGCGACTATGAGCCCATAGGCGGAGGGCGGTATGCTTAGTACCCTTCCGGTTAAATATCTGGCACAGGAACTCTGGGAGCTAATGCGTTAAACACTGGCAAATCCATCAGTTTCTTTAAACCATTTGTGCCCGGTGTCCTCAGTATAGGACGAAGGTGGTCATTTTCAATATTTAATAAAGAAGAGAACCCCAGGGTAGGGATCTACGAGCTTCGCGACTATGAGCTGATAGGTGGAGGGCGGTATACTTAATACCCTGCTGGCAAAATAATTCGCACAGGAACTCTGGGAGCTAATGGGTTAAGAGATTTATGTCCCAAAACACGCCATACAGAAAGTGTGAAAACAGTGCACATTTAGCCGGGGTAGAGCTGTAGTCCCTTAAACAGCACGACTCACGGTAGCAATAAAAAATGATCGTTAGATGTCTGGAGGGCCATCATTGCTGCCAGCAAGCGCTAATATATATATATATATATATATATATATATATATATATATATATATATATATATATATATATATATATATATATATATTAAACTGCTGATTTACAACATACTTCATACAAAGATGTAAATAATTATATAAATATAGATAGATAGATAGATAGATATAAAACAACACGCAGACATTTTCGGATCAGTAAGACCTTGGGATATATCAGACAACGATCAATAGGTTAAGATTAAACTCACAAGAACGTAAGTAGGATTATAGGCAGGTAAGGGGAAGTCTATACTTGTCTGATTCATATACAAGTACTGCCAAATTGTTCAGGACTAACTGCAGGTATCTTCTTTTTCTTATTTGGTTCACAAGATATGTGATGGTGTAACGAAAAACACTTCTTAATGTTTATATTTTTAACTTTTGAATAGTCGGTTGTATCGGCAAAGAATATATTCGCCTTACATAGAGCTGATGAGGACCAATACATTTTAATGCGATCTGTCTGTTAATTATTATTTTCTTAAACTGAGTTGACAGCTTCTCAGTAACATTATATCATATCACTGTAGAAGTAGCATAGTGTAATCCACTTTGCCAGTCCTTTTTAGATCATGGTGGCCAGAGTAACACGGACAAAAATATGTACAGAATGCTTGATATATTCTGTACAAACCTACAGTATGTCGGTTTTCGTAGCAAAGAAATAACAATCGTAATCACCAAATTTGTCATAGTGAACTACAGCAGACAACCAAGTACTACATACCATATCTATACTATATCATACAGCAAGTGCAACATTCCTTAATATATTAGTTACTAAGTGCCATACCTCTTGCTATATTTGTCAACAAGTCCTGTATGTCTTGCTATATTAGTCACCAGTTGCTACATGACTTAGTGTATCAGACAACGGATGTTTTATTTTACCGTATTAATCATTAAATGCTACGTATATTGGTCTATCAGCCACCAAGGGATAAATGTCTAACCATATTAGTCATCAAATATTTCTTATTACATTTACTAGTCGCCACGTGATGTATATTTACTGTGTGAGTCACCATGTGTTATTTAATATATAAATCACGAAGTGTCACACAGTTTTCTATATTATGCTCTTTTTACTCTAACTTGCCCCAGGTTTTCGTCTTTTTTGCAGCTTACATCACGTAGCTCGGTGGCAGGACAACACAACGCTATATGGATTTCCATAGTACCTTCTCTTGCCTAGCATTATACTGTAGCGTTAAACTATCGTTAAAACTCGGCATTCAAGATAGATAGATGGCAATTTTCTGCGATGTTAGTGTAAAAAGGGTACGATCACTAAGTGTTCCTTATCTTATACAGGTCATCAGGTACATAGGCTATATTACCATTCTTGGCAAGTGCTGTTTATCTTCCTGTAGTCACTCAAGTGCTACTTACCCTTATGTCTTACCACAGTCGCCATCAGGTGTTACAAAATTTTTTGCAATACTGAGTTTAGACACATCACCGATTTTTAAACCTTTACCAAACCATTTCATGGTCGAGACATCTCTAGTTTCTATTCAAGCTACCGAAAGACATTTATTTAGGGGAAAGTGAGCCATGATAGTCTGAGAATATTAAAATTGCTAACATTAACCCTCTCCTGCTCTGGACGACCCTAGCATCCTTCTCTTATGTTTGCTTCCACTTCAGTTACGTGGATGAAAATGCACACCAAACTTTAGAAGTAACAAAACCACAAACACTGTATTTCTTTGGCAAAAACAAAAATAATTAGCAATTACAGTGTCACCTTGGGTATAAAATGTAAACTAATAACTTGATAACCTTCTCAGAGACGCACAATAATGAATTTCGGAAAACTTCGGTGTGTGCAGTTTGAACACTGATATGTGTTCAGTATTTTTTATATATAATTATACGACCCTGGCAGAAATGGGCTGGTATGAGTAGATATCGGCTTCCTTGTTACTTGTTCCTGGCCCTGGAAAGCAGCGCAAAAGACTGTGGCCAGAATTATCCTCAAAAGATTCCATGACTGTCATACCAGTGTGAACCTCGAGTCCCATGAAGCAACCAGTGACTACCCAGCGTGGTGCAGCGAGGACAACGTAGCTGAAGATTACTTTTCGGCCGAAGTCCACAGTTAATCATGGTTCAGTGGGTCCCAAATAATTTGCTCAAAAAAAGTTTTCTAACACAAATTCTTAGAATCCATCGACTAGATTGTCTTTCTTGCACTTGTTGTGAGCAGGAGCCGTTAAGCCTCCAGTGATGCTGGCGTTGGTGGCGTTGTCTTTGTATCTGTGTGTGTGGCAGATGATGGCGTCGGTCATGTTGGTCTTCACGTAAGTTGGCATAACAATAGTGCTGGAGAAAAGGCAGGTGGTGGTGGAGGGGTGAGGGCACCACAGGATGCACCAGCCCAGACGTGTGCCGATGGTGCAGTAGTAGAAGGCCTGGTTGGAGCCCGGGGGCACGGCAAGACTCTCCTGTCCCTTGACCTTAGTGAGGAAAACCTGGACTGATCGCCAAACATCAAGGTGGCCGCCCTCCTCAATTGACAGTGGCAGCAGCACCCACACAGCCACTGCCGTGACGCTTATACACCACTACCACATTGGCAACATCATCAAACTTTACAGTGTAGTTTGTTACACTTATGCTGTGTGGGGAGATAATTCAGAAGCAGGAGCGTCCACACAGCTGTCGTCCTTTCAGACAGGATATGTGATCTTGTCACGGTAGCGTCCACACAGCAACTGTACAGCCAAGCTGGGACAGGATGTAGGTGCATCAGCAGGACAGCAACTGTACAGCCAGGCAGGGGCAAGGTGTTGGTACGGCAGCAGCAGCAGCAGCATCCACACAGCAACTGTACAGCCAGACAGGAACAGGATGTTGGTACAGCAGCAGCAGCGTCCACACAGCAACTGGAAAACACTGACAAGCACAGAGATGGTGCAGCACTTTGCACTGGTACTGACTTATCTTGAACGTTCTCTGCCGCTGCAACTTCACACTGAATAGTTAATTAATAATGAATACGTACATGTAAGGATTCGAACTCTGGAGATTTAAGTGGAGGGTTATCCATCTTATACCATATTACCTATCCTTAAATGAACCTTAACTAAGGCAGCTTAGATCTGGACCTCTATATGCCTGGAAAGAGGCCATTTGGGATATGCACTATTTGGTGATAGCCAATACCCTCTTCAGGCACAAAATTATCAACAGTTATACATGCCAAGTGATGAGAAGGGTGGGTGGTGAGCTGAATGAAAGGAAGGCAATGATTGATCATGTGTATGTGGATGAAAGGATGCGAAGATGTGTAATGGATGCAAGAGCTTATAGAGGTTGGGGGAGTGGACTTTCTGACCACTACTTGGTGGTGACCAGAATCAATATCCAAGTAAGATGGAGAAAAAGAGGAAGGGAAGGATGGGAGGAAGGAGTACTTGCAAGGAAAGTGGAAAGGTTACAAGAGGATGAGGAAAAGGCAGAATATAAGAGAGAAGTGGAGGAACGATTGGGTAAATATGAACTGGAGCAGATGAGGGACGTGGAAGGTGTGTGTAAGCTATTCATAGAAGAAATATGTGCAGCTTGTGATGTGGTGTGTGGGGTGAAGAGAAGACGGAAGGGATGCGAGGAACAGCATGGTGGAAAGATGTGAGACAGGCTGTGGCACAAAAAAGAAAGCATACAATGAATGGATGAGAAATATGAACGTGGAAGAAGTTGAGAGACGGAAGAGAGAGTCATATGTAGAAAAAAGAAAAAAGAGGTAAAAAGATTGGTAAGAGAGAGTAAGAAGAGAGTGGATGAGGAATTTGGAAGGAATTTGAGTGTCAAGTGGAGGGACTGTAAGAAAATGTTCTGGAAAGAGATGAAGAGAGTAAGACAGGGTGGTAGTGAAGTTAGTAGGGGAGTGAATGATAAAAATGGTAGATTACTAGTAGAGAAGGGAGAAAAAGTGATAAGATGGAGAGAACACTTTAAGGAATTGTTGAACATAGAGAGTGGAAGTAATGCGAGTATAAGTTGCTGGGGAATGGCTGGGAGAAGGAGGGAGGTGAGAAGACAGGAAGAAATCAGTAGGATAGAAATTGTGGAAGCAATGAAGAAAGTCAAACTGGGGAAAGCCCCAGGAATTGATGAAGTGTGTGGTGAAATGCTGAAGCATGGAGGAGAGATAGTAGTAGAATGGATGTGGAAGATGTGTAGATTGGCCAGGGAGGAAGGTAGAGTCCCGGAGGATTGGAAGTCAGGTATAATTATTCCCTTGTACAAAGAAAAGGGGAAAAAGAAGTGTGTGGTAATCATAGGGGGATTTGTCTTATTAGTGTAGTAGGAAAAGTGTATGGTAGGATACTTACTGACAGAGTTAGGGAAATAACAGAGGAATTAGTTGGAGAAGAACAGGGAGGCTTTAGGAAGGGAAGAGGTTGTGTAGATCAGATATTCATTCTTAGATCTTTAATGGAAAAGTTTCTAGAGAAGGGAAAGAAGTTGTATGTGGCCTTCATGGATTTGGAGAAAGCATATGACAGGATGGATAGACAAGGATTTTCGAAAGCATTAAGAATATATGGAGTAGACGGGAAGTTGTTGAATGCTGTGAAGAGTATGTATGATGGTGCTAAGGCTGCAGTGCGTGTGGATGGAGAACTGAGTGCATTTTTCTCTTTGAAGGATGGGTTGAAACAGGGTGTGTAATGTCTCCATGGTTGTTCAATCTGTACAATGATGGGGTAATAAAAGAGATACAAGGTAGGGCAGTGGATGTTGGCATGGCCCTAGTGAGAGAGGGTAATGTTTGGAAACTCCCTGTACTGTTGTTTGTAGATGACACTGTGTTGTTAAGTGAAGACGAAGGGGAGCTGCAAGGCTTGGTGGATGAGTTTGAGAGAGTGTGTAAGAAACGGAATCTAAAGGTGAATGTAGGGAAGAGTGAAGTGATGATCTTTGAGAGAGGTGAAGTCAGTGAATGTACAGTGAGGTTGGATGGTGAGGAATTGGAAAATGTAAGTACGTTTAAGTACTTGGGGAGTGTGATGAGTAAGGATGGAACTTTGGAGGGTTAAGTGCTTGAAAAGGTTCCTTGAAAGCAGTGATAAGAAACAGGGAAGTGAGCATGGAAGTGAAAAAGTTGCTACATGATACCAACTCTAACGTATGGAAGTGAAGCTCGGACGTTGTTGGAAGGACACAAGTCAAGAGTGAAAGCAGTGGAAATGAGATATTTAAGAGGAGCCTGTGGAGTCACACTGAGAGACAGGCTGACAAATGAGGATATAAATGAGCGTTGTGGTGTGGGTGTGGATGTGATAGGAAGCGTTAGGAGGGACACACTGAGGTGGTTTGGCCATGTGGAGAGGATGGAGGGTGAGAGATTGACGAGGAGGTGTATGTGAGTGAGGTGGAGGGGGGAGAGGGAGGGGGAGGCCGAGGATGAGATGGAGGGATGGAGTGGAAAGGTATATGAGAGAGGGGTGTGTGAGTTGGAAGCAGGGCAGTGAAATGGCGGGGGACAGGGCGACGTGGAGGATTTGTCTGTGGCCACCCCGTACGGGATTAAGGCGTCTGGCAATAGATAGTTAGATAGACTATTGCAGATTACACATCTAACCAACTAATAACAGTGTGTGTTAATAATTTCAAACCAAAAGCTTTCATAGGTTACCATTTTCAAATGCTATATATGAAAACATACTACTTGTGAGGGATTTATTACACATTATGTTTCTTCACGGTAGAAGCAAGGATAAGAATTGGTGAATTCCTTACGTGTGAGTCGAAGCCTTTTGTAACCTCTACATAAAGCTGCTACACAATTACATGCAACTTCTGTGTACTTTCCTCCTGGGTACTTTCCTACTTCCTGCCTTTCCTTCCCGTTTTTAAAAGGATATAACTATTATTTGCTTGGCTACAGTATCTCCATTAGTGACAGAACTAGAAAAATGGGAGGTAGCGATTCGGCGAATTACAGAATCGGCTGTCAGTCCCAATCGACATCTAATCAACACTTTTAAGTGGTACTACATTTCTCATCACTATATAGGCGGTATAACCTCACTCCAAAATTCAATGATTTTCTTAATTAATACTCGTACGACTGATAATAAGAAATTTGGTTCCAACGCGAAAACTTACTAAAGTCAGCAAGGGCTTCCCTTCTGCATCAACTCGCCTTGCCAGACATCCATTTTCCATAAATATATAATTGGTAATACAAATATTTGTGTTGATAGGGATGATAGGGATAATTTGACCTAAAAGGGAAGAGGTTGTGTAGATCAGATATTCATTCTTAGATCTTTAGTGGAAAAGTTTCTGGAGAAGGGAAAGAAGTTGTATGCGGCTTTCATGGATTTGGAGAAAGCATATGACAGGGTGGATAGACAAGGATTGTGGAAAGTGTTAAGAATATATGGAGTAGATGGGAAGTTGTTGAATGCTGTGAAGAGTATGTACGATGGTGCGAAGGCTGCAGTGCGTGTGGATGGTGAACTAAGTGAATTTTTCTCTTTGAAAGTTAGGTTGAAACGGGGATGTGTCATGTCTCCATGGTTGTTCAATCTGTACAATGATGGGGTAATAAAAGAGGTACAAGGTAGGGTAGTGGATGTTGAAGTGGCCCTAGTGTTTGGAAACTCCCTGTACTGTTGTTTGCAGATGATACTGTGTTGTTGAGTGAAGACGAAGGGGAGCTGCAAGGCTTAGTGGATGAGTTTGGGAGAGTAAGAAACGGAATCTAAAGGTGAATGTAGGGAAGAGTAAAGTGATGGTCTTTGAGAGAGGTGAAGTCAGTGAATGTACAGCGAGGTTGGATGGGGAGGAATTGGAAAATGTGGGTACGTTCAAATACTTGGGTAGAGTGATGAGTAAGGATGGAGATTTGGAGGGTGAAGTGCTTGAAAGGGTGCAGCAGGGAAGAAAGGTTGCTGGTTCTTTGAAAGCAGTGATAAGAAACAGGGAAGTGAGCATGGAAGTGAAAAAGTTACTGCATGACAGTACTGTGATACCAACTCTAACGTACGGAAGTGAAGCTTGGACGTTGTTGGAAGGACACAAGTCAAGAGTGAGAGCAGTGGAAATGAGTTATTTAAGAGGAGCCTGTAGAGTCACATGGAGAGACAGGCTGACGAATGAGAATATAAAGGAGCGTCGTGGTGTGGATGTGGATGTGATAGAAAGCGTTATGAGGAACACACTGAGGTGGTTTGGCCATGTGGAGAGGATGGAGGGTGAAAGACTGACGAAGAGAGTGTATGTGAGTGAGGTGGAGGGGGGAAGAGGGAGGGGGAGGCCGAGGATGAGATGGAGGGATGGGGTGGAAAGGTATATGAGAGAGGGGGGTGTGAGTTGGGAGCAGGGCAGTGAAATGGCGGGGGACAGGGTGACTTGGAGGCGATTTGTAAGTGGCCACCCCAAGCGGGATTGAGGCGTCTGGCAATAGATAGACAGATAGATATATCGATATTTCCCTATCTGTGATGAAGATTTGCGATGTGTGTTTGTGAGTGATTGTTACAGCACTAATGTGACTACTGGGCTATTTCTTAGTGTCCGAGACAGTAAAGAGCATTAACGTAGATGATGTTCTTTATACTGTTCAAAGAGTTTACGATACTAAAACACTGCTTAAGAAACGAAAATAGAGAATATTTAGTGGTGGCGGTAATGGTAGAAATTAGGTGAGCACATATTTAGTGGTCTCAGGAAGCATGCCTGACTTCACCTCACGTCAGCTTACATCTCTCTCTCTCTCTCTCTCTCTCTGTCCATCTATCTGTCTCTATCTATCTATCTATCTATCTATCTAATCTATCTATCTATCTATCTGTCTATCTACCTATATCTATCTATCTATATATATATCCATCCATCCATCCATCATCCGATCCTACATTGCCCCATGAGGAGCGTAGGTGTCCGGGGCTAGGCAGTTGGTCTCGACATTTAAGATGAGAGTGAGCAACCTCACTCATCCCTGAGTGGCATTACATGAGCAATTAACCCCAACCATCCCTTGGATATAAACCTTCACCTGCTCAATCCGACTGGAGCACAATAATTACCCACTAAACCACCAGGTGCCAAAATTTGGTTATATGGTTACCATTCAGAGTAGGAAATGGTTTCCTGGTGTACAGGAAACCATTTGGCTTGTCACTGTCGCAAACTACCCAATCACCAAGTGGACAAGGTGCACGGCCTGAGTAAAACCACGATAGAATGATAATTGAGTGTACGACAAGACCATATTGTATTACTTAGATCTGGAGTTACTTTAGCATATGAACATTTAAGGAGAGTCAAAACACCACGTACAAAATTAACATAATCTATTAAACTACCTTAACTTACAACCAATAGTGGGAAAACAAAACACAAAACATCACCCTGCCTACTGGACAAGAGCATAAACTTGCTAAAGTCCATCCTACATCCCTAACCAAGGACATACACAAACCTTAAACCTGGACGACCCAGAGCTAGCCGGCGTCACTGACAGGGAAACAGAGAGTGAGAGAGCCGAGCCTCTGCGCCTGGGCTTATATGCAGGCCTACCACAACTTCATTGGGTCGCCAGTTCGTTAATTTAGCAACACCTTAACTAGCTAGTTATACACGTGGCGCAAAGGGGAACAATGAACTACACAAAATATGCGTCCACGTGACACCTCCCCCACAAAAAAAAACTTTTTACCAAGCCGGAAAAAGTTACTCTAACATGTACAAACATTAGAGGTACAAAAGTAGGTTTACTTCAATATTACAAAAATTCCTTAAACCTAGAAACAGAACGGGTAAATGACATAGTAAATCATAGGGAACCTACACTCTGTTCACACTCTTGACAATGCATCTGCAATGGTATTGTCCTTGCCACGAATATGCTGCAGTTTTATATTATACGGTTGCAAGGCTAGAGCCCATCTCAGCACTCGAGCATTCTTAAACTTGACCTTTTCAATAAACACAAGGGGGTTGTGGTCTGTGAACACCGTGATGGGGAATGCGCTACTGGACAGATATACTTCAAATTTTTCTATTGCCATGACAATTCCAAGAGCCTCCTTTTCAACGGTGGCATAAGCCTTTTGATAAACCTTAAACTTTTGGGAAAAGTAGCATACGGGATGTAACACTTCACAATATTCTTGCAAGAGCACTGCCCCCACCCCTACATCACTTGCATCGACTCTAATGATGAAGGGCCGATGTGGGTCCGGAGCACAGGAGCACAAGCCAGCAGGGCCTTCAAACCCTCAAATGCCCGCTGACATTCATTTGTCCAATGGAACGTCTTCTTGGAGCTAAGTTGATCCGTAAGGGGAGCAGCGACCTGGGCAAAGTTCCTGCAGAAACGACGATAGTAACCCACCATCCCAAGGAACCTCATGGTAGACTTTCGGTCAGCTGGTGGTGGATATTGTAAGATGGCATCCACCTTTGCATCAACAGGGGCTAGCTGGCCCTGTCCGACCACATGCCCCAGGTACACGACGTGGGCGTGCCCAAACTCACTCTTGGCAAGGTTCACTGTGAGATTGGCCTCCTCCAGGACATCAAAGAGCTTTCGCAGCCTCTCAAGGTGTTCCTTCCAATTGTCACTCCAGACAACTAAGTCATCTAGGTACACACGGACGCCAGGCAACTCTGCAATCAAATAGTTCATTAGTCTTTGGAATGTGGCGGGGCATTCCGCATGCCAAAGGGAAGAACTAGAAATTCCCAAAGGCCGCTTGGAGTGACAAAGGCAGAGATTGACTTGGCTTGTTCTGTCAAGGGCACTTGGTAATACCCTTGGAGGAGATCAAGCTTAGTGACGTAGCGGGCCGCTCCTAGGTCATCAATAATGTCATCCATTCTGGGTAGTGGAAAGGAGTCGGGCAGGGTAACAGCATTGACCTTCCTATAATCTACACAAAGGCGGTAACTTCCTCCAGCCTTGGGGACTAATACTACAGGTGAGGCCCAGGGACTCATACTTGGACGGATCAAACCTTGCTCTTTTAGCCTCTGCACCTCGTACTGCAGGAATTCCCTCTTCTCGGCACTGAGACGGTATGGAGCTTGTTGGATCGGAGGGGCTCCTTGAACATCCACATCATGGGTCAGCAGGGTACAGAGCCGAGGGTGTCACCAAAGAGGTCTGGATGCTCCTGTAGAAGACAGTCAATATCGCCTGCCTGGGTGGGGGCAGATGCTCTAATTTACTCATAAGATTTGTTAGAATTTCACGATTTGACAGCTTACTGCCTACGAATGGTGTAGGGTCATTTTCCTCTGACTTTTCCACTACTCTAGTTCCTGTTAAAGTGACCTGTTCCACTTCCCTTCCTTGTGATTGGTCACGAGAGTGATACATTTTCAACAAATTGACATGGACACTTCGCCTTTTCTTCCGCCTCTCTGGCGTAGCAATGATATAATTAAGGTCTCCAACCCGCTTCAAAACATGATATGGCCCAGAGTACCGAGACTGAAGAGGCTGCTTTGGTACTGGTAGCAGAGCTAAAACTTGATCACCAACATGAAAAATGCGGGATTGTGCCTTGTGAATTTTGTCATAATTGTCTTTCATTCGTATTTGAGCATGACTGAGATTAGAATGGGCAAACTTTAAGGCACGCTGCAAGTTGGAGCGGAACTGAGTTACATATGCAGCAATCGGTACAGTACTCTCGTCATTTAACCAGCATTCTTTCAAGACTTTGAGAGGACCACGGACCTGGTGTCCATAAATGAGTTGAAACGAGGTGAAACCTAGACTCTCATTTACACTATCTCTAATTGAAAACAATAAAAGATCAATAGCCTCATCCCATTCCTGACCCGTTTCCAAACAATAAGTACGTATCATAGTCTTAATGGTAGAATGGAAACGTTCCAGGGCTCCTTGACTCTGTGGATGGTAAGCGGTTGACTTACACTGACGGACTCCCAGGGCCCTCATCACTTGCTGAAACAGCCTGGAGGTGAAGTTAGACCCTTGGTCGGACTGCACGATGGCAGGTAACCCAACCTGTGTGAAGAACTTGATCAGGGCCCTGACAACATTCCTACTAGTGATACTACGGAGGAGGTATGGCCTCAGGGTAACGAGTGGCAACATCCATTATGGTTAATAAATACTGATTCCCGCGTTTGCTCCTTGGGAGAGGGCCCACACAATCAACAATTACCTTACTAAAGGGCTCCTCCATGACAGGAATGGGCTGAAGGGGTGCAGGATTGACTTCAGTGCCTGGTTTGCCACTAATCTGACACACATGACAGGTACGGCAATAGGTACTAACATCTTTCATCAACTTTGGCCAGTAAAAATGAGACAAAATCTTGTGGTAAGTCTTACGGACTCCCAGGTGTCCACCCACCCCATCATGTGCCACCTTCAATATCTCTATACGTAGAGATTTTGGGACGACGATCTGATGGACTGTCTCCCACGTGTGATTGGCAGGAGCCTTAGATGGTCTGAATTTACGCATCAACACCCCCAAATTGAGATAAAAACAGTGTGGAACCTCATCTATTTCATTACCTTCAGTAAGCTGTGCAAGAAACAACTTACATTCGGGGTCACTAGACTGTTCCTGAATTAATCTCTCCCTTGTGATAGGGGTGCTACCAAAGTCAAGGAGACCAGAACTAGACTTACTGAGTGTATCATCAAACAATTCCGCAAGGGAAACATCTCCCTCGGGTGTGTTTTCCTCTGGCTCTACAGCAGGGGTATGTGCGTCCAACAACCTCTGGCTCTGACTACGAGTAACAGCACAAGTTGGGAAGAGATTAGGGTGTTTCAGCTCTAAGTCAGTAGTGTTGTTGATATCAACAGGTTTGTCTGAAACGATGGGGTTAGCGGTAACCTGGGAACCAGCTAAATCATTGCCGATTAATACTGAAATGTTCCTAACGGGGAGGTGATCTACTACAGCTAGTAGTACAGGACCTGTGACAAACACAGACCGAAGATACACTGAGCAAAGGGGATATCTAGCCTCTCCTGGCAGACCAGACACTAGTACAGTCTCACCTGTATAACAATCAAAATTGGGAACATCTTCCTTTAAAATGAAAGATAGATCAGATCCAGTGTCACGCAACACAACAACAGGAGCTGAGAATCTACTGGACTCATGTTTTGATACTACACCTCTCGAGCAGAATGGTTTAAATGATGAGGGTACTTTAAGGGAATCACCTGAATGTTCACATGGCCCCGAAACAAGTAAATCACTAACCTGTGGGTCACTCACCTCCACTGGTTGGGTGAGTGCACTGGCATGGAGAACTGCATTGCCCTGGGTGGGGCTGTACTTACTGGCCAACTTCCTACAGTCTTTTATGATGTGGCCAGGCTTCTTACAGTACCTACAGAAGAGAGACCTCCTCACGTCTTGATTAGTAACTCCACGAGCCTCCTCACCAGCGCACTCACCAGTGGGATCAAGCTTAAAAGAAGGTCCCTGGGTCTCCGTCAGCTTCTTATTCAGGGGCCGTTCACTCTGTGAAGTGCTGGCTGGCTTATGCTGGGGAGCAGTCAACCTGTACTTGTGGAAGGGTTCACTATTAGTTAGGGAGAAATGATCGGCAGCAATGCCAGCCTCAGATAACGTACATAACCCTTTTTCCTCCACATGTGACCTTACTCTAGCTGGGAGGCAAGATTTCACTTCCTCCAGCACAAACAACTCCAGCAAGCCCTCAACTGTCAAACTAGTCAACTCACTCTCAACCCATTTTTTACAAAGTCGTTGTTTGCGGCGGATAAATTCTACATAAGTCTGTCCCTCTGTCTTACGGCAGCGACGGAACTGTTGCCGATAAGCTTCGGGCACTTTCTTGTATGCATGCAATACAGTTTTTTTTACAAAATAATAATCTTCAATTTGAGTGGCATCCAGTGCGGTAAACACTTCCTGAGCTCTACCAGTAAATGAGCTATGTATTAGCAACACCCACTTATCCTGGGGCCAAGAATGGAGCGCAGCCGATTTCTCAAAATGGGTGAAAAAAATCTTCTGGATCCTCCTCATTAAATTTAGGAACAAATTTTAATGCTGCAGCAATTTTGAAGGAATCTGGCTCACACTCAGGCGATGTGGGACTACGAGAGAGACGGATTCTGTCATTGTCGCTTTCATCCTCTCAACCTCAAGCCTTTTTTCCTCCAGCTCAATTTTCCTCAAAGCCATCAAATCACTAGGATGTTCCAACATGTTCACTTCTTCCTCACTGAAAATTTCCTCCCTCACCATGTGTGCAAGTACTAACTGCTTTATATCATCTTTCTTCAACCTAGGACGAAGCTCAAGCTTATAATAAGCTGCCAGCGCTTCCCACTGAACCTTGGTTAACCTAGAAAGGGCAGTCACTGTAGGATTAGAAACAAAATCTTCCAACACAAACATGATGACGGCGAGAAGGGAAGGACAACGAAAATAAGCTAGCTAGCTAGATAGTGTAATCACTCAAATATCAGTAAACCACTTCACCTAGTGGGACAATAAACCTTCCACCACACACGGGAACGTAGCGCGCACACACACACACTACAAAAATTACGAGGGGGAATACAATGTCACCAGTAAAGTGGGAGTACTAATCTTTGCTGTACGTGGGTATGTAATATTCTCCTAATAGATCCAAGTAAAACAACTGGTATAGTAAATATAACGATAGTGGTGTGTATGGAGCTAAGACAACAAACTCCACAAAACACTATACACCACACTATCAAATAATATAGATCATACAATATACATGACCCATATGCCCAGACAGAGTAGAACAAACAAAGAGTTGTAAAGCAACAACACTCTAGGAACAGTTTCGTGAACGGAACACAGCTCTTGAATGAGGTAACTGAGCAGGAATTAGCTACACGCGTATACACTAGTGCACACAATTAGGACTACCAGGGAGAACACTTGTTTCATAAAGCAAACTCAAATATGAGGGAAACAGTTGTTGCTAAAGGCTAAATTGCAATGCACAGGGAGTACACAGGAACGTGTAATGTAGCTAAATATACAGGCTAGTATACATATTCGATCCCGGACAGGCCCCCATTTGTCGCAAACTACCCAATCACCAAGTGGACAAGGTGCACGGCCTGAGTAAAACCACGATAGAATGATAATTGAGTGTACGACAAGACCATATTGTATTACTTAGATCTGGAGTTACTTTAGCATATGAACATTTAAGGAGAGTCAAAACACCACGTACAAAATTAACATAATCTATTAAACTACCTTAACTTACAACCAATAGTGGGAAAACAAAACACAAAACATCACCCTGCCTACTGGACAAGAGCATAAACTTGCTAAAGTCCATCCTACATCCCTAACCAAGGACATACACAAACCTTAAACCTGGACGACCCAGAGCTAGCCGGCGTCACTGACAGGGAAACAGAGAGTGAGAGAGCCGAGCCTCTGCGCCTGGGCTTATATGCAGGCCTACCACAACTTCATTGGGTCGCCAGTTCGTTAATTTAGCAACACCTTAACTAGCTAGTTATACACGTGGCGCAAAGGGGAACAATGAACTACACAAAATATGCGTCCACGTGACAGTCACTCAGTGTAGAGTCACCCACAGGCAGAGGGAAAAGGAAAGAATGAAGGAAAGAAAGACAGAAGAGGGAGTGTAAAGTCACCCGTGGGCAGAAGGACAAGGAAAGAATGAAAGAAAGAAAGACAGAAGAGGATGGAAGGAAAGAAGGATGGAAGAGAGGAAAGGGCAGACACCCGAGAGCAGCACTATATCGAGTGAGTGGATGGTGAGCGCCCCCACCTACCATAATACATATAAGGTATATGAATGTATATATACATGTAAGTGGGTGGCAAATATGTAACATGAACGGTAGGCAGGGAATATGGATATAGCATATCCATGATATAGAGGAAAGAAAAGGGAAAAAATTGTGTACATCAATAGTTAAACAGTAGGGGCGCATACAGTACGGTTATACCTAGAATATGAAATATAGTAATGAATATTTTAAGTTGGTTAAGGAGTGTTATTATGGGAAGGCTTGTTAGAATTGGGTGCGGTGTATGACTACCACAGAGTTGAATATGGCCATCTGAGTTCAGTGGTTCTGTCCCTGGGCTGGTGAAATTTGGTGGGAGGTGTGGGACAGGGGTTGTTCTTCTGTGGGTAGTGGAAAGCAGTTACCATGGATGGGGAGGGAAGAGGTGGTACTGAGGGCCACTGGTTGTCAGTCGCTGTCAGTGGGGTCACGAGCCAGAGATGTGTATGTGTGGACAGTTGAGTTATGCTGGTGCAGGGAGCAGTACTGGGTGGCAGTGTGTGTGTTTAAGGGAGAGGAGGGTGAGGGAAGGGCGGATAGGGCACAGTGAGTAGTTCCGGTGATAGGAGCTGCGTGTGATTCATTGGGAAGGAGGGAGGAACTGTTTGGTCGATGAGGAATGCGGAGTACGGGGATGCCTGACGGTAAGGTAGGAATGGTGGCAGACAGGGAAGTAGAGTTGGGTGTGGGTGGGTGAGAGTGACGGGACACGGAAAGTCCCCATGTGAAGATGGTCTAATGGGCTCCTCTGTGCATCTTCCCAAACAAAGACAAACTCAGCTGATTCGATCAGGGGTGGGAAATGGGTGTAGTGGTTTGGTGGAGGTTATGGGTGTGTGGGTGGTAGGGCAGTCATCGCACACTGCAAGGCAGGGAGGAAGGAGAGAGACGGTAAGGCGATGGCAGCGAGAGTGAACTGCCCTGGTAGGCGAGGTCCTCTCCATAAACCAGCTGAGCTGGGAATGCTGGATATCCTCTTTTTCTATGGACCAGATAGTTAAGAGGGCAATTGGTATGTCGTCCACCCACTAAGCCAGGTGTGCTCGGGCTTTAAGTGCCTGCTACTTCAGTCACCTGTGGAATTGCTTTGTCAAGCCGTTGCTTTAAAGGTGATGGACGATAGTGCATTAATGAGTCGTGTTTAGGAACTGCATTATATCTTGTCAGATGTGTAATTCAGATTACTATCATGGCCCACAATGAATGTATGGGGGGCACCCAACCTGGCAACCCAACCTGCAATGAAGTGGTAAGCCGTGCATTCTGCTGTACTGTACTACATGAGAATGACTTCCACTCACCTGGTTAGACGATCACTGCAGGTGAGTATATGCCTACAGCCCCAGGAGGATGGTAGTGGCCCGAATATGTCAACGTGGACTGTGTGAAAGCATTGGGTGGGTGAGGGAATTACATCCATAAGAGACATGACGAGTCGGTGATTTTTTTTATGTTTGACTGCTGACGTACCCGTGGGCCACTTGTTTGATCTGCTTCCTCATACTTGGCCATAAGACCTCTTTGCAGATGAGACGCTGGGTTGAACGAGTCCCAGGGTTAGTCAAGGTGTGGTGTTGTGTATGGGCGTGGTTGGCCACAGAATACGTCGTACCACAGTGTATGTGAGGAGCTGGGGACAGGGAACTCCTGGAGCTGAAGGGCGATAGTGTTGTTTTGCAATGATGCCAACTCCTCATTCATGTCTTGTGCATGTGCAAGGGTGTAGTTGACATGGGTAGTGAATGGCGGTGCGGATGGAGTGGCATGTGACACCATGCTGATTGCTGCCTCCTTGGTCATGCTGTCCTGGGCTTCTGCCACCATGCCTCAGGAATGGGCATCTGCCACCGCATTGTCCTGTCCCCTAATGTGACGGATACCAGTGGTGACTTCTCAAATGAGGGCTAGTTGCCACCACATCCGCGGGGAGATGCTGTCACCACTTTGAGCCATGGCGAATATCAGGGGACTGTGGTCCATTAATACATGGAACTCTGTGGCTTCCAGAAAGTGACAAAAGTGATTGATAGCTTCATAGATGGCCAAGAGTTCTCTGTCAAAGGAACTGTACTTTCATTGCATGGACACTAGGCATCGACTGAAGACGGCAAAAGGTCTGAGGGAGCCATCATTTTCCATTGCAGGACTGCTTCTATAACAAAGGAAGAAACATCTGTCGCGAGGATTCTGGAGGCATTAGGGGCTGGATGGGCGAGGAGTGTGAGCTGCACTAGACGATCTTTAATAGTGGTGAACGCTTCTTTGGCTTCCTCCAGCCACAGAGAGGTTTGTTGGATTTTGTCATTAGCTCCTTCATGAGATCGTTGAGAGAAGCCAGCAGTATGGCAGCATGGTGGATGAGACAGTGGTTATAATTAATCAGGCCCGGGAACTCGCACAGTTCATGGGCTGAATAGGGGTGAGGGAAATCCTTAATTGCCAGCACCTTCTATAGTAGAGGGGTGATGCCAGCATCTGACACACAATGCCTGAGGAAGCCCTAGGATGGCATTCCCAGCATGCTCTTGGAGGGATGGTTTTAAGGTTGAAATCTCGAAATCTGGAGAAGAGTTGGCATAAGTGTGGTGTGTGCTCCTGTTGAGTTGCTGAGGCGACAAGCGTGCCGTCAATATGGACTGTGACGAAGTCAAGGCCTCGCACTAACAGATGTAACACTGGAAGGTTTGGGCAGCACTGCAGAGGCTGAAGTTCATCATAGGGTACTCGAAAAGGCCGAATCATGTGGTGACTGCCGTCTCCTGCACATCCTTGGTGGCCAAGGTATGTGATGATATGCCAGCATGAGGTCAGTCATGGGGGATATAGTATGGCCATGAAGTTTGGCATGAAAATCTAACACATGGGGTATTGGGAGATGTGAAACAGTGATGACCAGCAGCTGTTGGAGGGGCGTACAATGCCCTCTCGGAAACTTTCGTTGATTTCCTTCTTTGCCACCTGCAGTCACTCAGGTGGGAGGCGGTGGAGCCAGGCAAAGCACGTTGGACTAGAATTAATTATTCTATGCACCTTCCTATGTTTACCTGGGGTTGTTTGTGGAATAGGGGGTGACAAGCTGGGGAAACTCCAGGAGCAGGGCATCATAGGATGATCGTGAGTGGGGATGTGTTATGCATGACACGTTCCCATTGCACGGAGTGCTTTGATAGGGAAGTCAGTGTCTTGTGGATGAGCCAGAAGCACTTGATTTCAGCCATGATGTTGTGCATGAGTAAAAAATCTATACCCAAGATGGGATGGCATACGTCAGCCACAGTGAAGTGCCAAATGATGCTTTTCCCCACTCCAGAATCAAGGTACATTGTTTTCTTGCCATAGGTGGCAATCGGACTTCCGTTGGCAGCCAGGAGATCATATGAGGAATGCTCATGCACTGTGTCATCTGAAGAGGGTGGGACAACATTGACGGCGGCTTCTGTGTCAACGGGAAACTGTGTAGCTGTTGCTGATCCATCACGAACATCAGGGTACGAGGTGTATGAGGAGATGAAGTGGGGGAGACAGTAGTCATCTTAACCTGCTAAACTCGCTTACCAGCCACCCAAAGGGGGATGTGCATTGTTTCCACTTGTCTCAAACTAGTGGTGGTAATAACAATATGGAGAATGTTTATGAGCGAATCTATAAACTGGGGGTGTTTGGTATTGGAATGCACTAGGGACAAGAGACATACTAGGGATACATGGAAGTTGCCATTCAGTTTCATCGAGGTAGGCAAGCACTTTCACCAACACGTCACCATAGTTTAGGACACACTTATTAACTCCCTCATGATGTCTGAAGTAACTGGTGTTTGCTGCACATATGTTTTGCACTGTATTGACAGTGCTAGTAATGGCAGTGATGGGTAGGTTAATCTGCATTTGGGTTGGTTTTAGTACAGCACTGTCAACAGTACCTGTGTAGCTCCTGTATTTATGAAAACAGTGAAGTGTAGTTAGTAAGCACTGAGTGTGGTTGCAGTTAGTGAAGTGAAGTTGGCAAGCATTAATTATAATTATTTGGAAAATAAAGACAACGAACTTAAGAAGCCAATGTTTACAAGGCCTGAGCTGACTTGTGTACTGTACACCGAAAGGCTGACCATACGAAGAACAACTCACTGGGCAACGTACTTCCCTGAACTACTGCTGTTGCAGCCTGTGGCAGTATGGGTCGGGGAGGTAACAGTTTTTTCGCAGTGGAAGTTTCGGAGGTCAAGACACCCGCTCTGCATTGCTCACTAACACAGCCGTGGTGTGGATACTCATCCTGTCTCACACGAAAATCGCCTCCGAAATCAAAGGAAAAATGCACCTTGATACTCTCGACCCGACTGACCAAAATCCAATGGCAGTTTTGGCGAATAAGCTATCCTTTTACATTCAAAAGTAGATACACTGGGATATCTGTTGAAGCATGAATCTCGGTTTCAGTCCGGATTGCGGATTCGCCCCTTTTTGCACTGAGGGCCTCAAATAAAAAATAAAACTCACAGTAAGACGATGCTTATCTATCATCCGCCAGCTCAGTGATAGGCAACTGTCAATAAATTGTATGAAGAAAATTACAGAAGTATATCGCACCCATAACACCGTTGATGTTTATATAGCGAACTTTACAGCACGTTGCTGTACAAGTCTTACCCTGTGCATGAGGACAGATATTCATTCTTCTTGCAGGAAAGTTAAAATCAATGAAACACTGGGTCGGATAGAATTTCTCCAAGGTTTTTAAGGGAAGTGAAATACAATATATCGAAACTTTTCGTCCAAAAATTCGACTTATCACTTAGAAGTGACACTGTACTACATGACTGAAAAGTAGCAAATGTAACTCCTGTGCAGCAAATGTAACTCCTGTGAAGTGAATTATCTTGACGATTTTACACAAAGCTTCAGCTACCCCAACCTTCTGCTTCTGTCATCATCATATCCAGTTCACTTCAGTCCTGATGCTCCAGTCAGCCGGACTGCAACTCCAGTTCAAACCTTGTGGCATTCGTGGGAGTTTCCCGTTTTACTTCCTTACTACCACATAAGCTGGAACGTGCGGATTGGCTGCAGAGAATTCTCACCTGTTGATTGGACCAGGCATCGTCTTCCAGGGTGACGTCATGTCCTACTGGCGGTGGCTTCAGACAAGCAGGTTGGTTGTTGAGGCCGAGTGATTTTGGATGGAGCAGAATGAGACAGAACTGGGTCATCTACTATCATCCTCCAGGGAGCGCCAATGTTGACTGAGTGTTGTGGATCAACTATGAGTCTTGTGTTGGGGAAACTGTTTGAGGTTGAAATCGGTGAAGATATCAGTCCCCTTATGGTTATACCTTGGAGTGGTGTTGGTGATAATTAGGTTGGGCAGTTCTATTTCAGGACAATCTTGGAGTATTACCATTATCTTCATTTGTTCACCTTGCTCGTCTGTTGCATTTTACATTATTTTTGTAAATACACATATTGAGTACATCTTTGAGTTTGCTATCCACATCATTTGCTCGTAATTAGAACCTGAGTGTTGTATGTTCCTGTGCGGTATGCTTTTAGGACGGGAACGTCAGGCAACATCTCCCACACACAGCACTGCAGTGCTCAAAAAAGGCAATAAATTACAACCTAGAAATTGCTCTCCAAGTAGTTTAACATCAGTTGTATGAACGTTGTTGGAAAGCTTAATTAGATAAGTTAGTTAGGAATTTAAAACAAAATTAGGTAATTACAAACTCATAGCACAAACTTAGGAACAATCATCGACTCTCTTCCTTCTATTCATCAATGACCTTCTAAGCTGTACACCTAACCCTATCCACTCCTACGCTGATGATTCCACCCTTCACCTTTCCATTCGGTTCCCGCAACGTCAATCTCAGCAATTGCTTCAACAAACAAGGGATGAGGCTATGGCAAACCTAATGTCTGACTTGGCCCGTACCTCTGACTGGGATAAAAATAATCTTGTTGTTTTTAATGCATCAAAAACTCAGTTTTTACACTTATCAACCCGACACAATCTTCCACAGGAGTACTCACTAATGTTTGATAATATCCAGCTCAATCCTGCATCATCCTTGAACATGCTTGAGGTTTCATTCACTCGGGACTTATCTTGGAAAGAGCAAATTACAACTCTTGTAAAATCTGCTTCCAAGAGATTGGGTGCGCTAAGCCGACTCTATACCTTCTTTACCCCTGCACAGTTGTTGACTTTATACATGGGTTTCCTTTGCCCATGTTTAGATTACAACTCTCATGTGTGGGGGGGGGGCTCCCCACATACAGCTCTTCTCAGTAGGATGGAGTCAAAGGCCTTTCGTCTCATCAACTGTCCTTCTCTTACGGGCTTCCTCCAACCTCTGTCTCTTCGTCACACTGTTGCATCTTTATCTCTTTTCTATCGCTACTTCAATGGTCACTGCTCCACTGAACTGTCTGCTTGCATCCCTCCACCTCTACGTCAGGCACGTAGCGCCTGTCTAGCACTGTTAATCTCTTCTTTTCGTTGGGCTCCTCCGATCACAACCTTATCACCTTAACCTGTCCTATCACTCCAGTATGGCCTGTGGACCCTCCAGGGAAACGTCCTCTGTGGCAGGAGGCCCTCAGGCAGTACTTCTTTGATTTTCCCTGGAATAATTATTGCTTACATGGCCGGAAGCCATCTGAGTGTGCCTTGCGCATTATGGAGGTTATTCTCTCGGACATGGAAGGATACATTTCTTTCTCGTATCCTTTGACTAATGCAAGAAAGCCTTGGTTTAATCACGCTTGTGCTAATGCTGTTCACAACAAAGAGAGGGCCTATAAAAGGTACCGGAGCCATCCCACCCCTGAATCACATCATCTTTACGTTTCTGACCGGAATCATGCTAAGTCGGTTCTTCGCTCTGCTAAAAATAATTTCATCCGTACTAAATGCTCTCAACTCTCCAACTCGAATTCTTCCTGCTCCTTCTGGCACCTTGCCAAAAACCTTTCTGACAACTTTACCTCATCATCCTTCCCTCCTCTTTTCTATTCTGATGGTTCTGTAGCTATTTCTTCGACTGATAAAGCAGATCTCTTCACACAGACTTTCTCCTCCAATTCTACCTTAGACGATTCTGGTGCTGTTCCTCCATCACATCCCCATCTGACTTCCTTATGGCTGACATTAAAATTTCTTAAGCTGATGTATTTTCTGCCATCACTGGCCTCAATACTAGCAAAGCATATGGGCCTGTTGCGGTCCCTCCTGTATTCTCAAGAACTGTGCTTCTGTGCTTACACCCTGCCTAGGAAAACTCTTTTGCCTTTGTCTGTCAACTTATACCTTTCCTTCTTGCTGGAAGTTTGCTCTCATTCAGCCAGTCCCAAAGAAGGGTGACCACTCCCAACCCTCCAACTATCGTCCAATTGCTTTAACGTCCTGTATTTCAAAAGTTTTCGAGTCAATTCTCAATAGAAAAATTTTAAGGCATCTCTCCTATCACAACCTTCTTTCTGATCGTCAGTACAGGTTCCGTCAGGGACGCTCCACTGGCGATCTTCTCACATACCTTTCAGACTCCTGGTCATCCTCCTTTCGGGACTTTGGCGAAAGCTTTGCCATTGCACTTGACATCTCAAAGGCTTTTGATCAAGTCTGGCATAAATCTTTAATTTCCAAACTGCCCTCTTATGGTTTCTATCCTTCTATCTGTGCCTTCATCGCTAGCTTCCTTTCTGGTCGTTCTGTAGCTGCTGTTGTAGACGGCCATCGCTCTTCTCCTAGATCTATCAACAGTGGTGTTCCTCAGGGCTCTGTCCTATCACCAACTCTCTTCCTCTTAATCATCAGTGACCTTCTAAGCTGTACATCTAACTCTATCCACTTATACGCTGATGACTCCACCCTTTACCTTTCCATTTGGTTCCCGCAACACCCATCTCAGCAGTTACTTCAACAAACAAGGGATGAGGCTATGGCACACCTAATGTCTGACTTGGCTCGTATCTCTGACTGGGATAAAAATAATCTTGTTCTTTTTTACGTGGCTCACATACACATACATATACGCACACAAAGGCAAAAACTCGTGAGCGTGAAGATGTTGAGACGCGCACACACACACACACACACACACACACACACACACACACACACACACACACACATTAGTGTTCTTTTGCAGTCGTTGACATTAGCATATGTTGATACGACAATACTGTTTTTACTGTAACTTGACTTGAAATTGCAATCTAACACCTTAAGTGCCGAGTTTTAACAATGCAGTAACATCTACTAGAAGCAGCAAACCCGTCCCCTGCAATCATTTTAGAGATGACATAAACACAACAGGATATCTAGTCAAAGATGTCACAAATCAAATTTAGCGTAAATCGGGTGAAAATTGACAGTTTTATGTCCATTTGAAATTTTTGGCCCGACCCACCTGACACTGACCTCCCTACAGCTAACTGGGATAATGAGCCATGTTACAGGATGCAGATTTGTAATGTGCACCTTTAGGTTTTTGTTTCATGTTAATATGACGAATTTGGAAGGAGTTATGGTGAGAAAACGATTTTTACCCGTCCCCGTGTGTTTTTTTTTTTTTTTTTTTTTTGCTCTACAGCCTGGGCCTTGACCCAATTTGGCTCAAAATTTAATCTGGTGACCATATGGTCGTAGACCATCATCCCTGTAATTTTAGTTAAAATCGCACCAGTAGTTTTCGCTTAAAGTTGTTAACAGACAGACATACAGACAAACAAACAAGCAAACCGAGTGATAATAATCTCCGTCACCGAGCCCCTCCGGAGCGGGGACGGGTAAAAAACAATACTTGTGGCGGTGAAGTGCTTCAGGAAGGATGTAGAGCTGTAATGTTGTCCTATTCTGCGAATGAGCTTCATGAAATAAGCTGCAAGAGGATGAAAATCGAGGCCTAATTAAAGTGATGAGAGTATGTGCAGACTAACTCTCGCCTAGGACGGCATTTCACTTCATTTTTGTTACTTGCAAGTGATTTTACTCTGATAAAGGGACACCTCTTATGATGAAAAGTCTAATGAAGTCAATATCATACCGTTTTACAACAAACAGTGCCTCTTTTTGAAAACATAATCATCTGCCAGCAGGACCAATGAAATACAAGGGAAATCAACATAGTGAATGGTTCTTTAATTTCGTGGTACATGCAGTGGAACTCGTTTTGATGTGAAACGCGTGATGTTATTTCCGGGGTTTGTTGACTTTCTCACGGTGGAGGTGGGGGCGAGTAGAGGGGAGGGAGAAGGGGCATGGAAGGAAGGAAAAAGGGTAGGTGGGAGGCGGGAGGAGAGAGGGCAGAAGGGGAAAATGTAAGGTAGGGAAAGGGTAGGGTAGGGAGGGGGAGAGAGGGTAGAGGGGGAAAGTGTAAGGCAGGAATGGGGAAGGAAGGACAGAAGGGAATGGGTAGGGTAAGGAGGGAGAAGGAAAAATAGACGGGAAAGGGTAGGGTAGAGAGGGAGAAGGAATGAAAAGGGTAAGATTAAGGTAGGGTGGGAGAAGGAAGGCTAGAATGGTAAAGGTAGGGTAGAGAGGGAGAAGGAGGGATAAAGAGGAAAGAGTACGGTACGGAAAAGGAATGAAGAATAAGAGGGAAAGGGTAAGTTAGGGAGGGAGTGAATAATTTTAATTTAAATTTATTGGACCTGCAAATAGTAAATCGAGGAAACATTGGAAGTATGTATCTAGTAACACTAAATTTTGGTGTAATGAAAAACACTTCTTCAGATTTATATCATCTTTATTAATTTTTGAAGAGCCAGTTACGTTTTAAACGCACTCTTCATATATATATATATATATATATATATATATATATATATATATATATATATATATATATATATATATATATATATCTTTCTCATCAAGAGTTGGCTAGAAATAAGACAGCCTAAAGCGATCTAATTGCCAGTTACCAGTTAATTTGTTTCAGCGTTAAGTTTTCCTTAATATTTTACTATACCACAACAAAAGAAGTGCATCATGATCCATTTCACAATTTATTTTATCTATCTATTCAGTTCAAATTTTCGTCTGTTAATAGAGCCACAAAATTTTCTATGGTCATATGTTTATAGATTTTTTTTTCTGTCTGCAAATCTGTCACGTTTTATTGTATAATACATTTTTTTTTTTCTTTTTAATAGGAAAAGTCACCAAATACTACTTACTAATAAGTGTATCAGTCACCAACAGCTACATTATCCTACTGTTATCTCAGTATTTTAGGCAGGAAGTGCTGCATATTATCTTAGTATATTTGTCACCAAGTGCAATATATTATCTTAGTTTAATAGTTACCAAGTGCTACAAATCTTAGTATATTAGCCCTTTGACTTACCAATGACGACCTGGGTCGTCATGCATTTGTCAACCTCTGACATCAGTAGGACGACTTCGCCCGTCATCCGATGTAATCTTAAAGAAATATTTAGGGAGTCGACATTTTTGTTGGATGACGGGCAAAAGTGGGTGGACCTAAGCCTGCCACAGCTGGTGCATGCATACTCACTTGGTTTGCTTGGCTCAGTCACTCAGTATTGTATGAGGTTCTTCGCAGGTATGATGTACACCACTTGACCTCCTGCTGAACACTTATGCCTCTTTTTTTTTTTACGTATATATGCAGCATTATTATTTAAGAAAATACAACAAATAATACATTATTGGAAAGGAAATTTATTCTGCTACATTCTGAAGCAAAAACTATTAGTGCTTCTTGAATAGTTTTTTTTTTTTGGGGGGGGGGCAAATATTTTTTTAAAGGACAGTGTAAAACTTAACATGTCAGCTAAATTCTGCTAACTTTTTTTGCATTTTATTTTGTATATATTGTCTTTTTGGACAATGTACAACAAAGCAAAACTCTTGATCTTCAAAATGAGACCAAAGTGACCTTTCTATGATGAATAGTAACTTTTCTACGAGCGTTAGAAGTAAAATATCTCTACACGACTGGTCTGAAAGCTCTTGAGTAAGAGTTACACGCACAGCCAAAATTTACGCTCCTCCCTTGACGGGATAGAGTTAGTTACCAAGTTTTTTTTTTATTTAATGTGTCCAACTCTGGGATAGGCTTCACAGCCTGTTTCCAAGGCCTAGTAGTCCTCCTACATACCATACACCTCTATATGTCACAGCTTCGGGGCTAACACCCACCGTCCATATTGAATACATGCTAGGGCTGTCTCATACAGGCCTGATGTATTGGTATTAGCGGGGATATTTTTATGACATGTCGGCGGGTCTCCTGGTAGATCAGTAAAGCCTGCTATTATGAAATTCAAATATCTTTAACTGTTCCCTGCCCCTGAGGGGATTCGAACCTGGGTCCGGTAAGACTGCAGGCCACCTCTTTACCGACTGAGCCAAGTGCTACAAATCTTAGTATATTGGTTACCAAATGCTAAAAATCTTAGTGTATTAGTTACAAAGTGCTACAAATATTAGGACATTAGTTACCAAGTGCTGCAAGTCTTATATTAGCTACCAAGTTCTACAAATCTTAGTACAATAGTTACCAAGTGCTACAAACCTTAGTACATTAGTTACCAAGTGCTACAAATCTTAGTACATTAGTTACCAAATCTACAAATCTTAGTGTATTAGTTACCAGATCTACAAATCTTAGTGTATTAGTTACCAAGTGCTACAAATCTTAGTACATTAGTTACCAAGTGCTACAAATCTTACTACATTAGTTACCAAGTGCTACAAATCTTAGTACATTAGTTACCAAGTGTTGCTTATCTTAGTTCATTAGTTACCAAGTGCTACAAATCTTAGTACATTAGTTACCAAGTGCTACAAATCTTACTAGATTAGTTACCAAGTGCTACAAATCTTAGTACATTAGTTACCAAGTGTTGCTTATCTTAGTTCATTAGTTACCAAGTGCTACAAATCTTAATATATCAGTCACCAAGTGCAACACATTGTCCAAGTATATTAGTCGCCAAGTGCCACATATTAACTTGGTATACTTGTCACTACGTTTGTATATTAGTCACCAACAGCTATATATTATCTTAGAATATCAGCTGTTCGTTCGTTCGTTTAAAGATTTCCTGCACCTATAGTGCAGGCCGGGCCATACAAGCCTGGTCACTGGGGTGTGTGGGCTGACTTACAAAATTGTAAGGGGAAAGGCAGGGCCTGGGGATTGCCCAGCACACACGCCCTGTCCTCTGGCTGGCTTTGTGGTGTGCGTGAGAATATCAGCCACCAGATGTGAAATATTATACTCTTTCAGTCATCAAGTGCTTATTATTTTAGTATATTTATCTTAGTATATTAGAGCAGTATATTTTACTCTAACTTGGCATTAAGTTTCCAGCTCCCCATCTTAAATGCTGATATTTGGTAGAAGATTAGCACTAGGAAATTATGCTAGTCACGAAGAAATGATATGGGAAGAATTAGAGCAACAGTCTTGTCATATTCTGCCACTGGGCTATGTTTAATAAACTGCAAAAGGACGAAGACCTTGGCCAAGTTAAAGTGAAGAGGACATAGTCACCAAATATTTAATTCCTGTGTATGCTAGACTCCACATGGTACAAATCATACTTTATAATCAGCAGGCATTACAGACATTAGTACCCATTCAGTGCTATACATATTTTTCAGTCTTGGTCACCAAGTGCTACATATCAAACTACCATTTTAATAAATGCAACATATCAAACTGTCACCAAGTGCTACATAATTATCTAAGTTTGTCACAAAGTGCTGCATATTTAAGTCTCACCAAGTGCTCTACGTGTCTTATTAGCTACAAGAGGGATGCATGTTTATATTAATCACAAAGTGCTACATATAATGCAATATTTGCCATCAAGTGTTGGACAGTTTTAAACACTGCTGAATTCCCTTGCATCAGAAGCCCTCACTTGATACTGTGAAGATCGAGACAACTCTCGTATTATATTCCATGTAATGCCAGACTATTAAGCGTGGCTCATAGTAGGTTGACAGTGTTAATACATGCAAGATTTCTCACTCCTAGTTTGTACAAATTTAGTAATCTATCCCTGTCTCTCCTCTCACTTCGGTTTAGTCTTGAAAATTGTAAGCAGTGGAAAAATAGTTTTAGAAGAGAACCCAGATAACTGTCATTATACTTTTGAGTAGAAAGAAACTTAATGAACAATTAAATTATCGTCCATTATGTAAAATGGTAAATAAAATCTTCGTCAGCTTTTCCCATATTCACAGTACAGAATTTCAGAACACTTCAATATGTGCAATTTGAAAGTGTGTGGTGGTGTTCAGTTGCCTTACATACACGAACCTGGCGAATACGGGCGTATTGGACTCGATATCAACCTCCTCATTATCATTTCCTGGTCCTGGAAAATATCCCATGAGACTGTGGCCAGAAATATCCTCAAAAGATCTTACGGCTGTCATACCAGTGCGAACCTCGACTGCCCTGAAGCGCTCATTGGCCAGACTTTTTGGTGTCACGAGGACAACGTGGCTGAAGGTAACCTCACGCCCGAAGTCGACAGAGAACCATGCCTCAGTCGGAGCTTCCTTTTTGCTCATAAAACTGTTATCAAATTGGAAGTTATAAAAGCCATCAACGAGATTTTCTTCTGTTCGCGAGGATGATTTATCATCCACTAAGCCAGCTGTGATGTTGGCATTGGTGGCGTAATCTTTGGGTTTACGTGTGTGACAGGTGATGGCGTAGGTCATGTGGGCTTCCACGTAGGTGGGCATCACGGTAATGTTGGAGAAGAGGCAGTCTGCTGTGTCGGTGTTGAAACACCACAGGATACACCAGTCCCGCCGTGCACAGTTGGTGGAGCAGTAGATACCATGGTTGGCGCCAGAGGGAACAGCGAGGCTCTCTTGCTGCACAGTGCTGACCCTGAGCTTAATGAGGGAGACCTGGACTGATCGCCACAGACACAGGTCTTCGCCCACTACAGCTGGTGGTGGCAGCAGCACCCACACAGCAACAGTTGTGGCCATCACACACCGCCACCACACTGGCCATATATGTCTTGTCGATGTCCACATCTGTTCAGACAGGCAGGGATAGGGTGTCGGTACAGAGGCAGCAGCGTCTATTCAACAACTGGACTGCACCGTCAAGCACAGAGGTGGTGATAAACAGTGCACTGATATTGATTATTCTTGCATTGTTCTGCTGCTGCAACTTTACACCAGTCTTATAAACAAGTCTTAACTACGTATTAGGATTATATATATATATATATATATATATATATATATATATATATATATATATATATATATATATATATATATATATATATATATATATATATATCATCAGCCATAACTAGTCCACTGCTGAACCTTTTCCACGAATTCCTTGACTGAGCTAATCTTTGCCACGTTTTCCCTGCAAATTTCTCTGTTCTTTGTAAAATTATTCAACTCTCTTCACCATCTTATCTCTGCATTTAATGATTTCACCGTTTTTCTTTTTTCTGTGATGTCATTTGTTGCTTTCCTAGTGCCATTTTACTTCGGACCCGTTTCAGACTTTTTCCTTTTTTGATGGTTTCTTTGATCTGATCCATGTTTCATTCTTTTTTCTTCTCTTTGTCTTTTTTTGCTAAGCTTATTTAATTCCGCTCATTGTATTTCATCTTTCTTTGTTTTTATTTTCATTTCCTTTGGTTTTTTCATAAGCTCCAGTGTCTTTCTGAATACTTCTTGGCTTTGGTTGCATTAGGTTTTCCTACTACCTCTGCTGATTCCCTTAGCACTTTTGTTAGTCTATCATTCAGCTCATCAATGTCACATTCAGCATTACTTAGAGCCTGAAATCTGTTCCTTATTTCCAACTGATAGGATGCTTTGTTTTCGTTTACTGTTATTGGGCATATCTTTTTATCTTTAATCATCTTCTTTCTTTCACTTCTGAAATTGAATCTGCCTGTGCAACCCACCATTCTATGATCACTACATATATTTACTTTGTTGATAACTGTGACATTTGTGATCGTGTTATTCTTATCTGCTATAATGAAGTCGATTTCGTTCTTTGTTTCTCCGTCTGGGCTTCTCCAGGTCCACTTTCTCCCTGTTCTTTTGTGGAAGAATGTGTTCATTATTCTCGTGTTAAACATTTCAGCAAAACTTACCAGCATTTCTCCTCTTTCATTCCTTTCTCCCTCTCCAGATTTTCCCATACATGCTTCTCCATTTTTCGACTTCCCAACTTTTGCATTGAAGTCTCCCATGAGTGTAGCATATGTTGCCTTTTTTTCTTCCATAATCTGGGAGATGTCATCATAGAATGTTTCTATTTCTTCATCTGGGCTTTGAGAAGTTGGTGCATATACTTGTATTACTTTCAGCATATATTTTTTGCACAATATAAAGACAACAAATGCTGCTCTGTCAGATACACTGCTGAATTTAACAATGTTCTCTGCAAGATTTCTGTTAACTAGAAATCCTACATCACTAATTCTTTCATTTTCCCTTCCTCTGTAGTAAAATGGGTGGTTGTTGTCTTGAGCTGAGATACTTTTCTTCTATTCCGTGGATCTCACTCAAACCTACAATATCCCAACTAATGTTTTCCAGCTCAGTCATTAGGTTATCAAGTTTGTAATCTTCTGCGAGGCCTCTTACATTGTATGCATTGATCTTCATGCATTTCAATTTGTTTAATATCCAAGAGTCTAATTTTTCAATACAGTGCCTACTCACTTTTGGTGGCACACTGCCCGTAAGCACAGGAGGCAGTGCGGTTGGACCTTTAGTAGACGATGATCCAACAGGAACGCCCGTCAAATCATTTGCAATAGAACTCATGTTTGGTTGGAAGGATTGTGGCAAATAATCTCACCTCCCTGCCACATAGTTTCTGGTGAGATGTAATTTTTGTGCCACCTTATTCATTATATTCGGTGGAGCCCTATATATCTACAGGGGGTCCCATGGTCTAAGACGGTACCTTGTATATCTACAAGGCCTTCCCCTATCCACCACCCGGGAATGCGCCAGGTAGCAGTGGGGTCCTGCCCCTGGATATATATATCCCATTGGATCCCAGGGCTGCTGGGCGAGGCACTGTTCAGGGAGGGTCCTAAGCGTACCGCCCTCCGCCTATCGGCTCATAGTCGCGAAGCTCATAGGTCCCTACCCAGGGGTTCCCTACTTCATTAAGATTTGAAAAATCCCAGTTCTGTCCAATACTGGGGACTGGGCTCCAGTGGGTTAAAGAAACTGATAGATTTGCCAGCCATTAACCCATTGGATCCCAAGGCTGCTGGGCGAGGCACTGTTCCGGGAGGGTCCTAAGTGTACTGCCCTCCGCGTATCGGCTCATAGTCGCGAAGCTCATAGGTCCTACCCGGGGATTCCCTACTTCATTAAGATTTGAAAAATCCCAGTTCTGTCGAATACTGGGGACACTGTGCTCCAATGGGATATATATATATATATATATATATATATATATATATATATATATATATATATATATATATATATATATATATAGTACTGCACTATTAGTAATGCGTTAAGATAATTTTCATTGGAAAGCTTTTCTTCGGTGACCCTTGTAATGTGATGTATGGAAAGAAATAAAAAAAAAGTGAAAGACTCATTTCATATTGCTCATAGGTAAGGGAAAGAAATGAATTTGCTGATTTCTCGATCTGTGAATCAGTGGTTATGTAAAATGTATCATTTAGCTTTGAGTTATTCCCTCACACCTTCGTTTCATTGTTTCTTTCAATCTTCGCAACAACTACCTTCCTCCTATGCACCTCTTTCCTCCCTGCATTCATCCCTCTTCCTTTCAAATAGTTGTGGACGTATCTATACCAAACTACAATTTCGACACTTCAGATACTAGCTATTAACCTGTAATTATTGATTTTGAAGGCTAGGTATCGGTTACTATGAGTACTAAAAGTAAGTTTCCAAGTTAGTGAAAAGTATATAAAACCATCCCAGTGCACTGAAATGCTGGCTGTATTATTTTCGAGGGTTAGAATATTCTGTCATGCAACCCTGTCTTGTACAATGTCAACATTTTAAACGGCAGAAATATATTTGCCTAGAGGTCTCTGAATACTCATTTTCTGTTTAGCATAGGCGTGATTCCGCGTCGACACAGAGGTGATAATCTCTTTAGGTAGAATGAAAGCTCTTAATTTGACAAGCGACATCGCTAGGAAGCAACAATTAAACGATACCATTGTATTCTGAGGTTGTTCAACCGGTTGATAAAGTTATGATTATCTTTAGTCTTGAAGTATCGGTATAGAAAATCGCCACCACCGATATTGGCCAATAAAGTAATCGGTATCATATCGAAATAAGATCACTGGTATCGTCCACCAGTGCTTTCATACTTGCCCTCCAGTTTTATTTTCCTCCTTCTCTGTCACTATTTTCAAACACCTCCCCCTACCGTTCCTTCCCCCCCCTCCCTTCCGTGTCTTTCCTCCTCCCTTCCGTGCTGCATCTCCTCCATCTTTCTTTCCTACAGTCCTTCATTTCCTTCCTTTTGGATTCCCTCCTCCGTTCTCTCCAACCTTCCGTTTTTGTTCTTTCCTCGCTTTCATCCATCTTTTCCTCCTACCTTCCTGTCTTCTTTCCTTCCTTCCTTCTACTCTCTCCCCCACCTACGTCTTCCTTCTTCCCTCCCTTCTGCTGTTCTTCTTACTTTCTTTCTATTCTTGTCTTCCTCTTTCTTTTCTTTCCTCCTGGCTTTTCTCCCATTTACCTACTTTTTTCCATCCTTTCTAACCCCTTTCATTCCCTTCTACCCTCTTTCCCTTCTTCCTACCTTCCCCCTTCCTTCCCTTCTCCTTTTCCCTCTTGCTTCCCTTCATTTTTCCATCTTACCTCTCTTTTTTCCCTCCTTCCTCCCTCTTTTCCTATCGTCCTTTCCTCCTCCCTCCCTCTTTTCCTATCGTCCTTTCCTCCTCCCTCCCTTCTATTCTTTCTTTCCTCCTCCCTTTCCTCCAGTCCTTTCTTACTACTTAGCCCTTCAAAAACAAAAATGCACTTAGAAAGCTCTTATCTCCACCAACACCAATAAACCTTGATTTACCGTTGCAATTCTCTTTACTACCGGACGAACACTTTTAAGGTCTCAAGCAGCCGGCTAATTCTAAGTTTTTAGTCTGCCCTGTTACTCAGTCTCTGAGAGTGCATACCTAAATTTGTGATTCCTGCATCCGGATCCGGATCCACATCGAAATTTAATCAACTACTCTTTAGCCCGATGCCCACCTGTCTGTCAAATTTTATTGAAATCCAGGAACAACTTTTTTTTTTCTTTTACATATCTTGTCCATAGCCAAACAGACACTGGTGACTAAATACGTGACTGATGAAATCACAATGTGGAACAACGAACAGAAAACGTAACAGTTTGATTTGAAACTCATGTAGCCTTATCAGGGACAAGAAGTTTTTTGGCTGCATAAAATAACTACCTTTTCTCAATGATGATTAAATGGTGCCAATTGTCACCTACAAACATTATTTTCAACGTCTGTGTAGTTGCTGCCATTTCCTTTAAACACATCCTGAGCCTCTTCTAACAGTAACAAGGAGGAAAAAAAGAGTGAAGGTCATGGATTGGATAACATAAAATCTGCATTCTACAGTGTCTTGGGGCAAATGAGTCTTGGTTTGCCGAACAGTCGAATGATCCGAGGTGCAGCCAGGTTCCCAGGTCTCCCCACCAGAGTCTGTCACAGTTGCCAGGTGCTCTCAGTTTTGGCGTCTTATACCAAAAATGTCGCACCAAAATTTGACATAGTCCAAAAGAGCTATCATTAAGTTCCGTGTAGTCAAAAGGCGGAAATGTGAAAAATGTATTGCTAAATACCCAAACTGAATTTCAGTATTCGGTAACCCTAGCTGCCCCTCGCATTCTCATATCGAAGCCATGTATGAAAACGGATGATTTTCAACCACGAACGTCCTGATCTGCTGTTATTAGACCATGGTTACAACCAACCCCTCCAGTTCGAATAATATCTCCAAAATTTATTAGAATGGTCTGTAATTAACAAATATAGACCATAATAAAACGTCAGTGTAATGAACCATCAAAACTCAAAATGTGTTCCTGGATGACGAGAAGGACGTCATCATATAGTAACTACAATCTTCACAGTGTCTTATTCAACAAGGATAGACCAGTTGTTCCTAACGTGGGAGGGGAGGGGGTGATCCACTTAGGGGGGGCTTTAGCAATTCCCAGGGGGGGTGCGAGGACCCAGAAGTAAAGTCCTTATTTGGCTGTAAGCGTGTAACTACCATAATAAACTTTCGATTTATATTCATTCTTTAATGTGCATCAGTCCCCATAAAATGCTTATCTCAGTACACGTACCAGTGCGAGTATGTAGTAGGCTTCATTACTACTCTGCCTGTCGCCTCTCTCTCTCTCTCTCTCTCTCTCTCTCTCTCTTCTTTTTAATTTTTTTCTTTTCCTTTTTACTTTTCTTTTTCTCATTTTCGTTTCTTTCCACATTTCTTTTTTTCCTCTTTTCTATTTCTTTCGTTTTCTTTTCATTATCTTTTTCTTCTTTCTCTCATCATTATTATAATTTGTTCTTTCTTTTCCCTTTTCTTCTTCTGTTCTTGTTTCTTTTTTTCTTTTTCTTTTATCTTTTTTCTTCCTTTTCTTCTTCTTTTACTTCTCCTTCGTCTTCTTCTTTTCCGTAGCTTCATCTTCTTGATTCACTTCTCTATCTTCTTTATTTTCAATATCTTTTTTTTCTTTATTTCCTTCTTTTTATGTTCCTTTTTCTTCCTATGTTTTTCTTTTTCCATCTTTTTCCTCCTTATTTTTCGTCTCTTCTTCTTTTCCTTTTTTTCTTGCTTTTCGTCCGGCCATCTAGAGGAAACAAACGAAAGGATGGACCACATTCTAGGTTGTCAATGTTTAACCATCAATGTCTTTCTTTTCCAGTACTGTGCCTTTGTATGATATTTGTACAAAACATTTTTGGATAAATATTGAAAAGAATACGGGTGAAAAATAAATAAGCCCAAATCTCGTATTTCAAATAAATATCGATATAATGGGTTGAACAGAAGCAACTACCATCCTGAAATTTGCTGCTTAATTGGGTTTGGTTAGGGATAAGTACTGATTTTCCTTTTTTCAATGACAGATGATCATACTAAAACATTTTGGAAGAGACTGAAACAACCCAACATATATTAGATAAATACAGATTACAAGTAAATGACAAATGTTTGTTTCATGAGAGAGAGAGAGAGAGAGAGAGAGAGAGAGAGAGAGAGAGAGAGAGAGAGAGAGAGAGAGAGAGAGAGAGAGAGAGAGCATAGGTATCAGGGTTGGGTCCAAGTACAGTACTTGTACTTGCTACTTCGACTTAAGTAAAGTTTCTCATGTACTTGTACTTGGAGTTTATAAATTTGGTTGTACTTGTACTTGTATTTGTACTTAGACCCTAAGTACTTGAAAAAATACCAAGTACTTTCAAGTACAATCAAGTACATTATATTTAACAAAAATTTATATATTCTTGTGGACTTAATAAAGGTATTATTAAGTAGACTTAATATTCTGTCATAGAAGAAATGGTTTGATTAAAAAAGTACTCTTATATTCTAATACCCTACTTTCTACCTTAATAACTTAACCTTTAGAATATGACGATCATTTAATTTCCTTCTTCGAAACAGGAGCACTTTTGTATGATATAAAGTACTTGTACTTGTACTTAAGTACGATGACATGTACTTGGACTTAGACTTAAGTAAACTGGAAAAAGGCTGTACTTGTACTTGAAAAATTTCTGGGTACTTGGACTTAACTACAGTAGCCTGTACTTGGACCCAACCCTGGATTAGGTATCAGCTTGTGTGAGGCCATGTGTGTGGGTGTGTGGATAAGCACAGGTCTTAGCGTGGATGTGAGTTTGTGTGTGGGTGTATGTGCGGGCTTGGATGGAGCATGTGATTTAGCGAGTCTGTTCAGCTCTATTACATGTCGAAGAGCTTACTGCCACACCCTCTCTTGCCTCATTCAGCTCCTATGCATGTCACAGAGCTCAGTATTGAATTTCACATAGGAATGAGAAAGTCACACAATAAAAAAAAATGCATATGAATATTAATGCTCATTCACATCATTAAAAAAAAAAAAAAAAAAACTCCTATATTCCCTATCAATACCTACTAGAATACGATTTAACAATCTTAATGATTTTCACAAATCAAAACATTTTCTCTAACGGCACTTTTTGTACCTTACAGCACTCAGTGGGCATTTCAGTTCATTGGTCGGTCACAAATCATTGTCTCTGACAATTATCTCACATGTTATACTGCGTAGTGTTTCTTGGTGGTTAAATATCCCAGGTGACTCACATCAACATGGATGTGGGAAAACTGATGGTGCCCTGCGGAATAGGAGTGACGCTGATGTCTTAGTCATAATTCATTCCTGATACTTATCAATATTGTAGTTGATACAACTCCAGTTAATTGATTCAACCCCAGTTAGGCCTTATACAGTTTAGAGGAGAGGCGAGGTTGACAACAAGCTTAATTTCAGGTCCTCACTCAAACCCTCGCTCAAATTAGGTCAATAACATTAAAACGAATATGGAAACAAAAGTTCTATTATCAATTTAATATTACACTAACAAAAACCCACAATTAACTTATTTCTCTAATCAAAAATATTTACAATTTATTTATACAAGGGAAAATAACAATAAGCTAATTCAGAAGCAGAGCACAATCAATACTGTTGTGTAATCGCCCGCGCCTGTGTGTGTGTGTGTGTGTGTGTGTGTGTGTGTGTGTGTGTGTGTGTGTGTGTTACCAGAATATCTGAAGACCCAGTGGGCAAATTGTATCCAAACTTTGTGTACAGTGTCCCGGGATGTGTAGGTTGAGTTGATTAGATTTTGGTGAAACTACGATGATATACCTCTGGTTACCAGAGTACCTTACTCAGAACACATTCTGCCATATCCTATAACTTATGCCTCCAAGTTCCAAAACACAAATTTTGTTTGGCATACCTAGGAAACAGATTGGAATATAAAGTTGGAACTTTGTATTTGGACAACACCTTCCTAAAAAGACCCCATATTAACCCTGCAACCATATTATTTTAACAAAGATTACTGATCTAGTTTTTTAGCGATAGCAGGCGATACGTATTCGTGGGCGAATGTTCTGACTAACCTAAATTTTTACTTTATTTATATATTGACTGATTGAATCTGACCACAAAACAGGAGTGACAGTGAAATCTCAAGCACATCGATTCACTAGTATTCTAATTATTGGAAAAAGTGCACATGTGCATTGTCCATCAGCATAAATTTTTCCAACATTATTAGAACACTTTAACATCTCGATCCCTCAAGGTGTTACATGACTGATTATATTACCTTATAATAACTTCATTAAACTAAATGAGGAGTCTAGAACCAGAAAGAAGTATCACTGCACAGAAAACAGTTATGTAGCCTACAGTACTGGCTTTCCCATTACGTCCTCTGTTTCGTGACATTTGTATTTTGTCATACTAACTTTGCCAGTATGGTCACAATGCGAAGAAGAGTAGCTGGTAGGTATGAAGGTTGTCTTTTTTTTTTTTTCTCCTTAAGAATAAGTATCATTCCTGTCACAAAATGAGAGACATATTTGTCTCTCACAAACAGTACCATTACAAATTGTTTCGTAATTGCTAAAATTTTTGCCTTTTCGTATTTTATAAGTTGTTAAAAATATTTCATGTATATATGCATGTGCATTCCTCACACATAATGACAGTCATCTACATGTACTAGGTATTCCTTCTCGAAATGAAACAAACCCAACCTCAGTAAATCTATTACTTGTGGCATAAGTAATGATGTAAGTGCATGAATATACTTGCACAAACGTTCAGTATATGCCAGTTTGCTCAGGTTGTGCATATGTTGGTCAACTGCATGGGCACTGCCACGTTCAATGAATACACAAAGGACCACCCTTTTTGCTCCAGCAAAAAAACTTATTTTCATAGGTTTTTAAGCAGCTAAAACTAAGCCTAAAGGCTTGTTGCTAGAAGGGGTACTTGGTGGACTGACATTTGCCTATCAGGCCATAGCTGTGAAGTTCATAGGTCCAGTCCCTGGGGTGCAGCTTTTTATTACCTCTTGAAAATACCTAATTCCGTACTTTTTAAAGGATTTTAGGCACAGACAACTTACATTACTAAATAATCACTATGATACAATCTCTTAGTTTAGTCTATAGGTATGCAATGGTTTGCACACGGAAGATTAACTCAGTAGATGAAGCCCCTACCCTGCAGTTCCCTGTCTTCCTTCTCACCCCACCAGCCCATACCGGCCCTCTATCGTTAAACAGAAGACTGAAAGCAACCCAGGGATTCATGCCTCATGCTTTACTTCCTGTGTATATCTGTGTGTTTACTTTGTTACCACAACATGGCCACATGTGTTTCACATGCCTGAGCATAGCCTTTCTAACCAGGTTCTGTATGGCCAACTCCTGTGAGATGAAGGCCCGTAGATATACCATCAGGTTATTCTTTAAGACTCAGTACTAATACTGGATACTTTAATGGGAAAGAGTTGTGTTGCATTCTCAGAGTCTGTCACTTCACTGTTTCTCCTAATATCATTCGGGAGGTAAGTGAGTTTCCGTTCTTTATCCAATGCCATAACGTTAACCCGAGGCATCCCATCGACGTATGGGTACGTCGCAACTTTTTGTCACAGCTAGTCCCGTCGACGTACTGGTACGTTGCGCAATTGTAAGGTTCATAATTTGCACAATTTTCATGGGGCACCTTCCTCTATTCCTCTACAAGATGCCAGGCAGGGACAATTCCTTACACCGCATAACCTCCCCCCCCCTGGCATGCCATTGTCTCAGCAATTCACCTGTTACCATTGACCGGGCCAATAAAGACATTCAGGGCCAGAGTTATTCCCCAGTCGATGACAATGTGGAGGACAAAGTTTACATAGCATTAGAGGAAGAAACAGTCAGAAATGATGATCAGGTAATGTCGCCAGAAAAGGTCAGGTATGTTGATGAGTTAGTGAGTGAAACAATGCTTATAAAGCCTATATTACTGTTTGAAAACCAATATACTTTCATACTACACATAAATTCGTACCAAATAAATAAATAAATACCGTTTATGAGTGGTGTGGAATAGTTACCCTCCCATAGAACTCGTTTTCTTTGGAGCCAACCTGATTGAAAACCCAGTAAGGTAAGGAGGTTATGCTACCTGTATCGAGTTTTTTAAATCTCAGGTGAGCGATTTCTCTATGAATTTTCGATGTTTCTCACCAAAAGTGGAGGTTTTAGCCAAAAAAAAAAAGTCCAAAATAGCTCGGGATTGGGGGGTATCAGAGGTGTGAAATCGGTCGGGACGTGACGGGCTAAGCTGAGTTTAGGAATTTCATCTGTGTACACACAAAACAGTCTTCTCAGCATAGCCTCCCCGAAGCAGCAGATTTGGCCAGAGACAGCCACCACTGTCAATTCGTCACATTCTGGCAGTGTCTGAGTCATGATGACTAAGCAAGACATCCGCTCACTTACAATGTCTCCCCCATGGTAAATAAGATATCTCCCGACGTGTTATAAATGTGAAGAATAGAAAACAATTTAAATAATAAAACAACACTGATATTATAAGTGAATCATAAGAAAATTATTTGATGATATATAATACTACTAAGAAAGGCATACTAGTTAATAGGGAGATGTTTAACAAAATTAATGTACTGTACATACGTAAGAGAATGATAAAATCCTGGTAATTATAAATTAAAGTGATGAATAATAAAACTACATTAATATAAAAGTTGATTATACGGGAATTATAGTGGTATCGTGAGGGAATAAGATCTCATAATAACTATATAATGTTCACGTAAGTAGTTGAATGTTCACACGTCTTCATGCAAATCAGCACTGTGTAGCAGAGGTGAAGTGGGCCGTGGGTCGTCCGTTTCGTCATGTTCCCACTCATATTTCTCCAACATTAGCGTCAGGTTGCAATTTCTTCACATCACTTTCAGATTTAACAAGTTTCACTATTTTCCTTGTTTCATGGCGTCTTTATATATATATATATATATATATATATATATATATATATATATATATATATATATATATATATATATATATATATATATATATATATATATATCATCATCATCAGCCGTTGAGGTCCACTGCAGGACAGGCCTATCCCTACCGAAGCAGGGATGATACAGCCAATGTATCTATCTACCCAGTGGCTTAGGCTGTCTGGTAGAGACTGTATGTAGGGTGAGAAATGCTTGTGAGTGTGATTGTAGTGTTGTAGTGGCTTTGGATGTGTGTGTAGTCTGTGAACCAGGTGTAATCGGCCCGCCTCAAGCCAATTGGGTGCAAGCATACTAGTATGCGACACTGGTTCAACCACAGCACCCTTTATGTCTGCCAAAGTGGCTTGGTGAATGCTTCCCAAAGTTTTTACAACTCTGGCGGGAGAACCCGCGCTCACCAGCGTGTGAAACGCACACTTTACCACTGTACCACAGAGGCTCATATATATATATATATATATATATATATATATATATATATATATATATATATATATATATATATATATATATATATATATATATATATATATATATACACGTTTAACAACGCAATGGAAAAAATATCACTATTAATCAGAATCCTACAAGGTCGAATACAGTAGGAATATATATATATATATATATATATATATATATATATATATATATATATATATATATATATATATATATATATGAGCCTCTGTGGTACAGCGGTAGAGTGTGCGTTTTGTACACGGGTGAACCAGGGTTCGCGCCCCGCCAGGGTAATAAACTTTGGGAGTGTTCACTTGGCCATGTACGCATTGGCGGATACAAGGGGTGCTGTGGTTGAACCAGTGTCGCTTACTATAAAGTATGCTTGCACTCAGTCGGCTTGCGCGGGCCGATTACACTTGGTTCACAGACTACACACACATCTAAAGCCACTCCAACATTACATTTACACTTACAAGCACTTCTAAACCTACATACAATCTCTACCAGACAGCCTAAGCCACTTGGTAGAGATACATTGGCTGTATCGTCCCGACTTCGGTCGGGATAGGCCGGTCCTGCAGTGGATACTCAATCGGCTGATGATGATGATGATGCTATATATATATATATATATATATATATATATATATATATATATATATATATATATATATATATATATATATATATATATAAAATGAGGCTCAACGTTCTTACAAGGAACAGCTGTGACAGGAAAGGTGCTAAAGGGAAACACATGACAAAAGCGAAGAGTTTGAACAGCGGAAGAACACGAATGTAAGAGATGAGATTGGACATCGTGTGACAGAAGAAAGAAATCAGAGTGCACAAAGACAGTGCATTTTATTTTATTATAGGGCAGTGTATTTTATTATAGGATAGGTCAATTCTAAGCTTGGGAAAGGAAAATTAGAATCAAGGTTAAAGGTAGTGCGAGCTCATTGCAAAACTAAAGGAATATCTGACACTGGGACATGGTCTGTGGTAACATGACGACTAACAAATCCATTACTTGCAACATAAAAATTTAGCGGATCAGAGACAATGATACAAGACTGAAGGTAATGTACAATATTTCTGTAATAACATTACTCTTATTATTTCACAAAGACATTCAGAACGTTGTACAATTGCATACCTATTTCATTCATATATGTAACAATACTATCTAGTAACAGAGATAACGTCCTCGACTAACATTACTCACCACCAGGGCCTAACCAATGCCCCTGGGACGAAGGACCTCATCTCAATTCCCAAGGATAGAAAATGCCAGCAAGGTTGTCAACATCCTCTACAACATCTTACTCATAAAAGAAATCCGGATTAATGTTCAGATCATCCATGTTGTCCTGACAGATGGAGGAGCATACACATGAAACAGTGGAGCGAGCTGCTGAGCGAAGTTTTAATCTGTACTCATTAGCAGGTACAGTAGAAGGTGATGAAAGATAGCAAAGGCAGAAGGAGAATAGTAATAATAAGATTCATTATATTCCTGATTTTCCTCTCACTCCAAGTACCTGGGAATTATCCTAAGATCATCTGCATGAACCCATTTGCTCTCAAACGCCGAGTCCTCAAGCTCAAATTTGTTATCGCTACAAGATATCATGCGGTGTGAAACTGTAATTTTGTCATCAGATTTAGAACTAAGAGTATATGAAAGAACAAATACTAAGTTCTCAACGTTAATAATGATAAGCGAGGCACAACTATGCTGGCGATGTATCATATCCTCTTTAGACAAGGCCAGATATGCCTTTATGTACTGGTGTATTTTCTGGAAGTCTGTCAATTTCACTTTAACATAATCATCGAAGTTATTGAGTGGACTAGGTTTTGATAATAGCACTGAATAAGGCAAAGAATTATGGAATCCATATAACACAGAGAATGAAGTTTGCCAATGATTTGATTTGATTTGATTAATTTATTACGCCCGAAGGCAACAAACCTAGTACAGTGCCATGCGTCCATGTGTGAGGTGAGTACAGGGGAACTCGTGCCACGCAGGACACGCTGTCGAGCTATAACAAATTAACACCCACTAAAGTGTGGATGACGCATGAGAATAACATCTAGGTTATCATCTTCCAACAAGTGTTTACAAGTGTCCACTAATGTGAGTCTGCGTGGTATTAAATCAAAGACAAGTGGACATTGCAGGCAATAATGGTCAAGGGTGTTGGCATTGAGTGTATCACACAGCTTACAGGAGGAGAAATGAGGTGCATTTCCCGCCCCAGCCACCTACCACACAGGTCGGTAGCCCAGACTGAGGCGGGCACACACCACGTTATTTCAATGAAG
Source organism: Coenobita brevimanus (assembly GCF_032717465.1). Classification (NCBI taxonomy): domain Eukaryota; kingdom Metazoa; phylum Arthropoda; class Malacostraca; order Decapoda; family Coenobitidae; genus Coenobita; species Coenobita brevimanus. The sequence goes on along the minus strand of NC_136955.1, from coordinate 17,037,329 downwards.
CAGAAGACCACTGCGACGATATGTATGGGGACGAGAGAGAAAGTGGTCATAATGTTGGATGGATGCACTGTGAGCCCTCTCAGCATTTCTATGGTGGAGAACAGGGAAGCAGGCTGCTCTGCATACTATCTGCTTGTAGCAAATAGGGAAGGCATTAGTCAGCATTCACAGCAGGTGGATCCAGTCCACAGGCAGTCCTTGCAAGATCAGCAGTGTTGTTGGCTGTAAGACCAACATGAGAGGGAATCCATAGAAAATGCATCACCAGCGAATGATCGCGGCCAGTGACCAATTGACAGAGTATTTGTGTAACGAGGTGTTGATATGCAGGCCTGGGAGAGGAGAGGGCATGGAGAGCCAGCTGTGAGTCACAGATGATCAAGCCGCTGTTGTTTGTCCGTAATAATAAAGTAACTGCATCGAGGAGTCCATGGAGTTCGCAGTACGTACAGCTCGACAAGGTTTGCAGTCAACAGCCCAACCAGCCCCCTTGAGGTGGGTCCAGACTTGGGGAAAATACAGCACAGCCAGCACTGCCATCCTCCTGCAGGGAGCCATCAGTGTAGATATGGTGGGCGGAAGGGAGGGAAGATGACACCCTGGCGATGGTCTCCAAAGCTAGCTGTTTCTGAAGCTGAGGCAAGTCAGTCTTGGAGGCCGGAGTATATGAAATAGCAGGCACAGGGTTTGCCAAGGTGGAATGCCATAGTCAACTTCTTCAGTAAGCACCGGTACGTTGACGTTTAGCTGTCGGACGTTTGAACAAACAGTATTAACTAGTGTGCAGCCACCACTGCAGTGGGATCAAGGGAAGTCCGAATGATGTGAAAGTAGTGGGAAGAAAGGTGAGGAGAATGCAGGCACTTAATGCTGAAGTATGTAACCATGGAGTATATTCTCTCAACAAGTGGTGGAAGGTTGAGATCAAGTTGGATGTTGACAATTCTGGTTGAGCCAGGGCAGCCTAGGATGAGTCCCATTACTGCATTTTGGAACTTCTCAAGAGGTTGTAAGGCTGTTCTGGAAAGTTGACAAAGAGCAGGGGAGAGATAATCAACAACTGATCTAATGAACGCTATGTATGTGGTTCGTGCTACAGGAATAGACATCCCGACAGCATAATTAGTGAGGCACTGGAGAGGTTTTAGGCACTGCTTTAGCCGGGTCAGCAGATCCTGAAAATCAGATGCTTGCGTTTTCTTTCAGGAATGGAAGGAGAAATCCGGACAGGTGCCCTCAGATAAAGGTATTGTGTGCACAGAGGGATAAACACAATCCCCAACAGAGAATACAGGCAGTGTTCTTGCTGGACGGGAAGTGAAGCTGCTACTCTTTTCTGGAGAGATAATGAGTCCGCATTTGGAAGCCGACTCGTGAAACAAGTGAAGGAAACGTTGCAGATCTGCATGGGAATTTGAGTGAATGCAGATGTCATCAGTGTAGCAAGTAATCGTGGTTCCAGGGATGTCAGGAAGGAAGGTGAGAAGACGATGTATGAGGATATTAAACAAAAATGGACTAAGGACACCATCTTGTGGGGTACCTTAGCAGTGCTGTATGCACCCTTAAAAAGAACACGAGAGGACCTATAGACAGGTAACCACGAATCCATCACAGCAGATTTCCCTTAACTCCAAAATCCACTTGCTGGTCGAGGATGATGTCTCTGTTGGCGACATCAAATGGGAAATCAATGAAGGCCACTACACTGGTGGGGGATAGGAGGGTGTATAGCTCCATGAAGCAGTGATGTGTCCCTCGCTGTGGTAAAAAGCCATACAGTCAGGGCGAGAGCTTGTCCTGCTGCCTAAATAAGAGTCTTGTAAGGAGGATGCGTTCCAGTACTTTACTGAAGCAGGAGGTAAGGGAAACAGGTCGGAATTTGTCAGTGCCAGGTTTAGGAATAGGCACGACTATACTGCGGGTCCAGGCTTGTGGCACATATCCCAGACGGATGCAAAGGCTGAACAGCTGGAGAAGGGGATTACCAAGAACTTTCAGGAGGACAAGGAGGATGAAAAGTGATGCCATCATCACCTGGAGCCATTACCCTACCCCTGGCGAGGGCCCATCGCAATTCATCGTCAGTTTTAACCACACCATCCTCATCGTCTGTCCTCAGTAAAGTGGCCATGAGACGGAGAGCACGAAAGTTTTTCTGGGTGGAGAACACATCCTGTATGTGTGCCGGAAGGGAGCAAGCCCATGACTGTGCAGACCAGACATCTACAAGATCCTGTGTGTACTGTGCTGGACTGTGGTGGAGGACACTAGAGGGCTTCTTCTTGACAACCTTGTTGATAAGGCACCACACGGAACCAACAGTTTTTTGATGGTTGATGCTATCAGTAAGTTTATGCCACGAATCGGTATAAACGCAGTGCTGGAGAGCAACTAGATCATCCCTCAACAACCAATACTGATGGAGACTCTCGGGGGAAGGTCATCTTTGACAGGCAAAACCGTCTTCCACCACCTTCCTCTCTGCCTGAGCAATGCAATTATCCAGTGTCCAGGTGTGGGCATCATGATGGCGTGTAGTGTGTGGCCTGGTGACATAGTGGGTGTAGAAGTCATGCGTGGAGCTGACAAGTGATGAATACAACTTTTTGGGACAATGAAGGTCGAACATGGGAAGAAGGTTGGTCATATAGGAGATGAATGTATGGCAATACAGTGCACCCCCACACAATGTGAGTCACCTACAATGCGAGGTCAGCCCCAAAAAATGCTTATTTTTATCAAATGCGAAAACTGAGAATTGAACATCCCAACATGTAAACTGGCTGTATGATTCCAAGGCAAAAATGGACTTCCTGCCATTACTACAAGTGTCAGGCTGGACAATGCGATTCAGTCACACGAAGGTAGGTGGCTGGCAACAAGCCGGATTCAAAATGGCGGGCAGCAGGCCAGCTATCCACATGTCATCTACCGACTTTCCTGGGTAAACAGACACTGCTCCTCCATATGGCCGTGAGAACACGTGTTATATCCCACATCCTGTGATCCGTTTTAGTATCATGGCAGTACCCATCTGTTCATCGTGGTCTCAGCTGTCGACTTTGAAGGCTTTATGGCACTTCCAGACATCAGCAGTGACAGTGAGAGTGACAATGAGGCTCCCCGCCCTGTCGGGCAAGAGTAGACGCCCCGAGCCTTGGGTACCCACCCCTCCTCCCTTCTTAGCAAGCCCAAAAGTCACTTCAAAGAAGGTTCTGTTTGTAGTTGTATTTGTTGGTCCAACTAGAAGTACTATTAGACAAAGTATTAGCAAGGTAGAGCAGGCTGGAAGGGGACCTGAAGACTAAGCCTTGGATGGGCCGTCCACCATGCACTACTTTTCCCATGAGTTCTTTGGTTCACACAATGCGAAATCATAGAATGCAAGGGTTTCTGCAGCCCATTAACTCGCATTGTGTGAGGGTGCACTGTACTTGGGTGGGATTGCAATGCGAGTGCGTCTGTGTACAGGAGAAAGTGTAGCAGGGAGTGAATAATGAAGGCTGAGAGCAATGTGATCAGAGAAGAGCGCAGGGATAGATGAACACCTGACCTGGGACGCCATGAGGCCGGAGGTAAGGACGTGATCTAGTGTGCCTCGTCGAGAGTGTGTGGCTCCACCAGTGTCCCAGCGGGTGAGCTGATTATGAAGAATATACTCAAGAAGTTTAGTCCCATTATGGTTAACGGTGGCAGAAAGGTCCCCCAAAGCAGGGTGTCAGACATTTTAATCCCCCATGTATATCATGCCACGGATGGTGGGAGCTGGGAGAGCGGCTGCATTCAACCTGCCTGGCACAGAGGACACGTTGCACAACCGAACTGTGCCGTTTCCAATGGTGACCTCGAGAAGCTGGAAGGTTGTCTCATCATCTACAGAGCTTTGGAGGAAACGGTGCTGGATGGAGGAGTGGACATACATGACAAGTCCATTCCTAACTCAATGGACGTAAGAAACATAACCACTAAGAGTGGGTGCCTCTACCCCAAGTAGCGCACGACAAACAGAGGATTCCTGAATGAAAATGATATCCAGGTGGCGACTGTATACATATCCTTTGAGTGCAGTAAGTTTAGACTGGTTAGTAACACATTCCAAGAGATGGCATGCAGTTGTGCCATGTTACCAAACTTTGCCATGACATTTGCAAGGGCCAGATGAGGAAGTCTAGGTGGCATAAGAAGTGCTACGTGGCGTGGCACGAGGGGAAGACTCCCTGAGGGGAGCATTCAGTCGTCCAGTGGGAGTGACAATGGAGTCCAGCTTCTCCGTAAGGGTGGTGACAGTCATAATAGTGACTTGTTGTGATTCAACCAGTGAATTTAATGTTGTCTCAACTGTGGCCTGCCTGCTAACCAAGCCATCAATGCGGGCTTCTATTGCATCAAAACGTGCCGTAAGTGAGCTAATCCGGGTCCTGAGAGTGGCAACAGCGTCGCGAAGTTCAGTGGTTGCAGCTGAGTCCAAACCGACAGTGGAGGCAGGGGGAGCGGCAGTGCAGAGTGGTGGTGGTGGTGGTGACACTAGTGGAGCCTCACCCTTGGCAATGGGGGCAGGGTTACCCCGGCGTCTAGTGCAGCCATGTCAAACGTTAACCCCTTCTTGATGACATCGGGGACATTTCCAGTGCAAGGTATCTGGAGGTGGTGGGTTGGGTTGCATCGAGGCTGTATCAGAAGCAAGCGGAGGGGGTCGTTGAAGACATGTCGGAGAGTCGTGTTGGCCAGAGCACAATGCACATCGTTCTGGCGCAGAGCAATAGCAGGAGATGTGACCAATGCCCCAGCATTCAAAGCACCACGGTTGCTCGTCCTTCATCCTGTGAAACTCACAAGATGGGAGGCATGGAAGGAAGCTGAAGGTGAAAATTGGTGGTGGCAGATGAGGAAGGCTCCAGGTGACTACCAGCCGATTGATAGGAGTGCCATTTTGGTGGAAACATCGGGCTGAGTAGATACCTGGCAGCTCCTTGGCCAAGTTGGGATCAATGCAGACAGGATAACATGTAAGGAGGTAAGTAGGAAACTTGCGGGGCCTCTCAGGTGAGTCTTGAATTTCCAAAGAAAGAGATGGGAACTTTCCTTTAGTTATGCCATCTATGATGCCCCTGTGATGTCTGGAGATGTAGACAAAACGGGAAGTGATGGCAGACATCTTGATCTCTGCTTGGGTGCGGGCAAGGTGAACAGCACTGTTGACCTCAGACAACCATCGAAGTTTGATGTCCACAGTTGGGTTGTCTTTGAATAAAAGCTTGATGTAATCAGCCCTGGTGATGACCGCCAGGGGCATAGAGGTAGGAAGCAATGGCGAAACTTGGGGGGATTGAACAAGCTGCAGGTGGCGAGGAGTGTTGGATCCAAGGGTGGTTGCCCTCTGCAGAGGATCAGAAGTCTCCTGCTACTTTGAAGATTTGGTAGCAGGGGATGAAGGATCACTGTTGCTGTCCGAGGTGTTATGCACGGGGCACTTGGCAGAGGATGATGCCTCGCCAACGAGGTGAGGTACGGCAGGTACAGATAGTGCTGGTTCCATAGCTATTTCCCCAGCTAGCGAGACACTGCTACTACTCTGTGGTAGCTGATGACAGGGAGAGCTGGAGCTCCCGTTTCATCAGCCCTCGGGACTAGGTCCGGACCATCCCCCTTTGCTGAACTTTTTCAGTGTCTCAGTAACACAGAGAGTAGGCCAGCATGCTCTCTAATACAAGTTTCTCTAACTACCAACACCAAACTACATGCACAGTACACACCACACTTCCTTTTCAAAATTCAAAAAAAAAAAATGGTGTCGAATAACATAGCCTTGGAGTCCCCGGGGGGGGGGGACCAGAAATGCCCCCACCTTCTGCCCCTCTCCCGGTGATGACTCAAGATGCCTGAAACCATTGTCTGACTCTCTTCTTCATTTCTGCAACATTCGTGGCCTTTCCTCTAACTTTCGCTCTGTTGAGCGCCACCTCTCCTTCTTTAAACCTCACCTTCTTTTTCTAACTGAGACAGCTGTCTGAGGCAACTGACAGCAGACCCTTTTCTGTATCCTCCTACTTTCTCTATACTCATTTAAAAGCCAAAGGTGGCTGTTGTGTATGTATACACAACAACTTATCTTGCTCTCGTGTTCCTGAACTCGATTCTTCTGAATTCTCTACACTCTGGCTTTGGCTTTCATGTCATTCTCTGACTAAATATATCTGCGCTGTTTACTTGTCTCCTAATTCTACTGACTGTCAAAAATTCTTTGACTATCTTACTTATGTGATGGAACACATTCTATCCATTTCTCCTTTCTCTGAAATCTCCATTCTAGGAGATTTCAATGTTCACCACCACCTTTGGCTCTCCTCTCCTTTCACTGATCCACCTGGTGAACAAGCCTACATCTTTTCTATCCTTAATGACCTAGAGCAGCTTGTACAGCACCCTACCCGTATCCCTGACTGCCTTGGAGAGAGCTCCAACATACTTGACCTCTTCCTTACAACTAATCCTTGTGCTTACACTGTTAATCTTTTCTCTCCATTGGGCTCCTCCGATCACAACCTTATTACCTTAACCTGTCCTATCGCTCCAGTACGGCCTGCGGACCCTCCAAAGAAACGTCGTCTGTGGCACTTTGGAGCTGCGGATTGGGAGGCCCTCAGACAGTACTTCTTTGATTTTCCCTGGAATGATTATTGCTTCCATGGCCGGGAGCCATCTGGATGTGCCTTGTGCATTACGGAGGTTAATCTCTTGTGCATGGAAGCATACATTCCTTTCTCATATCCTTTGACTAATGCACGAAAGCCTTAGTTTAATCACGCTTCTTCTAATGCTGTCCGCAACAAGGACAGGGCATATAAATGGTACTGGAGCCAACCCACCCCTGAATCACATCTTTTATATGTTTCTCCCCGGAATCATGCTAAGCCTGTTCTTTGCTCTACTAAAAATAATTTCATCCTTACTAAATGCTCTGAATTCTCCAACTCGAATTCTTCCCGCTCCTTCTGGCACCTTGCCAAAAACCTTTTTAACAACTTTACCTCATTATCCTTCCCTCCTCTTTTCTACTCTGATGGCTCTGTAGCTATTTCTTCTACTGATAAAGCAGATCTCTTCGTTCAGACTTTCTCCTCCAATTCCATCTTAGACGATTCCATTGCTGTTTCTCCATCACTTCCCCCCTCTGACTTTCTCATGGCTGACATTAAAATTTCTTCAGTTGATGTATTTTCTGCCATCACAGGCCTCAATACTAATAAGGCATGTGGGCCTGATAGAGTCTCTCCTGTTGTTCTCAAGAACTGTGCTTCTGTGCTTACACCCTGCCTAAGCAAACTCTTTTGCCTTTGTCTGTCAACTTGTACCTTTCCTTCGTGCTGGAAGTTTGCTCTTATTCAGCCAGTCCCAAAGAAAGGTGACCATTCCCAACCCTCTAACTATCGTCCATTTGCTTTAACATCCTGTATCTCAAAAGTTTTCGAGTCCGTTCTTAACAGAAAATTTTTTAAAAATCTTTCCTATCACAATCTTCTTTCTGATCATCAGCACGGGTTCCGTCAGGGACGCTCCACAGGCAATCTTCTCACCTACCTTTCAGACTCCTGGTCATCCTCCTTTCGGGACTTTGGGGAAAGCATTGCCATTGCACTTGACATCTTAAAGGCATTCGATTGAGTCTGGCATAAATCTCTAATTTCCAGACTGTTCTCTTACGGTTTCTATCCTTCTATCTGTGCCTTCATCTCTAGCTTCCTTTCTGGTTGTTCTATAGCCATTGTTGTAGACGGCCATCGTTCTTCTCCTAGATCTATTAACAGTGGTGTTCCTCAGGGCTCTCTCCTATCACCAACTCTCTTCCTTTTATTCATCAATGACCTTCTAAGCTGTACATCTAACCCTGTCCACTCATACGCTGATGACTCCACCCTTCACCTTTCCATTCGATTCCCGCAACGTCCATCTCAGCAGTTACTTCAACAAACAAGGGATAAGGCTATGGCACACCTAATGTCTGACTTGGCTCGTATCTCTAACTGGGGTAAAAATAATGTGATTGTTTTTAATGCATCAAAGACACAGTTTTTGCACCTATCAACCCGACAAAATCTTCCACAGGTATATCCACTAATATTTAATAATATTCATCTTAATCCTGCATCATCCTTGAACATGCTTGGGGTTTCATTTACTTGGGACTTATCTTGGAAAGATCATATTACGTCTCTTGCAAAATCTGCTTCCAGGAGATTGGGTGTGCTAAGCCGACTCCATTCCTGCTTTACCCCTGCACAATTGTTGACTCTATACAGGGGTTTTATCTGCCCCTGCGTGGAGTACAACTCTCATGTGTGGGGGGGCTCCCCACATACAGCTTCTCAATAGGGTGGAGTCAAAGGCTTTTTGCCTCATTAACTCTCCTCCTCTTACTGACTCCCTTCAACCTCTGTCTCTTCGCTTCACTGTTGCATCTTTATCTCTTTTCTATCGCTACTTCAATGGTCACTGCTCCTCTGAACTGTCTGCATGCATTCCTCCACCTCTACGACGGGCACGTAGCACCCGTCTAGTAGCAAACTCTCATCCCTTTTCTGTCCAACTCTCTAATGCAAGAATTAACCTTTACTCCCAGTCCTTCATTTATGCAACAGGTCAATTCTGGAACTGTCTCCCTCTGTCTGTATTTCCTGCTTCCTATGATCTCCAGTCTTTCAAACACAGTGTGTCCAGGCATCACGAAATGATCGGATCTTGAATTTGGCTTTCTCTTGTAATTTGTTTTTCTCTTGGAAGGAACAGTTTTGCGGGCTAGTTGCCTTTGGTTCCTTCTTCCTCACAAAAAAAAAAATAAAAAGCTGTGGCCAGTCACTCTGAGTCATTTCATCCTTGTCACTCAGCGCCAGGCCATCTTCAAGGACCTCAAGGGTGGCAGGGCCCGAGTACTCCATGCTCCACACCTAGGCAGGTAGCAGGGTGAGCGGGGCATTAGCTTCACCAGCACGACAGAACAGACTAATGGTACCAGGGGAAGTCCATGACTTCACATAGGTCGTACTTCGCATGCGCAGAAACTGGAAAACCCAAACAGCGGGGCCCCGTCTGCCGTACTGAATTTTCCCCCAAACTACAGGCTAAGTCCAAACACCAGAAAAACAACCAACGGTGAAGTATACACTAGACCTTTATGTTGCTCCCTGCAACGACAGAAGTGTGTTGGAAGGCATGGACCAGTGGAAAAAACAGGAATATGAACTGCACACAGCAGTGATTTGCTTATGTCCGGCCCTCTGGTGGCGAAATTCAGTTTGCCAATGGATTCATTAACCCGCCCCGTCCCGGCCACTTTTCGACCACTGGTACCCCCCAATCCCGGGCATTTTTCGACACTTTTTTTTTTTGCTTAAACTTTCGCTTTTGGTCAGAAACAATGGCCGGTGGAAAAGAAAGTGGTCCCTGGGGTCCCTAATTAGCTTAACCAGGTATGCCTTGGTCCCACCTGGCCCCGTGTTCTCCCTATGCGGAGTGAGCATCAAACGTTTTCTATGGTATTTCCTTCTTATGAACCTGTTCAGTAGCACATGCCGACCGCCGGGTATATGGTATAGCATACATTTACCTAAGGTACTTTATGGAAACACACAGAGTATTCGGTACACAATATAACCACTTCGTAATCCTTAGGTGTAGAGGACAATGTGCATCATGTACTTTATTTATGCACAAATGATAGTTAAATGTTCTCCACATATAAATGGTAATTTTCGAGCAATAATCCTCAGTCATCAACAACATGTGCAGTGGGAAAGACTGCGGTGTAACATAGACGCAAACAGCATGCCCAATACCCAGGCATGATGCGGGGATATACAACTTTTATTTTATTTAGATGATGATGATGATGATGATGATGATGATGATGATGATGATGATGATGATGATGATGATGATGATGATAGAATTTTTGCAACGTTTTAATTCTTCTCATCACGAGCACATCACACTGTGAGTGGAAACAAATATTATTTTCAAGTACATTTAGTAAATCTCGCCCTATACAGGCACAGTCAGTTTACTGATTCACTGTCCATGATATTACACTATATATGTGTAAAGGCAGGAACGTAGATACTTTAAGTACAGTTTTGCACCCACTAAAAAGCAGACTTTCCTGATCTACCGGATGACCCGCCGACATGTCGTAAAAGTACCCCCGCTAATACCAGTACACTAGTCCTGTATGAGACAGACCTAGCATGTATTCAGTATGGACGGTGGGTGTTAGCGCCGAAGTGGTGACATGTGGAGGTGTAGGAGGACTACTGGGCCGTGGGATGGGCCATTGCCCCCAAGAAATAGACCCTGAGCCTTTGCCCAGATTCGGACACGTAAAAAAATAAATAAATAAATAAAAAAAATACTGTATGGTGGGTGAGGTGAGTCACTGAAAATTTATACAGTAGGCCCCGGGTCGAGTCCCATAATTGTCATAACCTTTATGACTACAAATCTTGCAGAATTAGACGCTTAAATATACCTTCCAAAACATAGACATACGGGGTGTCTAAATGGCTCACTTGGTAAGCTGCTGTACTCACGCAGTTGCAAGCGCTGGTTCGAATCCCCGCAATATTTAATTTATTTTAATAAGTCATGGAGATTTAGATGCTGAAATACACCTTCCAAAGTAAAGAGATTTAGACTCCTCTATAGCTCAGTTGGTTGATTGTGCTGTTATATTCATCGCACTAGCTGTTCAATCGCTGGTTCGAATCCTGGCAGCATTTCCACACAACTGAGTGACAGAGCGATACTTGCTGACCTGTCATTAGTCCCCTGACTGTGCGGGTGGGATGAAGATGCTGAGAGTGGGTGAGAAGGTGAGGAAGGAGCTCAAGAGGGTGGGGGTGAGAGTGGGTAGGATTAGTTTGATGATAGTGAAGGGGGTGGGACTGTATGCCCTACAGGTATGTTTCCAGGTGTTGGGTCTCGGACTGGTGATTGTTGTGGTGCCTGTAGGGCTGGTGGTGTCGGTTGCAGCTGCCGTGTATCACCTGGTGAAGGCAGTGAAGAGGGATCTAAGAGAACGCGCGGCTCACGGCTGATTGGCTGAGTATCATGAGATTTAATTCATCTTAATGAAAATGAGATCATTGTTAAAAAATTCAAAATTTTTCAAACTTATAATGAAAAATAAAAAATATGTAATCTTTCTTTTCATTTTCTTTATTTTCCTTGTTCTTACGCCAACGCCGACAACTTCCACTGACCCCTCTATTCAGATCTTCCAGTCTCTTCCTTCAAATATACATTAATTTCATCTTCAGCTTTACCATGACAATATAATCTAGTATAGTCTGTGACACACAGAGGGATCCTTTATTATCTGAATAAACCCAGTGTATATTTCCTTCTTATGAACCTGTTCAGTAGCACATGCCGACCGCCGGGTATATGGTATAGCATACATTTACCTAAGGTACTTTATGGAAACACACAGAGTATTCGGTACACAATATAACCACTTCGTAATCCTTAGGTGTAGAGGACAATGTGCATCATGTACTTTATTTATGCACAAATGATAGTTAAATGTTCTCCACATATAAATGGTAATTTTCGAGCAATAATCCTCAGTCATCAACAACATGTGCAGTGGGAAAGACTGCGGTGTAACATAGACGCAAACAGCATGCCCAATACCCAGGCATGATGCGGGGATATACAACTTTTATTTTATTTAGATGATGATGATGATGATGATGATGATCATGATCATGATAATGATCATGATGATGATCATGATCATGACGATGGATGATGATGATCATGGATGATGATGATGATGGATGATGATGATGATGGATAATGATGATGATGGATGATGATGATGATGGATAATGATGATGATGATGATGATGATTGATGACTGATGATTGATGATTGATGGATGATGACTGATGATGATGATGATGATGATGATGATGATGATCATGATGATGATCATGATGATGATGATCATGATGATGATGATGATGATGATGATGATGATGATGATGATCATGATGATCATGATGATGATGATGATCATGATGATGATGATAGAATTTTTGCAACGTTTTAATTCTTCTCATCACGAGCACATCACACTGTGAGTGGAAACAAATATTATTTTCAAGTACATTTAGTAAATCTCGCCCTATACAGGCACAGTCAGTTTACTGATTCACTGTCCATGATATTACACTATATATGTGTAAAGGCAGGAACGTAGATACTTTAAGTACAGTTTTGCACCCACTAAAAAGCAGACTTTCCTGATCTACCGGATGACCCGCCGACATGTCGTAAAAGTACCCCCGCTAATACCAGTACACTAGTCCTGTATGAGACAGACCTAGCATGTATTCAGTATGGACGGTGGGTGTTAGCGCCGAAGTGGTGACATGTGGAGGTGTAGGAGGACTACTGGGCCGTGGGATGGGCCATTGCCCCCAAGAAATAGACCCTGAGCCTTTGCCCAGATTCGGACACGTAAAAAAAATAAATAAATAAATAAAAAAAATACTGTATGGTGGGTGAGGTGAGTCACTGAAAATTTATACAGTAGGCCCCGGGTCGAGTCCCATAATTGTCATAACCTTTATGACTACAAATCTTGCAGAATTAGACGCTTAAATATACCTTCCAAAACATAGACATACGGGGTGTCTAAATGGCTCACTTGGTAAGCTGCTGTACTCACGCAGTTGCAAGCGCTGGTTCGAATCCCCGCAATATTTAATTTATTTTAATAAGTCATGGAGATTTAGATGCTGAAATACACCTTCCAAAGTAAAGAGATTTAGACTCCTCTATAGCTCAGTTGGTTGATTGTGCTGTTATATTCATCGCACTAGCTGTTCAATCGCTGGTTCGAATCCTGGCAGCATTTCCACACAACTGAGTGACAGAGCGATACTTGCTGACCTGTCATTAGTCCCCTGACTGTGCGGGTGGGATGAAGATGCTGAGAGTGGGTGAGAAGGTGAGGAAGGAGCTCAAGAGGGTGGGGGTGAGAGTGGGTAGGATTAGTTTGATGATAGTGAAGGGGGTGGGACTGTATGCCCTACAGGTATGTTTCCAGGTGTTGGGTCTCGGACTGGTGATTGTTGTGGTGCCTGTAGGGCTGGTGGTGTCGGTTGCAGCTGCCGTGTATCACCTGGTGAAGGCAGTGAAGAGGGATCTAAGAGAACGCGCGGCTCACGGCTGATTGGCTGAGTATCATGAGATTTAATTCATCTTAATGAAAATGAGATCATTGTTAAAAAATTCAAAATTTTTCAAACTTATAATGAAAAATAAAAAATATGTAATCTTTCTTTTCATTTTCTTTATTTTCCTTGTTCTTACGCCAACGCCGACAACTTCCACTGACCCCTCTATTCAGATCTTCCAGTCTCTTCCTTCAAATATACATTAATTTCATCTTCAGCTTTACCATGACAATATAATCTAGTATAGTCTGTGACACACAGAGGGATCCTTTATTATCTGAATAAACCCAGTGTATATTTCCTTCTTATGAACCTGTTCAGTAGCACATGCCGACCGCCGGGTATATGGTATAGCATACATTTACCTAAGGTACTTTATGGAAACACACAGAGTATTCGGTACACAATATAACCACTTCGTAATCCTTAGGTGTAGAGGACAATGTGCATCATGTACTTTATTTATGCACAAATGATAGTTAAATGTTCTCCACATATAAATGGTAATTTTCGAGCAATAATCCTCAGTCATCAACAACATGTGCAGTGGGAAAGACTGCGGTGTAACATAGACGCAAACAGCATGCCCAATACCCAGGCATGATGCGGGGATATACAACTTTTATTTAGATGATGATGATGATGATGATGATGATGATGATGATGATGATGATGATGATGATGATGATGATGATGATGATGATGATAGAATTTTTGCAACGTTTTAATTCTTCTCATCACGAGCACATCACACTGTGAGTGGAAACAAATATTATTTTCAAGTACATTTAGTAAATCTCGCCCTATACAGGCACAGTCAGTTTACTGATTCACTGTCCATGATATTACACTATATATGTGTAAAGGCAGGAACGTAGATACTTTAAGTACAGTTTTGCACCCACTAAAAAGCAGACTTTCCTGATCTACCGGATGACCCGCCGACATGTCGTAAAAGTACCCCCGCTAATACCAGTACACTAGTCCTGTATGAGACAGACCTAGCATGTATTCAGTATGGACGGTGGGTGTTAGCGCCGAAGTGGTGACATGTGGAGGTGTAGGAGGACTACTGGGCCGTGGGATGGGCCATTGCCCCCAAGAAATAGACCCTGAGCCTTTGCCCAGATTCGGACACGTAAAAAAATAAATAAATAAATAAAAAAAATACTGTATGGTGGGTGAGGTGAGTCACTGAAAATTTATACAGTAGGCCCCGGGTCGAGTCCCATAATTGTCATAACCTTTATGACTACAAATCTTGCAGAATTAGACGCTTAAATATACCTTCCAAAACATAGACATACGGGGTGTCTAAATGGCTCACTTGGTAAGCTGCTGTACTCACGCAGTTGCAAGCGCTGGTTCGAATCCCCGCAATATTTAATTTATTTTAATAAGTCATGGAGATTTAGATGCTGAAATACACCTTCCAAAGTAAAGAGATTTAGACTCCTCTATAGCTCAGTTGGTTGATTGTGCTGTTATATTCATCGCACTAGCTGTTCAATCGCTGGTTCGAATCCTGGCAGCATTTCCACACAACTGAGTGACAGAGCGATACTTGCTGACCTGTCATTAGTCCCCTGACTGTGCGGGTGGGATGAAGATGCTGAGAGTGGGTGAGAAGGTGAGGAAGGAGCTCAAGAGGGTGGGGGTGAGAGTGGGTAGGATTAGTTTGATGATAGTGAAGGGGGTGGGACTGTATGCCCTACAGGTATGTTTCCAGGTGTTGGGTCTCGGACTGGTGATTGTTGTGGTGCCTGTAGGGCTGGTGGTGTCGGTTGCAGCTGCCGTGTATCACCTGGTGAAGGCAGTGAAGAGGGATCTAAGAGAACGCGCGGCTCACGGCTGATTGGCTGAGTATCATGAGATTTAATTCATCTTAATGAAAATGAGATCATTGTTAAAAAATTCAAAATTTTTCAAACTTATAATGAAAAATAAAAAATATGTAATCTTTCTTTTCATTTTCTTTATTTTCCTTGTTCTTACGCCAACGCCGACAACTTCCACTGACCCCTCTATTCAGATCTTCCAGTCTCTTCCTTCAAATATACATTAATTTCATCTTCAGCTTTACCATGACAATATAATCTAGTATAGTCTGTGACACACAGAGGGATCCTTTATTATCTGAATAAACCCAGTGTATATTTCCTTCTTATGAACCTGTTCAGTAGCACATGCCGACCGCCGGGTATATGGTATAGCATACATTTACCTAAGGTACTTTATGGAAACACACAGAGTATTCGGTACACAATATAACCACTTCGTAATCCTTAGGTGTAGAGGACAATGTGCATCATGTACTTTATTTATGCACAAATGATAGTTAAATGTTCTCCACATATAAATGGTAATTTTCGAGCAATAATCCTCAGTCATCAACAACATGTGCAGTGGGAAAGACTGCGGTGTAACATAGACGCAAACAGCATGCCCAATACCCAGGCATGATGCGGGGATATACAACTTTTATTTTATTTAGATGATGATGATGATGATGATGATGATGATGATGATGATGATGATGATGATGATGATGATGATGATGGATGATGATGATGATGGATGATGATGATGGTGGATGATGATGATGATGGATGATGATGATGATGGATGATGATGATGATGGATGATGATGATTGATGACTGATGATGATTGATGACTGATGATGATTGATGACTGATGATGACTGATG
Source organism: Coenobita brevimanus (assembly GCF_032717465.1). Classification (NCBI taxonomy): domain Eukaryota; kingdom Metazoa; phylum Arthropoda; class Malacostraca; order Decapoda; family Coenobitidae; genus Coenobita; species Coenobita brevimanus. The sequence goes on along the minus strand of NC_136955.1, from coordinate 17,021,380 downwards.
ATGATGACTGATGATGATCAAGATGATGATGATGATGATGATGATGATGATGATGATGATGATGATGATGATGATGATGATGATGATGATGATGATGATGATAGAATTTTTGCAACGTTTTAATTCTTCTCATCACGAGCACATCACACTGTGAGTGGAAACAAATATTATTTTCAAGTACATTTAGTAAATCTCGCCCTATACAGGCACAGTCAGTTTACTGATTCACTGTCCATGATATTACACTATATATGTGTAAAGGCAGGAACGTAGATACTTTAAGTACAGTTTTGCACCCACTAAAAAGCAGACTTTCCTGATCTACCGGATGACCCGCCGACATGTCGTAAAAGTACCCCCGCTAATACCAGTACACTAGTCCTGTATGAGACAGACCTAGCATGTATTCAGTATGGACGGTGGGTGTTAGCGCCGAAGTGGTGACATGTGGAGGTGTAGGAGGACTACTGGGCCGTGGGATGGGCCATTGCCCCCAAGAAATAGACCCTGAGCCTTTGCCCAGATTCGGACACGTAAAAAAAATAAATAAATAAAAAAAATACTGTATGGTGGGTGAGGTGAGTCACTGAAAATTTATACAGTAGGCCCCGGGTCGAGTCCCATAATTGTCATAACCTTTATGACTACAAATCTTGCAGAATTAGACGCTTAAATATACCTTCCAAAACATAGACATACGGGGTGTCTAAATGGCTCACTTGGTAAGCTGCTGTACTCACGCAGTTGCAAGCGCTGGTTCGAATCCCCGCAATATTTAATTTATTTTAATAAGTCATGGAGATTTAGATGCTGAAATACACCTTCCAAAGTAAAGAGATTTAGACTCCTCTATAGCTCAGTTGGTTGATTGTGCTGTTATATTCATCGCACTAGCTGTTCAATCGCTGGTTCGAATCCTGGCAGCATTTCCACACAACTGAGTGACAGAGCGATACTTGCTGACCTGTCATTAGTCCCCTGACTGTGCGGGTGGGATGAAGATGCTGAGAGTGGGTGAGAAGGTGAGGAAGGAGCTCAAGAGGGTGGGGGTGAGAGTGGGTAGGATTAGTTTGATGATAGTGAAGGGGGTGGGACTGTATGCCCTACAGGTATGTTTCCAGGTGTTGGGTCTCGGACTGGTGATTGTTGTGGTGCCTGTAGGGCTGGTGGTGTCGGTTGCAGCTGCCGTGTATCACCTGGTGAAGGCAGTGAAGAGGGATCTAAGAGAACGCGCGGCTCACGGCTGATTGGCTGAGTATCATGAGATTTAATTCATCTTAATGAAAATGAGATCATTGTTAAAAAATTCAAAATTTTTCAAACTTATAATGAAAAATAAAAAATATGTAATCTTTCTTTTCATTTTCTTTATTTTCCTTGTTCTTACGCCAACGCCGACAACTTCCACTGACCCCTCTATTCAGATCTTCCAGTCTCTTCCTTCAAATATACATTAATTTCATCTTCAGCTTTACCATGACAATATAATCTAGTATAGTCTGTGACACACAGAGGGATCCTTTATTATCTGAATAAACCCAGTGTATATTTCCTTCTTATGAACCTGTTCAGTAGCACATGCCGACCGCCGGGTATATGGTATAGCATACATTTACCTAAGGTACTTTATGGAAACACACAGAGTATTCGGTACACAATATAACCACTTCGTAATCCTTAGGTGTAGAGGACAATGTGCATCATGTACTTTATTTATGCACAAATGATAGTTAAATGTTCTCCACATATAAATGGTAATTTTCGAGCAATAATCCTCAGTCATCAACAACATGTGCAGTGGGAAAGACTGCGGTGTAACATAGACGCAAACAGCATGCCCAATACCCAGGCATGATGCGGGGATATACAACTTTTATTTTATTTAGATGATGATGATGATGATGATGATGATGATGATGATGATGATGATGATGATGATGATGATGATGATGATGATGATGATGATGATGATGATGATGATGATGATGATGATAGAATTTTTGCAACGTTTTAATTCTTCTCATCACGAGCACATCACACTGTGAGTGGAAACAAATATTATTTTCAAGTACATTTAGTAAATCTCGCCCTATACAGGCACAGTCAGTTTACTGATTCACTGTCCATGATATTACACTATATATGTGTAAAGGCAGGAACGTAGATACTTTAAGTACAGTTTTGCACCCACTAAAAAGCAGACTTTCCTGATCTACCGGATGACCCGCCGACATGTCGTAAAAGTACCCCCGCTAATACCAGTACACTAGTCCTGTATGAGACAGACCTAGCATGTATTCAGTATGGACGGTGGGTGTTAGCGCCGAAGTGGTGACATGTGGAGGTGTAGGAGGACTACTGGGCCGTGGGATGGGCCATTGCCCCCAAGAAATAGACCCTGAGCCTTTGCCCAGATTCGGACACGTAAAAAAATAAATAAATAAATAAAAAAAATACTGTATGGTGGGTGAGGTGAGTCACTGAAAATTTATACAGTAGGCCCCGGGTCGAGTCCCATAATTGTCATAACCTTTATGACTACAAATCTTGCAGAATTAGACGCTTAAATATACCTTCCAAAACATAGACATACGGGGTGTCTAAATGGCTCACTTGGTAAGCTGCTGTACTCACGCAGTTGCAAGCGCTGGTTCGAATCCCCGCAATATTTAATTTATTTTAATAAGTCATGGAGATTTAGATGCTGAAATACACCTTCCAAAGTAAAGAGATTTAGACTCCTCTATAGCTCAGTTGGTTGATTGTGCTGTTATATTCATCGCACTAGCTGTTCAATCGCTGGTTCGAATCCTGGCAGCATTTCCACACAACTGAGTGACAGAGCGATACTTGCTGACCTGTCATTAGTCCCCTGACTGTGCGGGTGGGATGAAGATGCTGAGAGTGGGTGAGAAGGTGAGGAAGGAGCTCAAGAGGGTGGGGGTGAGAGTGGGTAGGATTAGTTTGATGATAGTGAAGGGGGTGGGACTGTATGCCCTACAGGTATGTTTCCAGGTGTTGGGTCTCGGACTGGTGATTGTTGTGGTGCCTGTAGGGCTGGTGGTGTCGGTTGCAGCTGCCGTGTATCACCTGGTGAAGGCAGTGAAGAGGGATCTAAGAGAACGCGCGGCTCACGGCTGATTGGCTGAGTATCATGAGATTTAATTCATCTTAATGAAAATGAGATCATTGTTAAAAAATTCAAAATTTTTCAAACTTATAATGAAAAATAAAAAATATGTAATCTTTCTTTTCATTTTCTTTATTTTCCTTGTTCTTACGCCAACGCCGACAACTTCCACTGACCCCTCTATTCAGATCTTCCAGTCTCTTCCTTCAAATATACATTAATTTCATCTTCAGCTTTACCATGACAATATAATCTAGTATAGTCTGTGACACACAGAGGGATCCTTTATTATCTGAATAAACCCAGTGTATATTTCCTTCTTATGAACCTGTTCAGTAGCACATGCCGACCGCCGGGTATATGGTATAGCATACATTTACCTAAGGTACTTTATGGAAACACACAGAGTATTCGGTACACAATATAACCACTTCGTAATCCTTAGGTGTAGAGGACAATGTGCATCATGTACTTTATTTATGCACAAATGATAGTTAAATGTTCTCCACATATAAATGGTAATTTTCGAGCAATAATCCTCAGTCATCAACAACATGTGCAGTGGGAAAGACTGCGGTGTAACATAGACGCAAACAGCATGCCCAATACCCAGGCATGATGCGGGGATATACAACTTTTATTTTATTTAGATGATGATGATGATCATCATCATCATCATCATGATCATGATCATGATCATGATGATGATGATGATGATGATGATGATGATGATGATGATGATGATGATGATGATGATGATGATGATGATGATGATGATGATGATGATGATGATGATGATGATGATGATGATGATGATGATGATGATGATGATGATGATGATGATGATGATGATGATGATGATAACTGATGATGATTGATGACTGATAATGATTGACGACTGATGATGATTGATGACTGATGATGATGAATGATGATGATCAAGATGATGATGATGATGATGATGATGATGATGATGATGATGATGATGATGATGATGATGATGATAGAATTTTTGCAACGTTTTAATTCTTCTCATCACGAGCACATCACACTGTGAGTGGAAACAAATATTATTTTCAAGTACATTTAGTAAATCTCGCCCTATACAGGCACAGTCAGTTTACTGATTCACTGTCCATGATATTACACTATATATGTGTAAAGGCAGGAACGTAGATACTTTAAGTACAGTTTTGCACCCACTAAAAAGCAGACTTTCCTGATCTACCGGATGACCCGCCGACATGTCGTAAAAGTACCCCCGCTAATACCAGTACACTAGTCCTGTATGAGACAGACCTAGCATGTATTCAGTATGGACGGTGGGTGTTAGCGCCGAAGTGGTGACATGTGGAGGTGTAGGAGGACTACTGGGCCGTGGGATGGGCCATTGCCCCCAAGAAATAGACCCTGAGCCTTTGCCCAGATTCGGACACGTAAAAAAAATAAATAAATAAATAAAAAAAATACTGTATGGTGGGTGAGGTGAGTCACTGAAAATTTATACAGTAGGCCCCGGGTCGAGTCCCATAATTGTCATAACCTTTATGACTACAAATCTTGCAGAATTAGACGCTTAAATATACCTTCCAAAACATAGACATACGGGGTGTCTAAATGGCTCACTTGGTAAGCTGCTGTACTCACGCAGTTGCAAGCGCTGGTTCGAATCCCCGCAATATTTAATTTATTTTAATAAGTCATGGAGATTTAGATGCTGAAATACACCTTCCAAAGTAAAGAGATTTAGACTCCTCTATAGCTCAGTTGGTTGATTGTGCTGTTATATTCATCGCACTAGCTGTTCAATCGCTGGTTCGAATCCTGGACAGCATTTCCACACAACTGAGTGACAGAGCGATACTTGCTGACCTGTCATTAGTCCCCTGACTGTGCGGGTGGGATGAAGATGCTGAGAGTGGGTGAGAAGGTGAGGAAGGAGCTCAAGAGGGTGGGGGTGAGAGTGGGTAGGATTAGTTTGATGATAGTGAAGGGGGTGGGACTGTATGCCCTACAGGTATGTTTCCAGGTGTTGGGTCTCGGACTGGTGATTGTTGTGGTGCCTGTAGGGCTGGTGGTGTCGGTTGCAGCTGCCGTGTATCACCTGGTGAAGGCAGTGAAGAGGGATCTAAGAGAACGCGCGGCTCACGGCTGATTGGCTGAGTATCATGAGATTTAATTCATCTTAATGAAAATGAGATCATTGTTAAAAAATTCAAAATTTTTCAAACTTATAATGAAAAATAAAAAATATGTAATCTTTCTTTTCATTTTCTTTATTTTCCTTGTTCTTACGCCAACGCCGACAACTTCCACTGACCCCTCTATTCAGATCTTCCAGTCTCTTCCTTCAAATATACATTAATTTCATCTTCAGCTTTACCATGACAATATAATCTAGTATAGTCTGTGACACACAGAGGGATCCTTTATTATCTGAATAAACCCAGTGTATATTTCCTTCTTATGAACCTGTTCAGTAGCACATGCCGACCGCCGGGTATATGGTATAGCATACATTTACCTAAGGTACTTTATGGAAACACACAGAGTATTCGGTACACAATATAACCACTTCGTAATCCTTAGGTGTAGAGGACAATGTGCATCATGTACTTTATTTATGCACAAATGATAGTTAAATGTTCTCCACATATAAATGGTAATTTTCGAGCAATAATCCTCAGTCATCAACAACATGTGCAGTGGGAAAGACTGCGGTGTAACATAGACGCAAACAGCATGCCCAATACCCAGGCATGATGCGGGGATATACAACTTTTATTTTATTTAGATGATGATGATGATGATGATGATGATGATGATGATGATGATGATGATGATGGATGATGATGATGATGGATGATGATGATGATGATGATGATGATGATGATGATGATGATGATGATGATGATGATGATGATGATGATGATGATGATGATGATGATGATTGATGATTGATGATTGATGATTGATGATGATGATGATGATGATGATGATGATGATGATGATGATGATGATGATGATCATCATGATCATGATCATGATAATGATGATGATGATGATGATGATCATGATGATCATGATGATCATGATAATTATCATGATGATGATAGAATTTTTGCAACGTTTTAATTCTTCTCATCACGAGCACATCACACTGTGAGTGGAAACAAATATTATTTTCAAGTACATTTAGTAAATCTCGCCCTATACAGGCACAGTCAGTTTACTGATTCACTGTCCATGATATTACACTATATATGTGTAAAGGCAGGAACGTAGATACTTTAAGTACAGTTTTGCACCCACTAAAAAGCAGACTTTCCTGATCTACCGGATGACCCGCCGACATGTCGTAAAAGTACCCCCGCTAATACCAGTACACTAGTCCTGTATGAGACAGACCTAGCATGTATTCAGTATGGACGGTGGGTGTTAGCGCCGAAGTGGTGACATGTGGAGGTGTAGGAGGACTACTGGGCCGTGGGATGGGCCATTGCCCCCAAGAAATAGACCCTGAGCCTTTGCCCCCAAGAAATAGACCCTGAGCCTTGGCCCAGATTCGAACACGTAAAAAAAATAAATAAATAAATAAAAAAAATACTGTATGGTGGGTGAGGTGAGTCACTGAAAATTTATACAGTAGGCCCCGGGTCGAGTCCCATAATTGTCATAACCTTTATGACTACAAATCTTGCAGAATTAGACGCTTAAATATACCTTCCAAAACATAGACATACGGGGTGTCTAAATGGCTCACTTGGTAAGCTGCTGTACTCACGCAGTTGCAAGCGCTGGTTCGAATCCCCGCAATATTTAATTTATTTTAATAAGTCATGGAGATTTAGATGCTGAAATACACCTTCCAAAGTAAAGAGATTTAGACTCCTCTATAGCTCAGTTGGTTGATTGTGCTGTTATATTCATCGCACTAGCTGTTCAATCGCTGGTTCGAATCCTGGCAGCATTTCCACACAACTGAGTGACAGAGCGATACTTGCTGACCTGTCATTAGTCCCCTGACTGTGCGGGTGGGATGAAGATGCTGAGAGTGGGTGAGAAGGTGAGGAAGGAGCTCAAGAGGGTGGGGGTGAGAGTGGGTAGGATTAGTTTGATGATAGTGAAGGGGGTGGGACTGTATGCCCTACAGGTATGTTTCCAGGTGTTGGGTCTCGGACTGGTGATTGTTGTGGTGCCTGTAGGGCTGGTGGTGTCGGTTGCAGCTGCCGTGTATCACCTGGTGAAGGCAGTGAAGAGGGATCTAAGAGAACGCGCGGCTCACGGCTGATTGGCTGAGTATCATGAGATTTAATTCATCTTAATGAAAATGAGATCATTGTTAAAAAATTCAAAATTTTTCAAACTTATAATGAAAAATAAAAAATATGTAATCTTTCTTTTCATTTTCTTTATTTTCCTTGTTCTTACGCCAACGCCGACAACTTCCACTGACCCCTCTATTCAGATCTTCCAGTCTCTTCCTTCAAATATACATTAATTTCATCTTCAGCTTTACCATGACAATATAATCTAGTATAGTCTGTGACACACAGAGGGATCCTTTATTATCTGAATAAACCCAGTGTATATTTCCTTCTTATGAACCTGTTCAGTAGCACATGCCGACCGCCGGGTATATGGTATAGCATACATTTACCTAAGGTACTTTATGGAAACACACAGAGTATTCGGTACACAATATAACCACTTCGTAATCCTTAGGTGTAGAGGACAATGTGCATCATGTACTTTATTTATGCACAAATGATAGTTAAATGTTCTCCACATATAAATGGTAATTTTCGAGCAATAATCCTCAGTCATCAACAACATGTGCAGTGGGAAAGACTGCGGTGTAACATAGACGCAAACAGCATGCCCAATACCCAGGCATGATGCGGGGATATACAACTTTTATTTTATTTACATGATGATGATGATGATGATGATGATGATGATGATGATGATGATGATGATGATGATGATGATGATGATGATGATGATGATGATGATGATGATGATGATGATTGATGATGATGATGATGATGATGATGATGATGATGATGATGATCAAGATGATGATGATGATGATGATGATGATGATGATGATGATGATGATGATGATGATGATAGAATTTTTGCAACGTTTTAATTCTTCTCATCACGAGCACATCACACTGTGAGTGGAAACAAATATTATTTTCAAGTACATTTAGTAAATCTCGCCCTATACAGGCACAGTCAGTTTACTGATTCACTGTCCATGATATTACACTATATATGTGTAAAGGCAGGAACGTAGATACTTTAAGTACAGTTTTGCACCCACTAAAAAGCAGACTTTCCTGATCTACCGGATGACCCGCCGACATGTCGTAAAAGTACCCCCGCTAATACCAGTACACTAGTCCTGTATGAGACAGACCTAGCATGTATTCAGTATGGACGGTGGGTGTTAGCGCCGAAGTGGTGACATGTGGAGGTGTAGGAGGACTACTGGGCCGTGGGATGGGCCATTGCCCCCAAGAAATAGACCCTGAGCCTTTGCCCAGATTCGGACACGTAAAAAAAATAAATAAATAAAAAAAATACTGTATGGTGGGTGAGGTGAGTCACTGAAAATTTATACAGTAGGCCCCGGGTCGAGTCCCATAATTGTCATAACCTTTATGACTACAAATCTTGCAGAATTAGACGCTTAAATATACCTTCCAAAACATAGACATACGGGGTGTCTAAATGGCTCACTTGGTAAGCTGCTGTACTCACGCAGTTGCAAGCGCTGGTTCGAATCCCCGCAATATTTAATTTATTTTAATAAGTCATGGAGATTTAGATGCTGAAATACACCTTCCAAAGTAAAGAGATTTAGACTCCTCTATAGCTCAGTTGGTTGATTGTGCTGTTATATTCATCGCACTAGCTGTTCAATCGCTGGTTCGAATCCTGGCAGCATTTCCACACAACTGAGTGACAGAGCGATACTTGCTGACCTGTCATTAGTCCCCTGACTGTGCGGGTGGGATGAAGATGCTGAGAGTGGGTGAGAAGGTGAGGAAGGAGCTCAAGAGGGTGGGGGTGAGAGTGGGTAGGATTAGTTTGATGATAGTGAAGGGGGTGGGACTGTATGCCCTACAGGTATGTTTCCAGGTGTTGGGTCTCGGACTGGTGATTGTTGTGGTGCCTGTAGGGCTGGTGGTGTCGGTTGCAGCTGCCGTGTATCACCTGGTGAAGGCAGTGAAGAGGGATCTAAGAGAACGCGCGGCTCACGGCTGATTGGCTGAGTATCATGAGATTTAATTCATCTTAATGAAAATGAGATCATTGTTAAAAAATTCAAAATTTTTCAAACTTATAATGAAAAATAAAAAATATGTAATCTTTCTTTTCATTTTCTTTATTTTCCTTGTTCTTACGCCAACGCCGACAACTTCCACTGACCCCTCTATTCAGATCTTCCAGTCTCTTCCTTCAAATATACATTAATTTCATCTTCAGCTTTACCATGACAATATAATCTAGTATAGTCTGTGACACACAGAGGGATCCTTTATTATCTGAATAAACCCAGTGTATATTTCCTTCTTATGAACCTGTTCAGTAGCACATGCCGACCGCCGGGTATATGGTATAGCATACATTTACCTAAGGTACTTTATGGAAACACACAGAGTATTCGGTACACAATATAACCACTTCGTAATCCTTAGGTGTAGAGGACAATGTGCATCATGTACTTTATTTATGCACAAATGATAGTTAAATGTTCTCCACATATAAATGGTAATTTTCGAGCAATAATCCTCAGTCATCAACAACATGTGCAGTGGGAAAGACTGCGGTGTAACATAGACGCAAACAGCATGCCCAATACCCAGGCATGATGCGGGGATATACAACTTTTATTTTATTTAGATGATGATGATGATGATGATGATGATGATGATGATGATGATGATGATGATGATGGTGATGATGATGATGATGATGATGATGATGATGATGATGATAGAATTTTTGCAACGTTTTAATTCTTCTCATCACGAGCACATCACACTGTGAGTGGAAACAAATATTATTTTCAAGTACATTTAGTAAATCTCGCCCTATACAGGCACAGTCAGTTTACTGATTCACTGTCCATGATATTACACTATATATGTGTAAAGGCAGGAACGTAGATACTTTAAGTACAGTTTTGCACCCACTAAAAAGCAGACTTTCCTGATCTACCGGATGACCCGCCGACATGTCGTAAAAGTACCCCCGCTAATACCAGTACACTAGTCCTGTATGAGACAGACCTAGCATGTATTCAGTATGGACGGTGGGTGTTAGCGCCGAAGTGGTGACATGTGGAGGTGTAGGAGGACTACTGGGCCGTGGGATGGGCCATTGCCCCCAAGAAATAGACCCTGAGCCTTTGCCCAGATTCGGACACGTAAAAAAATAAATAAATAAATAAAAAAAATACTGTATGGTGGGTGAGGTGAGTCACTGAAAATTTATACAGTAGGCCCCGGGTCGAGTCCCATAATTGTCATAACCTTTATGACTACAAATCTTGCAGAATTAGACGCTTAAATATACCTTCCAAAACATAGACATACGGGGTGTCTAAATGGCTCACTTGGTAAGCTGCTGTACTCACGCAGTTGCAAGCGCTGGTTCGAATCCCCGCAATATTTAATTTATTTTAATAAGTCATGGAGATTTTGATGCTGAAATACACCTTCCAAAGTAAAGAGATTTAGACTCCTCTATAGCTCAGTTGGTTGATTGTGCTGTTATATTCATCGCACTAGCTGTTCAATCGCTGGTTCGAATCCTGGCAGCATTTCCACACAACTGAGTGACAGAGCGATACTTGCTGACCTGTCATTAGTCCCCTGACTGTGCGGGTGGGATGAAGATGCTGAGAGTGGGTGAGAAGGTGAGGAAGGAGCTCAAGAGGGTGGGGGTGAGAGTGGGTAGGATTAGTTTGATGATAGTGAAGGGGTGGGACTGTATGCCCTACAGGTATGTTTCCAGGTGTTGGGTCTCGGACTGGTGATTGTTGTGGTGCCTGTAGGGCTGGTGGTGTCGGTTGCAGCTGCCGTGTATCACCTGGTGAAGGCAGTGAAGAGGGATCTAAGAGAACGCGCGGCTCACGGCTGATTGGCTGAGTATCATGAGATTTAATTCATCTTAATGAAAATGAGATCATTGTTAAAAAATTCAAAATTTTTCAAACTTATAATGAAAAATAAAAAATATGTAATCTTTCTTTTCATTTTCTTTATTTTCCTTGTTCTTACGCCAACGCCGACAACTTCCACTGACCCCTCTATTCAGATCTTCCAGTCTCTTCCTTCAAATATACATTAATTTCATCTTCAGCTTTACCATGACAATATAATCTAGTATAGTCTGTGACACACAGAGGGATCCTTTATTATCTGAATAAACCCAGTGTATATTTCCTTCTTATGAACCTGTTCAGTAGCACATGCCGACCGCCGGGTATATGGTATAGCATACATTTACCTAAGGTACTTTATGGAAACACACAGAGTATTCGGTACACAATATAACCACTTCGTAATCCTTAGGTGTAGAGGACAATGTGCATCATGTACTTTATTTATGCACAAATGATAGTTAAATGTTCTCCACATATAAATGGTAATTTTCGAGCAATAATCCTCAGTCATCAACAACATGTGCAGTGGGAAAGACTGCGGTGTAACATAGACGCAAACAGCATGCCCAATACCCAGGCATGATGCGGGGATATACAACTTTTATTTTATTTACATGATGATGATGATGATGATGATGATGATGATGATGATGATGATGATGATGATGATGATGATGATGATGATGATGATGATGATGATAGAATTTTTGCAACGTTTTAATTCTTCTCATCACGAGCACATCACACTGTGAGTGGAAACAAATATTATTTTCAAGTACATTTAGTAAATCTCGCCCTATACAGGCACAGTCAGTTTACTGATTCACTGTCCATGATATTACACTATATATGTGTAAAGGCAGGAACGTAGATACTTTAAGTACAGTTTTGCACCCACTAAAAAGCAGACTTTCCTGATCTACCGGATGACCCGCCGACATGTCGTAAAAGTACCCCCGCTAATACCAGTACACTAGTCCTGTATGAGACAGACCTAGCATGTATTCAGTATGGACGGTGGGTGTTAGCGCCGAAGTGGTGACATGTGGAGGTGTAGGAGGACTACTGGGCCGTGGGATGGGCCATTGCCCCCAAGAAATAGACCCTGAGCCTTTGCCCAGATTCGGACACGTAAAAAAATAAATAAATAAATAAAAAAAATACTGTATGGTGGGTGAGGTGAGTCACTGAAAATTTATACAGTAGGCCCCGGGTCGAGTCCCATAATTGTCATAACCTTTATGACTACAAATCTTGCAGAATTAGACGCTTAAATATACCTTCCAAAACATAGACATACGGGGTGTCTAAATGGCTCACTTGGTAAGCTGCTGTACTCACGCAGTTGCAAGCGCTGGTTCGAATCCCCGCAATATTTAATTTATTTTAATAAGTCATGGAGATTTAGATGCTGAAATACACCTTCCAAAGTAAAGAGATTTAGACTCCTCTATAGCTCAGTTGGTTGATTGTGCTGTTATATTCATCGCACTAGCTGTTCAATCGCTGGTTCGAATCCTGGCAGCATTTCCACACAACTGAGTGACAGAGCGATACTTGCTGACCTGTCATTAGTCCCCTGACTGTGCGGGTGGGATGAAGATGCTGAGAGTGGGTGAGAAGGTGAGGAAGGAGCTCAAGAGGGTGGGGGTGAGAGTGGGTAGGATTAGTTTGATGATAGTGAAGGGGGTGGGACTGTATGCCCTACAGGTATGTTTCCAGGTGTTGGGTCTCGGACTGGTGATTGTTGTGGTGCCTGTAGGGCTGGTGGTGTCGGTTGCAGCTGCCGTGTATCACCTGGTGAAGGCAGTGAAGAGGGATCTAAGAGAACGCGCGGCTCACGGCTGATTGGCTGAGTATCATGAGATTTAATTCATCTTAATGAAAATGAGATCATTGTTAAAAAATTCAAAATTTTTCAAACTTATAATGAAAAATAAAAAATATGTAATCTTTCTTTTCATTTTCTTTATTTTCCTTGTTCTTACGCCAACGCCGACAACTTCCACTGACCCCTCTATTCAGATCTTCCAGTCTCTTCCTTCAAATATACATTAATTTCATCTTCAGCTTTACCATGACAATATAATCTAGTATAGTCTGTGACACACAGAGGGATCCTTTATTATCTGAATAAACCCAGTGTATATTTCCTTCTTATGAACCTGTTCAGTAGCACATGCCGACCGCCGGGTATATGGTATAGCATACATTTACCTAAGGTACTTTATGGAAACACACAGAGTATTCGGTACACAATATAACCACTTCGTAATCCTTAGGTGTAGAGGACAATGTGCATCATGTACTTTATTTATGCACAAATGATAGTTAAATGTTCTCCACATATAAATGGTAATTTTCGAGCAATAATCCTCAGTCATCAACAACATGTGCAGTGGGAAAGACTGCGGTGTAACATAGACGCAAACAGCATGCCCAATACCCAGGCATGATGCGGGGATATACAACTTTTATTTTATTTAGATGATGATGATGATGATGATGATGATGATGATGATGATGATGATGATGATGATGATGATGATGATGATGATGATGATGATGATGATGATGATGATGATGATGATGATGATGATGATGATGATGATGATGATGATGATGGATGATTGATGATGATTGATGACTGATGATGACTGATGATGATGATGATCAAGATGATGATGATGATGATGATGATGATGATGGTGATGATGGTGATGATGATGATGATGATGATAGAATTTTTGCAACGTTTTAATTCTTCTCATCACGAGCACATCACACTGTGAGTGGAAACAAATATTATTTTCAAGTACATTTAGTAAATCTCGCCCTATACAGGCACAGTCAGTTTACTGATTCACTGTCCATGATATTACACTATATATGTGTAAAGGCAGGAACGTAGATACTTTAAGTACAGTTTTGCACCCACTAAAAAGCAGACTTTCCTGATCTACCGGATGACCCGCCGACATGTCGTAAAAGTACCCCCGCTAATACCAGTACACTAGTCCTGTATGAGACAGACCTAGCATGTATTCAGTATGGACGGTGGGTGTTAGCGCCGAAGTGGTGACATGTGGAGGTGTAGGAGGACTACTGGGCCGTGGGATGGGCCATTGCCCCCAAGAAATAGACCCTGAGCCTTTGCCCAGATTCGGACACGTAAAAAAATAAATAAATAAATAAAAAAAATACTGTATGGTGGGTGAGGTGAGTCACTGAAAATTTATACAGTAGGCCCCGGGTCGAGTCCCATAATTGTCATAACCTTTATGACTACAAATCTTGCAGAATTAGACGCTTAAATATACCTTCCAAAACATAGACATACGGGGTGTCTAAATGGCTCACTTGGTAAGCTGCTGTACTCACGCAGTTGCAAGCGCTGGTTCGAATCCCCGCAATATTTAATTTATTTTAATAAGTCATGGAGATTTAGATGCTGAAATACACCTTCCAAAGTAAAGAGATTTAGACTCCTCTATAGCTCAGTTGGTTGATTGTGCTGTTATATTCATCGCACTAGCTGTTCAATCGCTGGTTCGAATCCTGGCAGCATTTCCACACAACTGAGTGACAGAGCGATACTTGCTGACCTGTCATTAGTCCCCTGACTGTGCGGGTGGGATGAAGATGCTGAGAGTGGGTGAGAAGGTGAGGAAGGAGCTCAAGAGGGTGGGGGTGAGAGTGGGTAGGATTAGTTTGATGATAGTGAAGGGGGTGGGACTGTATGCCCTACAGGTATGTTTCCAGGTGTTGGGTCTCGGACTGGTGATTGTTGTGGTGCCTGTAGGGCTGGTGGTGTCGGTTGCAGCTGCCGTGTATCACCTGGTGAAGGCAGTGAAGAGGGATCTAAGAGAACGCGCGGCTCACGGCTGATTGGCTGAGTATCATGAGATTTAATTCATCTTAATGAAAATGAGATCATTGTTAAAAAATTCAAAATTTTTCAAACTTATAATGAAAAATAAAAAATATGTAATCTTTCTTTTCATTTTCTTTATTTTCCTTGTTCTTACGCCAACGCCGACAACTTCCACTGACCCCTCTATTCAGATCTTCCAGTCTCTTCCTTCAAATATACATTAATTTCATCTTCAGCTTTACCATGACAATATAATCTAGTATAGTCTGTGACACACAGAGGGATCCTTTATTATCTGAATAAACCCAGTGTATATTTCCTTCTTATGAACCTGTTCAGTAGCACATGCCGACCGCCGGGTATATGGTATAGCATACATTTACCTAAGGTACTTTATGGAAACACACAGAGTATTCGGTACACAATATAACCACTTCGTAATCCTTAGGTGTAGAGGACAATGTGCATCATGTACTTTATTTATGCACAAATGATAGTTAAATGTTCTCCACATATAAATGGTAATTTTCGAGCAATAATCCTCAGTCATCAACAACATGTGCAGTGGGAAAGACTGCGGTGTAACATAGACGCAAACAGCATGCCCAATACCCAGGCATGATGCGGGGATATACAACTTTTATTTTATTTACATGATGATGATGATGATGATGATGATGATGATGATGATGATGATGATGATGATGATGATGATGATGATGATTGATGATGATGATGATGATGATGATGATAGAATTTTTGCAACGTTTTAATTCTTCTCATCACGAGCACATCACACTGTGAGTGGAAACAAATATTATTTTCAAGTACATTTAGTAAATCTCGCCCTATACAGGCACAGTCAGTTTACTGATTCACTGTCCATGATATTACACTATATATGTGTAAAGGCAGGAACGTAGATACTTTAAGTACAGTTTTGCACCCACTAAAAAGCAGACTTTCCTGATCTACCGGATGACCCGCCGACATGTCGTAAAAGTACCCCCGCTAATACCAGTACACTAGTCCTGTATGAGACAGACCTAGCATGTATTCAGTATGGACGGTGGGTGTTAGCGCCGAAGTGGTGACATGTGGAGGTGTAGGAGGACTACTGGGCCGTGGGATGGGCCATTGCCCCCAAGAAATAGACCCTGAGCCTTTGCCCAGATTCGGACACGTAAAAAAATAAATAAATAAATAAAAAAAATACTGTATGGTGGGTGAGGTGAGTCACTGAAAATTTATACAGTAGGCCCCGGGTCGAGTCCCATAATTGTCATAACCTTTATGACTACAAATCTTGCAGAATTAGACGCTTAAATATACCTTCCAAAACATAGACATACGGGGTGTCTAAATGGCTCACTTGGTAAGCTGCTGTACTCACGCAGTTGCAAGCGCTGGTTCGAATCCCCGCAATATTTAATTTATTTTAATAAGTCATGGAGATTTAGATGCTGAAATACACCTTCCAAAGTAAAGAGATTTAGACTCCTCTATAGCTCAGTTGGTTGATTGTGCTGTTATATTCATCGCACTAGCTGTTCAATCGCTGGTTCGAATCCTGGCAGCATTTCCACACAACTGAGTGACAGAGCGATACTTGCTGACCTGTCATTAGTCCCCTGACTGTGCGGGTGGGATGAAGATGCTGAGAGTGGGTGAGAAGGTGAGGAAGGAGCTCAAGAGGGTGGGGGTGAGAGTGGGTAGGATTAGTTTGATGATAGTGAAGGGGGTGGGACTGTATGCCCTACAGGTATGTTTCCAGGTGTTGGGTCTCGGACTGGTGATTGTTGTGGTGCCTGTAGGGCTGGTGGTGTCGGTTGCAGCTGCCGTGTATCACCTGGTGAAGGCAGTGAAGAGGGATCTAAGAGAACGCGCGGCTCACGGCTGATTGGCTGAGTATCATGAGATTTAATTCATCTTAATGAAAATGAGATCATTGTTAAAAAATTCAAAATTTTTCAAACTTATAATGAAAAATAAAAAATATGTAATCTTTCTTTTCATTTTCTTTATTTTCCTTGTTCTTACGCCAACGCCGACAACTTCCACTGACCCCTCTATTCAGATCTTCCAGTCTCTTCCTTCAAATATACATTAATTTCATCTTCAGCTTTACCATGACAATATAATCTAGTATAGTCTGTGACACACAGAGGGATCCTTTATTATCTGAATAAACCCAGTGTATATTTCCTTCTTATGAACCTGTTCAGTAGCACATGCCGACCGCCGGGTATATGGTATAGCATACATTTACCTAAGGTACTTTATGGAAACACACAGAGTATTCGGTACACAATATAACCACTTCGTAATCCTTAGGTGTAGAGGACAATGTGCATCATGTACTTTATTTATGCACAAATGATAGTTAAATGTTCTCCACATATAAATGGTAATTTTCGAGCAATAATCCTCAGTCATCAACAACATGTGCAGTGGGAAAGACTGCGGTGTAACATAGACGCAAACAGCATGCCCAATACCCAGGCATGATGCGGGGATATACAACTTTTATTTTATTTAGATGATGATGATGATGATGATGGATGATGATGATGATGATGATGATGATGATGATGATGATGATGATGATGATGATGATGATGATGATGATGATGATGATGATGATGATGATGATGATGATGATGATGATGATGATGATGATGACTGATGATGATGATGATGATGATGATGATGATGATGATGATGATGATGATGATGATGATGATGATGATGATGATGATGATGATGATGATGATGATGATGATGATGATGATGATGATGATGATGATGATGATGATGATGATGATGATGATGATGATGATGATGATGATGATGATGATGATGATGATGATGATAGAATTTTTGCAACGTTTTAATTCTTCTCATCACGAGCACATCACACTGTGAGTGGAAACAAATATTATTTTCAAGTACATTTAGTAAATCTCGCCCTATACAGGCACAGTCAGTTTACTGATTCACTGTCCATGATATTACACTATATATGTGTAAAGGCAGGAACGTAGATACTTTAAGTACAGTTTTGCACCCACTAAAAAGCAGACTTTCCTGATCTACCGGATGACCCGCCGACATGTCGTAAAAGTACCCCCGCTAATACCAGTACACTAGTCCTGTATGAGACAGACCTAGCATGTATTCAGTATGGACGGTGGGTGTTAGCGCCGAAGTGGTGACATGTGGAGGTGTAGGAGGACTACTGGGCCGTGGGATGGGCCATTGCCCCCAAGAAATAGACCCTGAGCCTTTGCCCAGATTCGGACACGTAAAAAAATAAATAAATAAATAAAAAAAATACTGTATGGTGGGTGAGGTGAGTCACTGAAAATTTATACAGTAGGCCCCGGGTCGAGTCCCATAATTGTCATAACCTTTATGACTACAAATCTTGCAGAATTAGACGCTTAAATATACCTTCCAAAACATAGACATACGGGGTGTCTAAATGGCTCACTTGGTAAGCTGCTGTACTCACGCAGTTGCAAGCGCTGGTTCGAATCCCCGCAATATTTAATTTATTTTAATAAGTCATGGAGATTTAGATGCTGAAATACACCTTCCAAAGTAAAGAGATTTAGACTCCTCTATAGCTCAGTTGGTTGATTGTGCTGTTATATTCATCGCACTAGCTGTTCAATCGCTGGTTCGAATCCTGGCAGCATTTCCACACAACTGAGTGACAGAGCGATACTTGCTGACCTGTCATTAGTCCCCTGACTGTGCGGGTGGGATGAAGATGCTGAGAGTGGGTGAGAAGGTGAGGAAGGAGCTCAAGAGGGTGGGGGTGAGAGTGGGTAGGATTAGTTTGATGATAGTGAAGGGGTGGGACTGTATGCCCTACAGGTATGTTTCCAGGTGTTGGGTCTCGGACTGGTGATTGTTGTGGTGCCTGTAGGGCTGGTGGTGTCGGTTGCAGCTGCCGTGTATCACCTGGTGAAGGCAGTGAAGAGGGATCTAAGAGAACGCGCGGCTCACGGCTGATTGGCTGAGTATCATGAGATTTAATTCATCTTAATGAAAATGAGATCATTGTTAAAAAATTCAAAATTTTTCAAACTTATAATGAAAAATAAAAAATATGTAATCTTTCTTTTCATTTTCTTTATTTTCCTTGTTCTTACGCCAACGCCGACAACTTCCACTGACCCCTCTATTCAGATCTTCCAGTCTCTTCCTTCAAATATACATTAATTTCATCTTCAGCTTTACCATGACAATATAATCTAGTATAGTCTGTGACACACAGAGGGATCCTTTATTATCTGAATAAACCCAGTGTATATTTCCTTCTTATGAACCTGTTCAGTAGCACATGCCGACCGCCGGGTATATGGTATAGCATACATTTACCTAAGGTACTTTATGGAAACACACAGAGTATTCGGTACACAATATAACCACTTCGTAATCCTTAGGTGTAGAGGACAATGTGCATCATGTACTTTATTTATGCACAAATGATAGTTAAATGTTCTCCACATATAAATGGTAATTTTCGAGCAATAATCCTCAGTCATCAACAACATGTGCAGTGGGAAAGACTGCGGTGTAACATAGACGCAAACAGCATGCCCAATACCCAGGCATGATGCGGGGATATACAACTTTTATTTTATTTACATGATGATGATGATGATGATGATGATGATGATGATGATGATGATGATGATGATGATGATGATGATGATGATGATGATAGAATTTTTGCAACGTTTTAATTCTTCTCATCACGAGCACATCACACTGTGAGTGGAAACAAATATTATTTTCAAGTACATTTAGTAAATCTCGCCCTATACAGGCACAGTCAGTTTACTGATTCACTGTCCATGATATTACACTATATATGTGTAAAGGCAGGAACGTAGATACTTTAAGTACAGTTTTGCACCCACTAAAAAGCAGACTTTCCTGATCTACCGGATGACCCGCCGACATGTCGTAAAAGTACCCCCGCTAATACCAGTACACTAGTCCTGTATGAGACAGACCTAGCATGTATTCAGTATGGACGGTGGGTGTTAGCGCCGAAGTGGTGACATGTGGAGGTGTAGGAGGACTACTGGGCCGTGGGATGGGCCATTGCCCCCAAGAAATAGACCCTGAGCCTTTGCCCAGATTCGGACACGTAAAAAAATAAATAAATAAATAAAAAAAATACTGTATGGTGGGTGAGGTGAGTCACTGAAAATTTATACAGTAGGCCCCGGGTCGAGTCCCATAATTGTCATAACCTTTATGACTACAAATCTTGCAGAATTAGACGCTTAAATATACCTTCCAAAACATAGACATACGGGGTGTCTAAATGGCTCACTTGGTAAGCTGCTGTACTCACGCAGTTGCAAGCGCTGGTTCGAATCCCCGCAATATTTAATTTATTTTAATAAGTCATGGAGATTTTGATGCTGAAATACACCTTCCAAAGTAAAGAGATTTAGACTCCTCTATAGCTCAGTTGGTTGATTGTGCTGTTATATTCATCGCACTAGCTGTTCAATCGCTGGTTCGAATCCTGGCAGCATTTCCACACAACTGAGTGACAGAGCGATACTTGCTGACCTGTCATTAGTCCCCTGACTGTGCGGGTGGGATGAAGATGCTGAGAGTGGGTGAGAAGGTGAGGAAGGAGCTCAAGAGGGTGGGGGTGAGAGTGGGTAGGATTAGTTTGATGATAGTGAAGGGGGTGGGACTGTATGCCCTACAGGTATGTTTCCAGGTGTTGGGTCTCGGACTGGTGATTGTTGTGGTGCCTGTAGGGCTGGTGGTGTCGGTTGCAGCTGCCGTGTATCACCTGGTGAAGGCAGTGAAGAGGGATCTAAGAGAACGCGCGGCTCACGGCTGATTGGCTGAGTATCATGAGATTTAATTCATCTTAATGAAAATGAGATCATTGTTAAAAAATTCAAAATTTTTCAAACTTATAATGAAAAATAAAAAATATGTAATCTTTCTTTTCATTTTCTTTATTTTCCTTGTTCTTACGCCAACGCCGACAACTTCCACTGACCCCTCTATTCAGATCTTCCAGTCTCTTCCTTCAAATATACATTAATTTCATCTTCAGCTTTACCATGACAATATAATCTAGTATAGTCTGTGACACACAGAGGGATCCTTTATTATCTGAATAAACCCAGTGTATATTTCCTTCTTATGAACCTGTTCAGTAGCACATGCCGACCGCCGGGTATATGGTATAGCATACATTTACCTAAGGTACTTTATGGAAACACACAGAGTATTCGGTACACAATATAACCACTTCGTAATCCTTAGGTGTAGAGGACAATGTGCATCATGTACTTTATTTATGCACAAATGATAGTTAAATGTTCTCCACATATAAATGGTAATTTTCGAGCAATAATCCTCAGTCATCAACAACATGTGCAGTGGGAAAGACTGCGGTGTAACATAGACGCAAACAGCATGCCCAATACCCAGGCATGATGCGGGGATATACAACTTTTATTTTATTTAGATGATGATGATGATGATGATGATGATGATGATGATGATGATGATGATGATGATGATGATGATGATGATAGAATTTTTGCAACGTTTTAATTCTTCTCATCACGAGCACATCACACTGTGAGTGGAAACAAATATTATTTTCAAGTACATTTAGTAAATCTCGCCCTATACAGGCACAGTCAGTTTACTGATTCACTGTCCATGATATTACACTATATATGTGTAAAGGCAGGAACGTAGATACTTTAAGTACAGTTTTGCACCCACTAAAAAGCAGACTTTCCTGATCTACCGGATGACCCGCCGACATGTCGTAAAAGTACCCCCGCTAATACCAGTACACTAGTCCTGTATGAGACAGACCTAGCATGTATTCAGTATGGACGGTGGGTGTTAGCGCCGAAGTGGTGACATGTGGAGGTGTAGGAGGACTACTGGGCCGTGGGATGGGCCATTGCCCCCAAGAAATAGACCCTGAGCCTTTGCCCAGATTCGGACACGTAAAAAAATAAATAAATAAATAAAAAAAATACTGTATGGTGGGTGAGGTGAGTCACTGAAAATTTATACAGTAGGCCCCGGGTCGAGTCCCATAATTGTCATAACCTTTATGACTACAAATCTTGCAGAATTAGACGCTTAAATATACCTTCCAAAACATAGACATACGGGGTGTCTAAATGGCTCACTTGGTAAGCTGCTGTACTCACGCAGTTGCAAGCGCTGGTTCGAATCCCCGCAATATTTAATTTATTTTAATAAGTCATGGAGATTTTGATGCTGAAATACACCTTCCAAAGTAAAGAGATTTAGACTCCTCTATAGCTCAGTTGGTTGATTGTGCTGTTATATTCATCGCACTAGCTGTTCAATCGCTGGTTCGAATCCTGGCAGCATTTCCACACAACTGAGTGACAGAGCGATACTTGCTGACCTGTCATTAGTCCCCTGACTGTGCGGGTGGGATGAAGATGCTGAGAGTGGGTGAGAAGGTGAGGAAGGAGCTCAAGAGGGTGGGGGTGAGAGTGGGTAGGATTAGTTTGATGATAGTGAAGGGGTGGGACTGTATGCCCTACAGGTATGTTTCCAGGTGTTGGGTCTCGGACTGGTGATTGTTGTGGTGCCTGTAGGGCTGGTGGTGTCGGTTGCAGCTGCCGTGTATCACCTGGTGAAGGCAGTGAAGAGGGATCTAAGAGAACGCGCGGCTCACGGCTGATTGGCTGAGTATCATGAGATTTAATTCATCTTAATGAAAATGAGATCATTGTTAAAAAATTCAAAATTTTTCAAACTTATAATGAAAAATAAAAAATATGTAATCTTTCTTTTCATTTTCTTTATTTTCCTTGTTCTTACGCCAACGCCGACAACTTCCACTGACCCCTCTATTCAGATCTTCCAGTCTCTTCCTTCAAATATACATTAATTTCATCTTCAGCTTTACCATGACAATATAATCTAGTATAGTCTGTGACACACAGAGGGATCCTTTATTATCTGAATAAACCCAGTGTATATTTCCTTCTTATGAACCTGTTCAGTAGCACATGCCGACCGCCGGGTATATGGTATAGCATACATTTACCTAAGGTACTTTATGGAAACACACAGAGTATTCGGTACACAATATAACCACTTCGTAATCCTTAGGTGTAGAGGACAATGTGCATCATGTACTTTATTTATGCACAAATGATAGTTAAATGTTCTCCACATATAAATGGTAATTTTCGAGCAATAATCCTCAGTCATCAACAACATGTGCAGTGGGAAAGACTGCGGTGTAACATAGACGCAAACAGCATGCCCAATACCCAGGCATGATGCGGGGATATACAACTTTTATTTTATTTAGATGATGATGATGATGATGATGATGATGATGATGATGATGATGATGATGATGATGATGATGATGATGATGATGATGATGATGATGATGATGATGATGATGATGATGATGATGATGATAGAATTTTTGCAACGTTTTAATTCTTCTCATCACGAGCACATCACACTGTGAGTGGAAACAAATATTATTTTCAAGTACATTTAGTAAATCTCGCCCTATACAGGCACAGTCAGTTTACTGATTCACTGTCCATGATATTACACTATATATGTGTAAAGGCAGGAACGTAGATACTTTAAGTACAGTTTTGCACCCACTAAAAAGCAGACTTTCCTGATCTACCGGATGACCCGCCGACATGTCGTAAAAGTACCCCCGCTAATACCAGTACACTAGTCCTGTATGAGACAGACCTAGCATGTATTCAGTATGGACGGTGGGTGTTAGCGCCGAAGTGGTGACATGTGGAGGTGTAGGAGGACTACTGGGCCGTGGGATGGGCCATTGCCCCCAAGAAATAGACCCTGAGCCTTTGCCCAGATTCGGACACGTAAAAAAAATAAATAAATAAATAAAAAAAATACTGTATGGTGGGTGAGGTGAGTCACTGAAAATTTATACAGTAGGCCCCGGGTCGAGTCCCATAATTGTCATAACCTTTATGACTACAAATCTTGCAGAATTAGACGCTTAAATATACCTTCCAAAACATAGACATACGGGGTGTCTAAATGGCTCACTTGGTAAGCTGCTGTACTCACGCAGTTGCAAGCGCTGGTTCGAATCCCCGCAATATTTAATTTATTTTAATAAGTCATGGAGATTTAGATGCTGAAATACACCTTCCAAAGTAAAGAGATTTAGACTCCTCTATAGCTCAGTTGGTTGATTGTGCTGTTATATTCATCGCACTAGCTGTTCAATCGCTGGTTCGAATCCTGGCAGCATTTCCACACAACTGAGTGACAGAGCGATACTTGCTGACCTGTCATTAGTCCCCTGACTGTGCGGGTGGGATGAAGATGCTGAGAGTGGGTGAGAAGGTGAGGAAGGAGCTCAAGAGGGTGGGGGTGAGAGTGGGTAGGATTAGTTTGATGATAGTGAAGGGGGTGGGACTGTATGCCCTACAGGTATGTTTCCAGGTGTTGGGTCTCGGACTGGTGATTGTTGTGGTGCCTGTAGGGCTGGTGGTGTCGGTTGCAGCTGCCGTGTATCACCTGGTGAAGGCAGTGAAGAGGGATCTAAGAGAACGCGCGGCTCACGGCTGATTGGCTGAGTATCATGAGATTTAATTCATCTTAATGAAAATGAGATCATTGTTAAAAAATTCAAAATTTTTCAAACTTATAATGAAAAATAAAAAATATGTAATCTTTCTTTTCATTTTCTTTATTTTCCTTGTTCTTACGCCAACGCCGACAACTTCCACTGACCCCTCTATTCAGATCTTCCAGTCTCTTCCTTCAAATATACATTAATTTCATCTTCAGCTTTACCATGACAATATAATCTAGTATAGTCTGTGACACACAGAGGGATCCTTTATTATCTGAATAAACCCAGTGTATATTTCCTTCTTATGAACCTGTTCAGTAGCACATGCCGACCGCCGGGTATATGGTATAGCATACATTTACCTAAGGTACTTTATGGAAACACACAGAGTATTCGGTACACAATATAACCACTTCGTAATCCTTAGGTGTAGAGGACAATGTGCATCATGTACTTTATTTATGCACAAATGATAGTTAAATGTTCTCTACATACAAATGGTAATTCTCGAGCAATAATCCTCAGTCATCAACAACATGTGCAGTGGAAAAGACTGCGGTGTAACATAGACGCAAACGGCATGCCCAATACCCAGGCATGATGCAGGGATATACAACTTATATTTTATTTAAATAATGATGATGATGATGATGATGATGATGATGATGATGATGATGATGATGATGATGATGATGATCATGATCATGATGATGATGATGATGATGATGATCATGATGATGATGATGATGATGATGATGATGATGATGATGATGATGATGATGATGATGATGATGATGATGATGATGATGATGATGATGATGATGATGATGATGATGATGATGATGATGATGATGATGATGATGATGATGATGATGATGATGATGATGATGATGATAGAATTTTTGCAACGTTTTAATTCTTCTCATCACGAGCACATCACACTGTGAGTGGAAACAAATATTATTTTCAAGTACATTTAGTAAATCTCGCCCTATACAGGCACAGTCAGTTTACTGATTCACTGTCCATGATATTACACTATATATGTGTAAAGGCAGGAACGTAGATACTTTAAGTACAGTTTTGCACCCACTAAAAAGCAGACTTTCCTGATCTACCGGATGACCCGCCGACATGTCGTAAAAGTACCCCCGCTAATACCAGTACACTAGTCCTGTATGAGACAGACCTAGCATGTATTCAGTATGGACGGTGGGTGTTAGCGCCGAAGTGGTGACATGTGGAGGTGTAGGAGGACTACTGGGCCGTGGGATGGGCCATTGCCCCCAAGAAATAGACCCTGAGCCTTTGCCCAGATTCGGACACGTAAAAAAATAAATAAATAAATAAAAAAAATACTGTATGGTGGGTGAGGTGAGTCACTGAAAATTTATACAGTAGGCCCCGGGTCGAGTCCCATAATTGTCATAACCTTTATGACTACAAATCTTGCAGAATTAGACGCTTAAATATACCTTCCAAAACATAGACATACGGGGTGTCTAAATGGCTCACTTGGTAAGCTGCTGTACTCACGCAGTTGCAAGCGCTGGTTCGAATCCCCGCAATATTTAATTTATTTTAATAAGTCATGGAGATTTAGATGCTGAAATACACCTTCCAAAGTAAAGAGATTTAGACTCCTCTATAGCTCAGTTGGTTGATTGTGCTGTTATATTCATCGCACTAGCTGTTCAATCGCTGGTTCGAATCCTGGCAGCATTTCCACACAACTGAGTGACAGAGCGATACTTGCTGACCTGTCATTAGTCCCCTGACTGTGCGGGTGGGATGAAGATGCTGAGAGTGGGTGAGAAGGTGAGGAAGGAGCTCAAGAGGGTGGGGGTGAGAGTGGGTAGGATTAGTTTGATGATAGTGAAGGGGGTGGGACTGTATGCCCTACAGGTATGTTTCCAGGTGTTGGGTCTCGGACTGGTGATTGTTGTGGTGCCTGTAGGGCTGGTGGTGTCGGTTGCAGCTGCCGTGTATCACCTGGTGAAGGCAGTGAAGAGGGATCTAAGAGAACGCGCGGCTCACGGCTGATTGGCTGAGTATCATGAGATTTAATTCATCTTAATGAAAATGAGATCATTGTTAAAAAATTCAAAATTTTTCAAACTTATAATGAAAAATAAAAAATATGTAATCTTTCTTTTCATTTTCTTTATTTTCCTTGTTCTTACGCCAACGCCGACAACTTCCACTGACCCCTCTATTCAGATCTTCCAGTCTCTTCCTTCAAATATACATTAATTTCATCTTCAGCTTTACCATGACAATATAATCTAGTATAGTCTGTGACACACAGAGGGATCCTTTATTATCTGAATAAACCCAGTGTATATTTCCTTCTTATGAACCTGTTCAGTAGCACATGCCGACCGCCGGGTATATGGTATAGCATACATTTACCTAAGGTACTTTATGGAAACACACAGAGTATTCGGTACACAATATAACCACTTCGTAATCCTTAGGTGTAGAGGACAATGTGCATCATGTACTTTATTTATGCACAAATGATAGTTAAATGTTCTCCACATATAAATGGTAATTTTCGAGCAATAATCCTCAGTCATCAACAACATGTGCAGTGGGAAAGACTGCGGTGTAACATAGACGCAAACAGCATGCCCAATACCCAGGCATGATGCGGGGATATACAACTTTTATTTTATTTAGATGATGATGATGATGATGATGATGATGATGATGATGATGATGATGATGATGATGATGATGATGATGATGATGATGATGATGATGATGATGATAGAATTTTTGCAACGTTTTAATTCTTCTCATCACGAGCACATCACACTGTGAGTGGAAACAAATATTATTTTCAAGTACATTTAGTAAATCTCGCCCTATACAGGCACAGTCAGTTTACTGATTCACTGTCCATGATATTACACTATATATGTGTAAAGGCAGGAACGTAGATACTTTAAGTACAGTTTTGCACCCACTAAAAAGCAGACTTTCCTGATCTACCGGATGACCCGCCGACATGTCGTAAAAGTACCCCCGCTAATACCAGTACACTAGTCCTGTATGAGACAGACCTAGCATGTATTCAGTATGGACGGTGGGTGTTAGCGCCGAAGTGGTGACATGTGGAGGTGTAGGAGGACTACTGGGCCGTGGGATGGGCCATTGCCCCCAAGAAATAGACCCTGAGCCTTTGCCCAGATTCGGACACGTAAAAAAAATAAATAAATAAATAAAAAAAATACTGTATGGTGGGTGAGGTGAGTCACTGAAAATTTATACAGTAGGCCCCGGGTCGAGTCCCATAATTGTCATAACCTTTATGACTACAAATCTTGCAGAATTAGACGCTTAAATATACCTTCCAAAACATAGACATACGGGGTGTCTAAATGGCTCACTTGGTAAGCTGCTGTACTCACGCAGTTGCAAGCGCTGGTTCGAATCCCCGCAATATTTAATTTATTTTAATAAGTCATGGAGATTTAGATGCTGAAATACACCTTCCAAAGTAAAGAGATTTAGACTCCTCTATAGCTCAGTTGGTTGATTGTGCTGTTATATTCATCGCACTAGCTGTTCAATCGCTGGTTCGAATCCTGGCAGCATTTCCACACAACTGAGTGACAGAGCGATACTTGCTGACCTGTCATTAGTCCCCTGACTGTGCGGGTGGGATGAAGATGCTGAGAGTGGGTGAGAAGGTGAGGAAGGAGCTCAAGAGGGTGGGGGTGAGAGTGGGTAGGATTAGTTTGATGATAGTGAAGGGGGTGGGACTGTATGCCCTACAGGTATGTTTCCAGGTGTTGGGTCTCGGACTGGTGATTGTTGTGGTGCCTGTAGGGCTGGTGGTGTCGGTTGCAGCTGCCGTGTATCACCTGGTGAAGGCAGTGAAGAGGGATCTAAGAGAACGCGCGGCTCACGGCTGATTGGCTGAGTATCATGAGATTTAATTCATCTTAATGAAAATGAGATCATTGTTAAAAAATTCAAAATTTTTCAAACTTATAATGAAAAATAAAAAATATGTAATCTTTCTTTTCATTTTCTTTATTTTCCTTGTTCTTACGCCAACGCCGACAACTTCCACTGACCCCTCTATTCAGATCTTCCAGTCTCTTCCTTCAAATATACATTAATTTCATCTTCAGCTTTACCATGACAATATAATCTAGTATAGTCTGTGACACACAGAGGGATCCTTTATTATCTGAATAAACCCAGTGTATATTTCCTTCTTATGAACCTGTTCAGTAGCACATGCCGACCGCCGGGTATATGGTATAGCATACATTTACCTAAGGTACTTTATGGAAACACACAGAGTATTCGGTACACAATATAACCACTTCGTAATCCTTAGGTGTAGAGGACAATGTGCATCATGTACTTTATTTATGCACAAATGATAGTTAAATGTTCTCCACATATAAATGGTAATTTTCGAGCAATAATCCTCAGTCATCAACAACATGTGCAGTGGGAAAGACTGCGGTGTAACATAGACGCAAACAGCATGCCCAATACCCAGGCATGATGCGGGGATATACAACTTTTATTTTATTTAGATGATGATGATGATGATGATGATGATGATGATGATGATGATGATGATGATGATGATGATGATGATGATGATGATGATGATGATGATGATGATGATGATGATGATGATGATGATGATGATGATGATGATGATGATGATGATGATGATGATGATGATGATGATGATGATGATGATGATGATGATGATAGAATTTTTGCAACGTTTTAATTCTTCTCATCACGAGCACATCACACTGTGAGTGGAAACAAATATTATTTTCAAGTACATTTAGTAAATCTCGCCCTATACAGGCACAGTCAGTTTACTGATTCACTGTCCATGATATTACACTATATATGTGTAAAGGCAGGAACGTAGATACTTTAAGTACAGTTTTGCACCCACTAAAAAGCAGACTTTCCTGATCTACCGGATGACCCGCCGACATGTCGTAAAAGTACCCCCGCTAATACCAGTACACTAGTCCTGTATGAGACAGACCTAGCATGTATTCAGTATGGACGGTGGGTGTTAGCGCCGAAGTGGTGACATGTGGAGGTGTAGGAGGACTACTGGGCCGTGGGATGGGCCATTGCCCCCAAGAAATAGACCCTGAGCCTTTGCCCAGATTCGGACACGTAAAAAAAATAAATAAATAAAATACTGTATGGTGGGTGAGGTGAGTCACTGAAAATTTATACAGTAGGCCCCGGGTCGAGTCCCATAATTGTCATAACCTTTATGACTACAAATCTTGCAGAATTAGACGCTTAAATATACTTCTCATCACGAGCACATCACACTGTGAGTGGAAACAAGTATTATTTTCAAGTACATTTAGTAAATCTCGCCCTATACAGGCACAGTCAGTTTACTGATTCACTGTCCATGATATTACACTATATATGTGTAAAGGCAGGAACGTAGATACTTTAAGTACAGTTTTGCACCCACTAAAAAGCAGACTTTCCTGATCTACCGGATGACCCGCCGACATGTCGTAAAAGTACCCCCGCTAATACCAGTACACTAGTCCTGTATGAGACAGACCTAGCATGTATTCAGTATGGACGGTGGGTGTTAGCGCCGAAGTGGTGACATGTGGAGGTGTAGGAGGACTACTGGGCCGTGGGATGGGCCATTGCCCCCAAGAAATAGACCCTGAGCCTTTGCCCAGTTTCGGACACGTAAAAAAAATAAATAAATAAATAAAAAAAATACTGTATGGTGGGTGAGGTGAGTCACTGATAATTTATACAGTAGGCCCCGTGTCGAGTCCCATAATTATCATAACCTTTATGACTACAAAGCTTGCAGAATTAGACGCTTAAATATACCTTCCAAAACATAGACATACGGGGTGTCTAAATGGCTCACTTG
>NC_136955.1:16963122-16988122 GCF_032717465.1 Coenobita brevimanus | reverse complement strand
TGACTCACCTCACCCACCATACAGTATTTTATTTATTTATTTATTTATTTTTTTTACGTGTCCGAATCTGGGCAAAGGCTCAGGGTCTATTTCTTGGGGGCAATGGCCCATCCCACGGCCCAGTAGTCCTCCTACACCTCCACATGTCACCACTTCGGCGCTAACACCCACCGTCCATACTGAATACATGCTAGGTCTGTCTCATACAGGACTAGTGTACTGGTATTAGCGGGGGTACTTTTACGACATGTCGGCGGGTCATCCGGTAGATCAGGAAAGTCTGCTTTTTAGTGAGTGCAAAACTGTACTTAAAGTATCTACGTTCCTACCTTTACACATATATAGTGTAATATCATGGACAGTGAATCAGTAAACTCACTGTGCCTGTATAGGGCGAGATTTACTAAATGTACTTGAAAATAATATTTGTTTCCACTCACAGTGTGATGTGCTCGTAATGAGAAGAATTAAAACGTTGCAAAAATTCTATCATCATCATCATCATCATCATCATCATCATCATCATCATCCATCATCATCATCATCCATCATCATCATCATCATCATCAATGATCATGATCATGATCATGATCAGCATCATCATCATCATCATCATGTAAATAAAATAAAAGTTGTATATCCCCGCATCATGCCTGGGTATTGGGCATGCTGTTTGCGTCTATGTTACACCGCAGTCTTTCCCACTGCACATGTTGTTGATGACTGAGGATTATTGCTCGAAAATTACCATTTATATGTGGAGAACATTTAACTATCATTTGTGCATAAATAAAGTACATGATGCACATTGTCCTCTACACCTAAGGATTACGAAGTGGTTATATTGTGTACCGAATACTCTGTGTGTTTCCATAAAGTACCTTAGGTAAATGTATGCTATACCATATACCCGGCGGTCGGCATGTGCTACTGAACAGGTTCATAAGAAGGAAATATACACTGGGTTTATTCAGATAATAAAGGATCCCTCTGTGTGTCACAGATTATACTAGATTATATTGTCATGGTAAAGCTGAAGATGAAATTAATGTATATTTGAAGGAAGAGACTGGAAGATCTGAATAGAGGGGTCAGTGGAAGTTGTCGGCGTTGGCGTAAGAACAAGGAAAATAAAGAAAATGAAAAGAAAGATTACATATTTTTTATTTTTCATTATAAGTTTGAAAAATTTTGAATTTTTTAACAATGATCTCATTTTCATTAAGATGAATTAAATCTCATGATACTCAGCCAATCAGCCGTGAGCCGCGCGTTCTCTTAGATCCCTCTTCACTGCCTTCACCAGGTGATACACGGCAGCTGCAACCGACACCACCAGCCCTACAGGCACCACAACAATCACCAGTCCGAGACCCAACACCTGGAAACATACCTGTAGGGCATACAGTCCCACCCCCTTCACTATCATCAAACTAATCCTACCCACTCTCACCCCCACCCTCTTGAGCTCCTTCCTCACCTTCTCACCCACTCTCAGCATCTTCATCCCACCCGCACAGTCAGGGGACTAATGACAGGTCAGCAAGTATCGCTCTGTCACTCAGTTGTGTGGAAATGCTGCCAGGATTCGAACCAGCGATTGAACAGCTAGTGCGATGAATATAACAGCACAATCAACCAACTGAGCTATAGAGGAGTCTCAATCTCTTTACTTTGGAAGGTGTATTTCAGCATCTAAATCTCCATGACTTATTAAAATAAATTAAATATTGCGGGGATTCGAACCAGCGCTTGCAACTGCGTGAGTACAGCAGCTTACCAAGTGAGCCATTTAGACACCCCGTATGTCTATGTTTTGGAAGGTATATTTAAGCGTCTAATTCTGCAAGATTTGTAGTCATAAAGGTTATGACAATTATGGGACTCGACCCGGGGCCTACTGTATAAATTTTCAGTGACTCACCTCACCCACCATACAGTATTTTATTTATTTATTTATTTTTTTTTTTTACGTGTCCGAATCTGGGCAAAGGCTCAGGGTCTATTTCTTGGGGGCAATGGCCCATCCCACGGCCCAGTAGTCCTCCTACACCTCCACATGTCACCACTTCGGCGCTAACACCCACCGTCCATACTGAATACATGCTAGGTCTGTCTCATACAGGACTAGTGTACTGGTATTAGCGGGGGTACTTTTACGACATGTCGGCGGGTCATCCGGTAGATCAGGAAAGTCTGCTTTTTAGTGGGTGCAAAACTGTACTTAAAGTATCTACGTTCCTGCCTTTACACATATATAGTGTAATATCATGGACAGTGAATCAGTAAACTGACTGTGCCTGTATAGGGCGAGATTTACTAAATGTACTTGAAAATAATATTTGTTTCCACTCACAGTGTGATGTGCTCGTGATGAGAAGAATTAAAACGTTGCAAAAATTCTATCATCATCATCATCATCATCATCATCATCATCATCATCATCATCATCATCATCATCATCATCATCATCATCATCATCATCATCATGTAAATAAAATAAAAGTTGTATATCCCCGCATCATGCCTGGGTATTGGGCATGTTGTTTGCGTCTATGTTACACCGCAGTCTTTCCCACTGCACATGTTGTTGATGACTGAGGATTATTGCTCGAAAATTACCATTTATATGTGGAGAACATTTAACTATCATTTGTGCATAAATAAAGTACATGATGCACATTGTCCTCTACACCTAAGGATTACGAAGTGGTTATATTGTGTACCGAATACTCTGTGTGTTTCCATAAAGTACCTTAGGTAAATGTATGCTATACCATATACCCGGCGGTCGGCATGTGCTACTGAACAGGTTCATAAGAAGGAAATATACACTGGGTTTATTCAGATAATAAAGGATCCCTCTGTGTGTCACAGACTATACTAGATTATATTGTCATGGTAAAGCTGAAGATGAAATTAATGTATATTTGAAGGAAGAGACTGGAAGATCTGAATAGAGGAGTCAGTGGAAGTTGTCGGCGTTGGCGTAAGAACAAGGAAAATAAAGAAAATGAAAAGAAAGATTACATATTTTTTATTTTTCATTATAAGTTTGAAAAATTTTGAATTTTTTAACAATGATCTCATTTTCATTAAGATGAATTAAATCTCATGATACTCAGCCAATCAGCCGTGAGCCGCGCGTTCTCTTAGATCCCTCTTCACTGCCTTCACCAGGTGATACACGGCAGCTGCAACCGACACCACCAGCCCTACAGGCACCACAACAATCACCAGTCCGAGACCCAACACCTGGAAACATACCTGTAGGGCATACAGTCCCACACCCTTCACTATCATCAAACTAATCCTACCCACTCTCACCCCCACCCTCTTGAGCTCCTTCCTCACCTTCTCACCCACTCTCAGCATCTTCATCCCACCCGCACAGTCAGGGGACTAATGACAGGTCAGCAAGTATCGCTCTGTCACTCAGTTGTGTGGAAATGCTGCCAGGATTCGAACCAGCGATTGAACAGCTAGTGCGATGAATATAACAGCACAATCAACCAACTGAGCTATAGAGGAGTCTAAATCTCTTTACTTTGGAAGGTGTATTTCAGCATCTAAATCTCCATGACTTATTAAAATAAATTAAATATTGCGGGGATTCGAACCAGCGCTTGCAACTGCGTGAGTACAGCAGCTTACCAAGTGAGCCATTTAGACACCCCGTATGTCTATGTTTTGGAAGGTATATTTAAGCGTCTAATTCTGCAAGATTTGTAGTCATAAAGGTTATGACAATTATGGGACTCGACCCGGGGCCTACTGTATAAATTTTCAGTGACTCACCTCACCCACCATACAGTATTTTATTTATTTATTTATTTATTTTTTTTACGTGTCCGAATCTGGGCAAAGGCTCAGGGTCTATTTCTTGGGGGCAATGGCCCATCCCACGGCCCAGTAGTCCTCCTACACCTCCACATGTCACCACTTCGGCGCTAACACCCACCGTCCATACTGAATACATGCTAGGTCTGTCTCATACAGGACTAGTGTACTAGTATTAGCGGGGGTACTTTTACGACATGTCGGCGGGTCATCCGGTAGATCAGGAAAGTCTGCTTTTTAGTGGGTGCAAAACTGTACTTAAAGTATCTACGTTCCTGCCTTTACACATATATAGTGTAATATCATGGACAGTGAATCAGTAAACTGACTGTGCCTGTATAGGGCGAGATTTACTAAATGTACTTGAAAATAATATTTGTTTCCACTCACAGTGTGATGTGCTCGTGATGAGAAGAATTAAAACGTTGCAAAAATTCTATCATCATCCTCATCATCCTCATCATCATCATCAATCATCATCATCATCATCATCATCATCATCATCATCATCATCATCATCATCATCATCATCATCATCATCATCTAAATAAAATAAAAGTTGTATATCCCCGCATCATGCCAGGGTATTGGGCATGCTGTTTGCGTCTATGTTACACCGCAGTCTTTCCCACTGCACATGTTGTTGATGACTGAGGATTATTGCTCGAAAATTACCATTTATATGTGGAGAACATTTAACTATCATTTGTGCATAAATAAAGTACATGATGCACATTGTCGTCTACACCTAAGGATTACGAAGTGGTTATATTGTGTACCGAATACTCTGTGTGTTTCCATAAAGTACCTTAGGTAAATGTATGCTATACCATATACCCGGCGGTCGGCATGTGCTACTGAACAGGTTCATAAGAAGGAAATATACACTGGGTTTATTCAGATAATAAAGGATCCCTCTGTGTGTCACAGACTATACTAGATTATATTGTCATGGTAAAGCTGAAGATGAAATTAATGTATATTTGAAGGAAGAGACTGGAAGATCTGAATAGAGGGGTCAGTGGAAGTTGTCGGCGTTGGCGTAAGAACAAGGAAAATAAAGAAAATGAAAAGAAAGATTACATTTTTTTATTTTTTTATTATAAGTTTGAAAATTTTTGAATTTTTTAACAATGATCTCATTTTCATTAAGATGAATTAAATCTCATGATACTCAGCCAATCAGCCGTGAGCCGCGCGTTCTCTTAGATCCCTCTTCACTGCCTTCACCAGGTGATACACGGCAGCTGCAACCGACACCACCAGCCCTACAGGCACCACAACAATCACCAGTCCGAGACCCAACACCTGGAAACATACCTGTAGGGCATACAGTCCCACCCCCTTCACTATCATCAAACTAATCCTACCCACTCTCACCCCCACCCTCTTGAGCTCCTTCCTCACCTTCTCACCCACTCTCAGCATCTTCATCCCACCCGCACAGTCAGGGGACTAATGACAGGTCAGCAAGTATCGCTCTGTCACTCAGTTGTGTGGAAATGCTGCCAGGATTCGAACCAGCGATTGAACAGCTAGTGCGATGAATATAACAGCACAATCAACCAACTGAGCTATAGAGGAGTCTAAATCTCTTTACTTTGGAAGGTGTATTTCAGCATCTAAATCTCCATGACTTATTAAAATAAATTAAATATTGCGGGGATTCGAACCAGCGCTTGCAACTGCGTGAGTACAGCAGCTTACCAAGTGAGCCATTTAGACACCCCGTATGTCTATGTTTTGGAAGGTATATTTAAGCGTCTAATTCTGCAAGATTTGTAGTCATAAAGGTTATGACAATTATGGGACTCGACCCGGGGCCTACTGTATAAATTTTCAGTGACTCACCTCACCCACCATACAGTATTTTTTTTTTTTTTTTTTTTACGTGTCCGAATCTGGGCAAAGGCTCAGGGTCTATTTCTTGGGGGCAATGGCCCATCCCACGGCCCAGTAGTCCTCCTACACCTCCACATGTCACCACTTCGGCGCTAACACCCACCGTCCATACTGAATACATGCTAGGTCTGTCTCATACAGGACTAGTGTACTGGTATTAGCGGGGGTACTTTTACGACATGTCGGCGGGTCATCCGGTAGATCAGGAAAGTCTGCTTTTTAGTGGGTGCAAAACTGTACTTAAAGTATCTACGTTCCTGCCTTTACACATATATAGTGTAATATCATGGACAGTGAATCAGTAAACTGACTGTGCCTGTATAGGGCGAGATTTACTAAATGTACTTGAAAATAATATTTGTTTCCACTCACAGTGTGATGTGCTCGTGATGAGAAGAATTAAAACGTTGCAAAAATTCTATCATCATCATCATCATCATCATCATCATCATCATCTAAATAAAATAAAAGTTGTATATCCCCGCATCATGCCTGGGTATTGGGCATGCTGTTTGCGTCTATGTTACACCGCAGTCTTTCCCACTGCACATGTTGTTGATGACTGAGGATTATTGCTCGAAAATTACCATTTATATGTGGAGAACATTTAACTATCATTTGTGCATAAATAAAGTACATGATGCACATTGTCCTCTACACCTAAGGATTACGAAGTGGTTATATTGTGTACCGAATACTCTGTGTGTTTCCATAAAGTACCTTAGGTAAATGTATGCTATACCATATACCCGGCGGTCGGCATGTGCTACTGAACAGGTTCATAAGAAGGAAATATACACTGGGTTTATTCAGATAATAAAGGATCCCTCTGTGTGTCACAGACTATACTAGATTATATTGTCATGGTAAAGCTGAAGATGAAATTAATGTATATTTGAAGGAAGAGACTGGAAGATCTGAATAGAGGGGTCAGTGGAAGTTGTCGGCGTTGGCGTAAGAACAAGGAAAATAAAGAAAATGAAAAGAAAGATTACATATTTTTTATTTTTCATTATAAGTTTGAAAAATTTTGAATTTTTTAACAATGATCTCATTTTCATTAAGATGAATTAAATCTCATGATACTCAGCCAATCAGCCGTGAGCCGCGCGTTCTCTTAGATCCCTCTTCACTGCCTTCACCAGGTGATACACGGCAGCTGCAACCGACACCACCAGCCCTACAGGCACCACAACAATCACCAGTCCGAGACCCAACACCTGGAAACATACCTGTAGGGCATACAGTCCCACACCCTTCTCTATCATCAAACTAATCCTACCCACTCTCACCCCCACCCTCTTGAGCTCCTTCCTCACCTTCTCACCCACTCTCAGCATCTTCATCCCACCCGCACAGTCAGGGGACTAATGACAGGTCAGCAAGTATCGCTCTGTCACTCAGTTGTGTGGAAATGCTGCCAGGATTCGAACCAGCGATTGAACAGCTAGTGCGATGAATATAACAGCACAATCAACCAACTGAGCTATAGAGGAGTCTAAATCTCTTTACTTTGGAAGGTGTATTTCAGCATCTAAATCTCCATGACTTATTAAAATAAATTAAATATTGCGGGGATTCGAACCAGCGCTTGCAACTGCGTGAGTACAGCAGCTTACCAAGTGAGCCATTTAGACACCCCGTATGTCTATGTTTTGGAAGGTATATTTAAGCGTCTAATTCTGCAAGATTTGTAGTCATAAAGGTTATGACAATTATGGGACTCGACCCGGGGCCTACTGTATAAATTTTCAGTGACTCACCTCACCCACCAAGCAGTATTTTATTTATTTATTTATTTATTTTTTTTACGTGTCCGAATCTGGGCAAAGGCTCAGGGTCTATTTCTTGGGGGCAATGGCCCATCCCACGGCCCAGTAGTCCTCCTACACCTCCACATGTCACCACTTTGGCGCTAACACCCACCGTCCATACTGAATACATGCTAGGTCTGTCTCATACAGGACTAGTGTACTGGTATTAGCGGGGGTACTTTTACGACATGTCGGCGGGTCATCCGGTAGATCAGGAGTCTGCTATTTAGTGGGTGCAAAACTGTACTTAAAGTATCTACGTTCCTGCCTTTACACATATATAGTGTAATATTATGGACAGTGAATCAGTAAACTGACTGTGCCTGTATAGGGCGAGATTTACTAAATGTACTTGAAAATAATATTTCTTTCCACTCACAGTGTGATGTGCTCGTGATGAGAAGAATTAAAACGTTGCAAAAATTCTATCATCATCATCATCATCATCATCATCATCATCATCATCATCATCATCATCAATCGTCATCATCACCATCATCATCATCATCATCATCATCATCATCATCATCATCATCTAAATAAAATAAAAGTTGTATATCCCCGCATCATGCCTGGGTATTGGGCATGCTGTTTGCGTCTATGTTACACCGTAGTCTTTCCCACTGCACATGTTGTTGATGACTGAGGATTATTGCTCGAAAATTACCATTTATATGTGGAGAACATTTAACTATCATTTGTGCATAAATAAAGTACATGATGCACATTGTCCTCTACACCTAAGGATTACGAAGTGGTTATATTGTGTACCGAATACTCTGTGTGTTTCCATAAAGTACCTTAGGTAAATGTATGCTATACCATATACCCGGCGGTCGGCATGTGCTACTGAACAGGTTCATAAGAAGGAAATATACACTGGGTTTATTCAGATAATAAAGGATCCCTCTGTGTGTCACAGACTATACTAGATTATATTGTCATGGTAAAGCTGAAGATGAAATTAATGTATATTTGAAGGAAGAGACTGGAAGATCTGAATAGAGGGGTCAGTGGAAGTTGTCGGCGTTGGCGTAAGAACAAGGAAAATAAAGAAAATGAAAAGAAAGATTACATATTTTTTATTTTTCATTATAAGTTTGAAAAATTTTGAATTTTTTAACAATGATCTCATTTTCATTAAGATGAATTAAATCTCATGATACTCAGCCAATCAGCCGTGAGCCGCGCGTTCTCTTAGATCCCTCTTCACTGCCTTCACCAGGTGATACACGGCAGCTGCAACCGACACCACCAGCCCTACAGGCACCACAACAATCACCAGTCCGAGACCCAACACCTGGAAACATACCTGTAGGGCATACAGTCCCACCCCCTTCACTATCATCAAACTAATCCTACCCACTCTCACCCCCACCCTCTTGAGCTCCTTCCTCACCTTCTCACCCACTCTCAGCATCTTCATCCCACCCGCACAGTCAGATGACTAATGACAGGTCAGCAAGTATCGCTCTGTCACTCAGTTGTGTGGAAATGCTGCCAGGATTCGAACCAGCGATTGAACAGCTAGTGCGATGAATATAACAGCACAATCAACCAACTGAGCTATAGAGCAGTCTAAATCTCTTTTCTTTGGAAGGTGTATTTCAGCATCTAAATCTCCATGACTTATTAAAATAAATTAAATATTGCGGGGATTCGAACCAGCGCTTGCAACTGCGTGAGTACAGCAGCTTACCAAGTGAGCCATTTAGACACCCCGTATGTCT
Source organism: Coenobita brevimanus (assembly GCF_032717465.1). Lineage (NCBI taxonomy): Eukaryota > Metazoa > Arthropoda > Malacostraca > Decapoda > Coenobitidae > Coenobita > Coenobita brevimanus. The sequence goes on along the minus strand of NC_136955.1, from coordinate 16,978,836 downwards.
ATGTTTTGGAAGGTATATTTAAGCGTCTAATTCTGCAAGATTTGTAGTCATAAAGGTTATGACAATTATGGGACTCGACCCGGGGCCTACTGTATAAATTTTCAGTGACTCACCTCACCCACCATACAGTATTTTATTTATTTATTTATTTTTTTTTACGTGTCCGAATCTGGGCAAAGGCTCAGGGTCTATTTCTTGGGGGCAATGGCCCATCCCACGGCCCAGTAGTCCTCCTACACCTCCACATGTCACCACTTCGGCGCTAACACCCACCGTCCATACTGAATACATGCTAGGTCTGTCTCATACAGGACTAGTGTACTGGTATTAGCGGGGGTACTTTTACGACATGTCGGCGGGTCATCCGGTAGATCAGGAAAGTCTGCTTTTTAGTGGGTGCAAAACTGTACTTAAAGTATCTACGTTCCTGCCTTTACACATATATAGTGTAATATCATGGACAGTGAATCAGTAAACTGACTGTGCCTGTATAGGGCGAGATTTACTAAATGTACTTGAAAATAATATTTGTTTCCACTCACAGTGTGATGTGCTCGTGATGAGAAGAATTAAAACGTTGCAAAAATTCTATCATCATCATCATCATCATCATCATCATCATCATCATCATCATCATCATTATTATTTAAATAAAATATAAGTTGTATATCCCTGCATCATGCCTGGGTATTGGGCATGCCGTTTGCGTCTATGTTACACCGCAGTCTTTTCCACTGCACATGTTGTTGATGACTGAGGATTATTGCTCGAGAATTACCATTTGTATATGTAGAACATTTAACTATCATCTGTGCATAAATAAAGTACTTGATGCACATTGTCCTCTACACCTAAGTATTACGAAGTGGTTATATTGTGTACCGAATACTCTGTGTGTTTCCATAAAGTACCTTAGGTAAATGTATGCTATACCATATACCCGGCGGTCGGCATGTGCTACTGAACAGGTTCATAAGAAGGAAATATACACTGGGTTTATTCAGATAATAAAGGATCCCTCTGTGTGTCACAGACTATACTAGATTATATTGTCATGGTAAAGCTGAAGATGAAATTAATGTATATTTGAAGGAAGAGACTGGAAGATCTGAATAGAGTGGTCAGTGGAAGTTGTCGGCGTTGGCGTAAGAACAAGGAAAATAAAGAAAATGAAAAGAAAGATTACATATTTTTTATTTTTCATTATAAGTTTGAAAAATTTTGAATTTTTTAACAATGATCTCATTTTCATTAAGATGAATTAAATCTCATGATACTCAGCCAATCAGCCGTGAGCCGCGCGTTCTCTTAGATCCCTCTTCACTGCCTTCACCAGGTGATACACGGCAGCTGCAACCGACACCACCAGCCCTACAGGCACCACAACAATCACCAGTCCGAGACCCAACACCTGGAAACATACCTGTAGGGCATACAGTTCCACACCCTTCTCTATCATCAAACTAATCCTACCCACTCTCACCCCCACCCTCTTGAGCTCCTTCCTCACCTTCTCACCCACTCTCAGCATCTTCATCCCACCCGCACAGTCAGGGGACTAATGACAGGTCAGCAAGTATCGCTCTGTCACTCAGTTGTGTGGAAATGCTGCCAGGATTCGAACCAGCGATTGAACAGCTAGTGCGATGAATATAACAGCACAATCAACCAACTGAGCTATAGAGGAGTCTAAATCTCTGCACTTTGGAAGGTGTATTTCAGCATCTAAATCTCCATGACTTATTAAAATAAATTAAATATTGCGGGGATTCGAACCAGCGCTTGCAACTGCGTGAGTACAGCAGCTTACCAAGTGAGCCATTTAAACACCCCGTATGTCTATGTTTTGGAAGGTATATTTAAGCGTCTAATTCTGCAAGATTTGTAGTCATAAAGGTTATGACAATTATGGGACTCGACCCGGGGCCTACTGTATAAATTTTCAGTGACTCACCTCACCCACCATACAGTATTTTTTTTTTTTTTTTTTACGTGTCCGAATCTGGGCAAAGGCTCAGGGTCTATTTCTTGGGGGCAATGGCCCATCCCACGGCCCAGTAGTCCTCCTACACCTCCACATGTCACCACTTCGGCGCTAACACCCACCGTCCATACTGAATACATGCTAGGTCTGTCTCATACAGGACTAGTGTACTGGTATTAGCGGGGGTACTTTTACGACATGTCGGCGGGTCATCCGGTAGATCATGAAAGTCTGCTTTTTAGTGGGTGCAAAACTGTACTTAAAGTATCTACGTTCCTGCCTTTACACATATATAGTGTAATATCATGGACAGTGAATCAGTAAACTGACTGTGCCTGTATAGGGCGAGATTTACTAAATGTACTTGAAAATAATATTTGTTTCCACTCACAGTGTGATGTGCTCGTGATGAGAAGAATTAAAACGTTGCAAAAATTCTATAATCATCATCATCATCATCATCATCATCATCATCATCATCATCAATCGTCATCATCACCATCATCATCATCATCATCATCATCATCATCATCATCATCTAAATAAAATAAAAGTTGTATATCCCTGCATCATGCCTGGGTATTAGGCATGCTGTTTGCGTCTATGTTACACCGTAGTCTTTTCCACTGCACATGTTGTTGATGACTGAGGATTATTGCTCGAAAATTACCATTTATATGTGGAGAACATTTAACTATCATTTGTGCATAAATAAAGTACTTGATGCACATTGTCATCTACACCTAAGGATTACGAAGTGGTTATATTGTGTACCGAATACTCTGTGTGTTTCCATAAAGTACCTTAGATAAATGTATCCTATACCATATACCCGTCGGTCGGCATGTGCTACTGAACAGGTTCATAAGAAGGTAATATACACTGGGTTTATTCAGATAATAAAGGATCCCTCTGTGAGTCACAGACTATACTAGATTATATTGTCATGGTAAAGCTGAAGATGAAATTAATGTATATTTGAAGGAAGAGACTGGAAGATCTGAATAGAGGAGTCAGTGGAAGTTGTCGGCGTTGGCGTAAGAACAAGGAAAATAAAGAAAATGAAAAGAAAGATTAAATATTTTTTATTTTTCATTATGTTTGAAAAATTTTGAATTTTGTAACAATTATCTCATTTTCATTAGGATGAATTAAATCTCATGATACTCAGCCAATCAGCCGTGAGCCGCGCGTTCTCTTAGATCCCTCTTCACTGCCATCACCAGGTGATACACGGCAGCTGCAACCGACACCACCAGCCCTACAGGCACCACAACAATCACCAGTCCGAGACCCAACACCTGGAAACATACCTGTAGGGCATACAGTCCCACCCCCTTCACTATCATCAAACTACTCCTACCCACTCTCACCCCCACCCTCTTGAGCTCCTTCCTCACCTTCTCACCCACTCTCAGCATCTTCATCCCACCCGCACAGTCAGGATACTAATGACAGGTCAGCAAGTATCGCTCTGTCACTCAGTTGTGTGGAAATGCTGTCAGGATTCGAACCAGCGATTGAACAGCTAGTGCGATGAATATAACAGCACAATCAACCAACTGAGCTATAGAGGAGTCTAAATCTCTGCACTTTGGAAGGTGTATTTCAGCATCTAAATCTCCATGACTTATTAAAATAAATTAAATATTGCGGGGATTCGAACCAGCGCTTGCAACTGCGTGAGTACAGCAGCTTACCAAGTGAGCCATTTAGACACCCCGTATGTCTATGTTTTGGAAGGTATATTTAAGCGTCTAATTCTGCAAGATTTGTAGTCATAAAGGTTATGACAATTATGGGACTCGACCCGGGGCCTACTGTATAAATTTTCAGTGACTCACCTCACCCACCATACAGTATTTTTTTTTTTTTTTTTTTTTTTTTTACGTGTCCGAATCTGGGCAAAGGCTCAGGGTCTATTTCTTGGGGGCAATGGCCCATCCCACGGCCCAGTAGTCCTCCTACACCTCCACATGTCACCACTTCGGCGCTAACACCCACCGTCCATACTGAATACATGCTAGGTCTGTCTCATACAGGACTAGTGTACTGGTATTAGCGGGGGTACTTTTACGACATGTCGGCGGGTCATCCGGTAGATCATGAAAGTCTGCTTTTTAGTGGGTGCAAAACTGTACTTAAAGTATCTACGTTCCTGCCTTTACACATATATAGTGTAATATCATGGACAGTGAATCAGTAAACTGACTGTGCCTGTATAGGGCGAGATTTACTAAATGTACTTGAAAATAATATTTGTTTCCACTCACAGTGTGATGTGCTCGTGATGAGAAGAATTATAATGTTGCAAAAATTCTATCATCATCATCATCATCATCATCATCATCATCTACTAAATAAAATAAAAGATGTATATCCCTGCATCATGCCTGGGTATTAGGCATGCTGTTTGCTTCTATGTTACACCGTAGTCTTTTCCACTGCACATGTTGTTGATGACTGAGGATTATTCCTTGAAAATTACCATTTGTATGTGTAGAACATTTAACTATCATTTGTGCATAAATAAAGTACATGATGCACATTGTCCTCTACACCTAAGGATTACGAAGTGGTTATATTGTGTACCGAATACTCTGTGTGTTTCCATAAAGTACCTTAGATAAATGTATGCTATACCATATACCCGGCGGTCGGCATGTGCTACTGAACAGGTTCATAAGAAGGAAATATACACTGGGTTTATTCAGATAATAAAGGATCCCTCTGTGTGTCACAGACTATACTAGATTATATTGTCATGGTAAAGCTGAAGATGAAATTAATGTATATTTGAAGGAAGAGACTGGAAGATCTGAATAGAGGAGTCAGTGGAAGTTGTCGGCGTTGGCGTAAGAACAAGGAAAATAAAGAAAATGAAAAGAAAGATTACATATTTTTTATTTTTCATTATAAGTTTGAAAAATTTTGAATTTTGTAACAATGATCTCATTTTCATTAAGATGAATTAAATCTCATGATACTCAGCCAATCAGCCGTGAGCCGCGCGTTCTCTTAGATCCCTCTTCACTGCCTTCACCAGGTGATACACGGCAGCTGCAACCGACACCACCAGCCCTACAGGCACCACAACAATCACCAGTCCGAGACCCAACACCTGGAAACATACCTGTAGGGCATACAGTCCCACCCCCTTCACTATCATCAAACTAATCCTACCCACTCTCACCCCCACCCTCTTGAGCTCCTTCCTCACCTTCTCACCCACTCTCAGCATCTTCATCCTACCCGCACAGTCAGGGGACTAATGACAGGTCAGCAAGTATCGCTCTGTCACTCAGTTGTGTGGAAATGCTGTCAAGATTCGAACCAGCGATTGAACAGCTAGTGCGATGAATATAACAGCACAATCAACCAACTGAGCTATAGAGGAGTCTAAATCTCTGCACTTTGGAAGGTGTATTTCAGCATCTAAATCTCCATGACTTATTAAAATAAATTAAATATTGCGGTGCTTCGACCCAGCGCTTGCAACTGCGTGAGTACAGCAGCTTACCAAGTGAGCCATTTAGACACCCCATACTTCTATGTTTTGGAAGGTATATTTAAGCGTCTAATTCTGCAAGATTTGAAGTCATAAAGGTTATGACAATTATGGGACTCGACCCGGGGCCTACTGTATAAATTTTCAGTGACTCACCTCACCCACCATACAGTATTTTTTTTTTTTTTTTTTTTTTTTACGTGTCCGAATCTGGGCAAAGGCTCAGGGTCTATTTCTTGGGGGCAATGGCCCATCCCAAGGCCCAGTAGTCCTCCTACACCTCCACATGTCACCACTTCGGCGCTAACACCCACCGTCCATATTGAATACATGCTAGGTCTGTCTCATACAGGACTAGTGTACTGGTATTAGCGGGGGTACTTTTACGACATGTCGGCGGGTCATCCGGTAGATCATGAAAGTCTGCTTTTTAGTGGGTGCAAAACTGTACTTAAAGTATCTACGTTCCTGCCTTTACACATATATAGTGTAATATCATGGACAGTGAATCAGTAAACTGACTGTGCCTGTATAGGGCGAGATTTACTAAATGTACTTGAAAATAATATTTGTTTCCACTCACAGTGTGATGTGCTCGTGATGAGAAGAATTATAATGTTGCAAAAATTCTATCATCATCATCATCATCATCATCATCATCATCATCATCATCATCATCATCATCAATCATCATCATCATCATCATCATCATCATCATCATCATCATCATCATCATCTAAATAAAATAAAAGATGTATATCCCTGCATCATGCCTGGGTATTAGGCATGCTGTTTGCGTCTATGTTACACCGTAGTCTTTTCCACTGCACATGTTGTTGATGACTGAGGATTATTGCTCGAAAATTACCATTTATATGTGGAGAACATTTAACTATCATTTGTGCATAAATAAAGTACTTGATGCACATTGTCATCTACACCTCAGGATTACGAAGTGGTTATATTGTGTACCGAATACTCTGTGTGTTTCCATCAAGTACCTTAGATAAATGTATCCTATACCATATACCCGTCGGTCGGCATGTGCTACTGAACAGGTTCATAAGAAGGTAATATACACTGGGTTTATTCAGATAATAAAGGATCCCTCTGTGAGTCACAGACTATACTAGATTATATTGTCATGGTAAAGCTGAAGATGAAATTAATGTATATTTGAAGGAAGAGACTGGAAGATCTGAATAGAGGAGTCAGTGGAAGTTGTCGGCGTTGGCGTAAGAACAAGGAAAATAAAGAAAATGAAAAGAAAGATTACATATTTTTATATTTTTCATTATAAGTTTGAAAAATTTTGAATTTTTTAACAATGATCTCATTTTCATTAAGATGAATTAAATCTCATGATACTCAACCAATCAGCCGTGAGCCGCGCGTTCTCTTAGATCCCTCTTCACTGCCTTCACCAGGTGATACACGGCAGCTGCAACCGACACCACCAGCCCTACAGGCACCACAACAATCACCAGTCCGAGACCCAACACCTGGAAACATACCTGTAGGGCATACAGTCCCACCCCCTTCACTATCATCAAACTAATCCTACCCACTCTCACCCCCACCCTCTTGAGCTCCTTCCTCACCTTCTCACCCACTCTCAGCATCTTCATCCCACCCGCACAGTCAGGGGACTAATGACAGGTCAGCAAGTATCGCTCTGTCACTCAGTTGTGTGGAAATGCTGTCAGGATTCGAACCAGCGATTGAACAGCTAGTGCGATGAATATAACAGCACAATCAACCAACTGAGCTATAGAGGAGTCTAAATCTGCACTTTGGAAGGTTTATTTCAGCGTCTAAATCTCCATGACTTATTAAAATAAATTAAATATTGCGGGGATTCGAACCAGCGCTTGCAACTGCGTGAGTACAGCAGCTTACCAAGTGAGCCATTCAGACACCCCGTACTTCTATGTTTTGGAAGGTATATTTAAGCGTCTAATTCTGCAAGATTTGAAGTCATAAAGGTTATGACAATTATGGGACTCGACCCGGGGCCTACTGTATAAATTTTCAGTGACTCACCTCACCCACCATACAGTATTTTTTTTTTTTTTTTTTTTTACGTGTCCGAATCTGGGCAAAGGCTCAGGGTCTATTTCTTGGGGGCAATGGCCCATCCCAAGGCCCAGTAGTCCTCCTACACCTCCACATGTCACCACTTCGGCGCTAACACCCACCGTCCATATTGAATACATGCTAGGTCTGTCTCATACAGGACTAGTGTACTGGTATTAGCGGGAGTACTTTTACGACATGTCGGCGGGTCATCCGGTAGATCAGGAAAGTCTGCTTTTTAGTGGGTGCAAAACTGTACTTAAAGTATCTACGTTCCTGCCTTTACACATATATAGTGTAATATCATGGACAGTGAATCAGTAAACTGACTGTGCCTGTATAGGGCGAGATTTACTAAATGTACTTGAAAATAATATTTGTTTCCACTCACAGTGTGATGTCCTCGTGATGAGAAGAATTATAATGTTGCAAAAATTCTATCATCATCATCATCATCATCATCATCATCATCATCATCATCATCATCATCATCATCATCATCAAAATAAAATATAAGTTGTATATCCCTGCATCATGCCTGGGTATTGGGCATGCCGTTTGCGTCTATGTTACACCGCAGTCTTTTCCACTGCACATGTTGTTGATGACTGAGGATTATTGCTCGAAAATTACCATTTGTATGTGGAGAACATTTAACTATCATTTGTGCATAAATAAAGTACTTGATGCACATTGCCCTCTACACCCAAGGATTACGAAGTGGTTATATTGTGTACCGAATACTCTGTGTGTTTCCATAAAGTACCTTAGATAAATGTATCCTATACCATATACCCGTCGGTCGGCATGTGCTACTGAACAGGTTCATAAGAAGGAAATATACACTGGGTTTATTCAGATGATAAAGGATCCCTCTGTGAGTCACAGACTATACTAGATTATATAGTCATGGTAAAGCTGAAGATGAAATTAATGTATATTTGAAGGAAGAGACTGGAAGATCTGAATAGAGGAGTCAGTGGAAGTTGTCGGCGTTGGCGTAAGAACAAGGAAAATAAAGAAAATGAAAAGAAAGATTACATATTTTTATTTTTCATTATAAGTTTGAAAAATTTTGAATTTTGTAACAATTATCTCATTTTCATTAAGATGAATTAAATCTCATGATACTCAGCCAATCAGCCGTGAGCCGCGCGTTCTCTTAGATCCCTCTTCACTGCCTTCACCAGGTGATACACGGCAGCTGCAACCGACACCACCAGCCCTACAGGCACCACAACAATCACCAGTCCGAGACCCAACACCTGGAAACATACCTGTAGGGCATACAGTCCCACCCCCTTCACTATCATCAAACTAATCCTACCCACTCTCACCCCCACCCTCTTGAGCTCCTTCCTCACCTTCTCACCCACTCTCAGCATCTTCATCCCACCCGCACAGTCAGGGGACTAATGACAGGTCAGCAAGTATCGCTCTGTCACTCAGTTGTGTGGAAATGCTGTCCAGATTCGAACCAGCGATTGAACAGCTAGTGCGATGAATATAACAGCACAATCAACCAACTGAGCTATAGAGGAGTCTAAATCTCTGCACTTTGGAAGGTGTATTTCAGCATCTAAATCTCCATGACTTATTAAAATAAATTAAATATTGCGGTGCTTCGACCCAGCGCTTGCAACTGCGTGAGTACAGCAGCTTACCAAGTGAGCCATTTAGACACCCCACACTTCTATGTTTTGGAAGGTATATTTCATAGTCTTATTCTTCAATATTTGTAGTCATAAAGGTTATTAAAATTATGGGACTCGACCCGGGGCCTAATGTATAAATTTTCAGTGAATAAAATCACACACCATACAGTATTTTTATTTATTTTTTTATTTTTTTTACGTGTCCGAATCTGGGCAAAGGCTCAGGGTCTATTTCTTGGGGGCAATGGCCCATCCCAAGGCCCAGTAGTCCTCCTACACCTCCACATGTCACCACTTCGGCGCTAACACCCACCGTCCATATTGAATACATGCTAGGTCTGTCTCATACAGGACTAGTGTACTGGTATTAGCGGGGGTACTTTTACGACATGTCGGCGGGTCATCCGGTAGATCATGAAAGTCTGCTTTTTAGTGGGTGCAAAACTGTACTTAAAGTATCTACGTTCCTGCCTTTACACATATATAGTGTAATATCATGGACAGTGAATCAGTAAACTGACTGTGCCTGTATAGGGCGAGATTTACTAAATGTACTTGAAAATAATATTTGTTTCCACTCACAGTGTGATGTGCTCGTGATGAGAAGAATTATAATGTTGCAAAAATTCTATCATCATCATCATCATCATCATCATCATCATCATCATCATCATCATCATCATCATCATCATCATCATCATCTACTAAATAAAATAAAAGATGTATATCCCTGCATCATGCCTGGGTATTAGGCATGCTGTTTGCGTCTATGTTACACCGTAGTCTTTTCCACTGCACATGTTGTTGATGACTGAGGATTATTGCTCGAAAATTACCATTTATATGTGGAGAACATTTAACTATCATTTGTGCATAAGTACAGTACATGATGCACATTGCCCTCTACACCCAAGGATTACGAAGTGGTTATATTGTGTACCGAATACTCTGTGTGTTTCCATAAAGTACCTTAGATAAATGTATCCTATACCATATACCCGTCGGTCGGCATGTGCTACTGAACAGGATCATAAGAAGGAAATATACACTGGGTTTATTCAGATGATAAAGGATCCCTCTGTGAGTCACAGACTATACTAGATTATATAGTCATGGTAAAGCTGAAGATGAAATTAATGTATATTTGAAGGAAGAGACTGGAAGATCTGAATAGAGGGGTCAGTGGAAGTTGTCGGCGTTGGCGTAAGAACAAGGAAAATAAAGAAAATGAAAAGAAAGATTACATATTTTTTTATTTTTCATTATAAGTTTGAAAAATTTTGAATTTTTGTAACAATTATCTCATTTTCATTAAGATGAATTAAATCTCATGATACTCAGCCAATCAGCCGTGAGCCGCGCGTTCTCTTAGATCCCTCTTCACTGCCTTCACCAGGTGATACACGGCAGCTGCAACCGACACCACCAGCCCTACAGGCACCACAACAATCACCAGTCCGAGACCCAACACCTGGAAACATACCTGTAGGGCATACAGTCCCACCCCTTCACTATCATCAAACTAATCCTACCCACTCTCACCCCCACCCTCTTGAGCTCCTTCCTCACCTTCTCACCCACTCTCAGCATCTTCATCCCACCCGCACAGTCAGGGGACTAATGACAGGTCAGCAAGTATCGCTCTGTCACTCAGTTGTGTGGAAATGCTGTCAAGATTCGAACCAGCGATTGAACAGCTAGTGCGATGAATATAACAGCACAATCAACCAACTGAGCTATAGAGGAGTCTAAATCTCTGCACTTTGGAAGGTGTATTTCAGCATCTAAATCTCCATGACTTATTAAAATAAATTAAATATTGCGGTGCTTCGACCCAGCGCTTGCAACTGCGTGAGTACAGCAGCTTACCAAGTGAGCCATTTAGACACCCCACACTTCTATGTTTTGGAAGGTATATTTAAGCGTCTAATTCTGCAAGATTTGAAGTCATAAATTTTATGACAATTATGGGACTCGACCCGGGCCCTACTGTATAAATTTTCAGTGACTCACCTCACCCACCATACAGTATTTTTTTTTTTTTTTTTATTTATTTTTTTTACGTGTCCGAATCTGGGCAAAGGCTCAGGGTCTATTTCTTGGGGGCAATGGCCCATCCCAAGGCCCAGTAGTCCTCCTACACCTCCACATGTCACCACTTCGGCGCTAACACCCACCGTCCATATTGAATACATGCTACGTCTGTCTCATACAGGAACTAGTGTACTGGTATTAGCGGGAGTACTTTTACGACATGTCGGCGGGTCATCCGGTAGATCATGAAAGTCTGCTTTTTAGTGGGTGCAAAACTGTACTTAAAGTATCTACGTTCCTGCCTTTACACATATATAGTGAAATATCATGGACAGTGAAACAGTAAATTGACTGTGCCTGTATAGGGCGAGATTTAATAAATGTACTTGAAAATAATATTTGTTTCCACTCACAGTGTGATGTGCTCGTGATGAGAAGAATTATAATGTTGCAAAAATTCTATCATCATCATCATCATCATCATCATCATCATCATCATCATCATCATCATCATCATCATCATCATCATCATCATCATCATCATCATCATCATCTACTAATCAAAATAAAGATGTATCATCATCATCATCATGCCTGGGTATTAGGCATGCTGTCATCATGCGTCATCATGTTACATCGTAGTCTTTTCCACTGAACATGTTGTTGATGACTGAGGATTATCATCATGCTTGAAAAGTCATCATTTATCATCGTGGAGAACATTTAACTATCATTTGTGCATAAAATAAAGTACTTCCCCGATGCAATGCCCTGGGTAATACACCCAAGGATTACGAGAAGTGGTTATATTGTGTACCGAATACTCTGTGTGTTTCCATAAAGTACCTTAGATAAATGTATCCTATACCATATACCCGTCGGTCGGCATGTGCTACTGAACAGGATCATAAGAAGGAAATATACACTGGGTTTATTCAGATGATAAAGGATCCCTCTGTGAGTCACAGACTATACTAGATTATATAGTCATGGTAAAGCTGAAGATGAAATTAATGTATATTTGAAGGAAGAGACTGGAAGATCTGAATAGAGGAGTCAGTGGAAGTTGTCGGCGTTGGCGTAAGAACAAGGAAAATAAAGAAAATGAAAAGAAAGATTACATATTTTTTATTTTTCATTATAAGTTTGAAAAATTTTGAATTTTGTAACAATTATCTCATTTTTCATTAAGATGAATTAAATCTCATGATACTCAGCCAATCAGCCGTGAGCCGCGCGTTCTCTTAGATCCCTCTTCACTGCCTTCACCAGGTGATACACGGCAGCTGCAACCGACACCACCAGCCCTACAGGCACCACAACAATCACCAGTCCGAGACCCAACACCTGGAAACATACCTGTAGGGCATACAGTCCCACCCCCTTCACTATCATCAAACTAATCCTACCCACTCTCACCCCCACCCTCTTGAGCTCCTTCCTCACCTTCTCACCCACTCTCAGCATCTTCATCCCACCCGCACAGTCAGGGGACTAATGACAGGTCAGCAAGTATCGCTCTGTCACTCAGTTGTGTGGAAATGCTGTCAAGATTCGAACCAGCGATTGAACAGCTAGTGCGATGAATATAACAGCACAATCAACCAACTGAGCTATAGAGGAGTCTAAATCTCTGCACTTTGGAAGGTGTATTTCAGCATCTAAATCTCCATGACTTATTAAAATAAATTAAATATTGCGGTGCTTCGACCCAGCGCTTGCAACTGCGTGAGTACAGCAGCTTACCAAGTGAGCCATTTAGACACCCCACACTTCTATGTTTTGGAAGGTATATTTCAGCGTCTAATTCTGCAAGATTTGTAGTCATAAAGGTTATGACAATTATGGGACTCGACCCGGGGCCTACTGTATAAATTTTCAGTGACTCACCTCACCCACCATACAGTATTTTTTTTTTTTTAATTTATTTTTTTTACGTGTCCGAATCTGGGCAAAGGCTCAGGGTCTATTTCTTGGGGGCAATGGCCCATCCCAAGGCCCAGTAGTCCTCCTACACCTCCACATGTCACCACTTCGGCGCTAACACCCACCGTCCATATTGAATACATGCTAGGTCTGTCTCATACAGGACTAGTGTACTGGTATTAGCGGGAGTACTTTTACGACATGTCGGCGGGTCATCCGGTAGATCATGAAAGTCTGCTTTTTAGTGGGTGCAAAACTGTACTTAAAGTATCTACGTTCCTGCCTTTACACATATATAGTGTAATATCATGGACAGTGAATCAGTAAACTGACTGTGCCTGTATAGGGCGAGATTTACTAAATGTACTTGAAAATAATATTTGTTTCCACTCACAGTGTGATGTGCTCGTGATGAGAAGAATTATAATGTTGCAAAAATTCTATCATCATCATCATCATCATCATCATCTACTAAATAAAATAAAAGATGTATATCCCTGCATCATGCCTGGGTATTAGGCATGCTGTTTGCGTCTATGTTACACCGTAGTCTTTTCCACTGCACATGTTGTTGATGACTGAGGATTATTGCTTGAAAATTACCATTTATATGTGGAGAACATTTAACTATCATTTGTGCATAAATAAAGTACTTGATGCACATTGCCCTCTACACCCAAGGATTACGAAGTGGTTATATTGTGTACCGAATACTCTGTGTGTTTCCATAAAGTACCTTAGATAAATGTATCCTATACCATATACCCGTCGGTCGGCATGTGCTAGTGAACAGGATCATAAGAAGGAAATATACACTGGGTTTATTGAGATAATAAAGGATCCCTCTGTGAGTCACAGACTATACTAGATTATATAGTCATGGTAAAGCTGAAGATGAAATTAATGTATATTTGAAGGAAGAGACTGGAAGATCTGAATAGAGGAGTCAGTGGAAGTTGTCGGCGTTGGCGTAAGAACAAGGAAAATAAAGAAAATGAAAAGAAAGATTACATATTTTTTATTTTTCATTATAAGTTTGAAAAATTTTGAATTTTGTAACAATTATCTCATTTTCATTAAGATGAATTAAATCTCATGATACTCAGCCAATCAGCCGTGAGCCGCGCGTTCTCTTAGATCCCTCTTCACTGCCTTCACCAGGTGATACACGGCAGCTGCAACAAACACCACCAGCCCTACAGGCACCACAACAATCACCAGTCCGAGACCCAACACCTGGAAACATACCTGTAGGGCATACAGTCCCACCCCCTTCACTATCATCAAACTAATCCTACCCACTCTCACCCCCACCCTCTTGAGCTCCTTCCTCACCTTCTCACCCACTCTCAGCATCTTCATCCCACCCGCACAGTCAGGGGACTAATGACAGGTCAGCAAGTATCGCTCTGTCACTCAGTTGTGTGGAAATGCTGTCAGGATTCGAACCAGCGATTGAACAGCTAGTGCGATGAATATAACAGCACAATCAACCAACTGAGCTATAGAGGAGTCTAAATCTCTGCACTTTGGAAGGTGTATTTCAGCGTCTAAATCTCCATGACTTATTAAAATAAATTAAATATTGCGGGGCTTCGAACCAGCGCTTGCAACTGCGTGAGTACAGCAGCTTACCAAGTGAGCCATTTAGACACCCCACACTTCTATGTTTTGGAAGGTATATTTAAGCGTCTAATTCTGCAAGATTTGAAGTCATAAAGGTTATGACAATTATGGGACTCGACCCGGGGCCTACTGTATAAATTTTCAGTGACTCACCTCACCCACCATACAGTATTTTTTTTTTTTTTTTTTTTTTTTTTTTACGTGTCCGAATCTGGGCAAAGGCTCAGGGTCTATTTCTTGGGGGCAATGGCCCATCCCAAGGCCCAGTAGTCCTCCTACACCTCCACATGTCACCACTTCGGCCTGGCAGACCGAGGATGAATGGAGGGATGGAGTTGAGAGAGGTATGAGGGAGGAGGGTGAGTTAAGGGAGGGGAGTCAAATGGTGGGTGACAGAGTGACTGGGAGGCGTTTTGTCTGCGGCCACCCTTTGCGGGATTAGGGCGTCGGGCTATAGATAGATAGATAGATTTATTTTCCATGTTCCTCCGTTTTTCCGTTTTTCTGCCAGCCCATCTCTAAGTTTCATGTTTTCTTCCCATTCCTCTTTGGTCATATCTAATGCCACTCCTATTTTCTTTATTTCTGGTTTAGTGTTATCTTTCAGCGTCTTTGCTTTGGCTATAACTGCCCACTTCATCTTTTAAGCCTGTTGTTACTAGAACTGGTCTAACCTTACCCTCAGTTTTTCTTCCCCCAGTCGGATTGTCTTTATAACTTCTATATTCTGTAATCCCATTTCTTCCCACAATTATATCTGCACAGCTTTTTGTCATGTCTTTTTCTCTCTCTTTGCCTGTGTCTTTTTCTGATTCAGGGATATTGGAGCATCACTATGTTTTTCTTTCTCTTTTCCTCCTCTTTCTTTTCTTCCATTTTTATTCATCATTCTTTCCACTGCCACA